>NW_026622863.1:52341876-52713489 GCF_023065955.2 Ursus arctos | reverse complement strand
CATCCTTATTTACAACATGAAAGCCTCTCCCTCTGCTTCTCAATCATCAGTAGGCACTACTGTGATCTAGTGATGGTTACAACCCACTCTTTAAAGGCAAAAGCATAAGATTTATAGGGAAAAGCTTCGGCTTTTATAAATTCACTATCAAACACACATCAAGTTGGTTAAAAAAAAAACCTTGTAATATTTTTGCATGAGAATCACTGCAAGGTACAAGGTGTCAACCAATCACTTTGGGTCACAAAAGGCCAATCCACATATTGTAAAGGCTTACACAGCATTAGGTTCCAAAGTGTTGGTGTAGACAAAAAGGCTGAAAAGGAAGTTCCAAGTACTTCTCTTTTCAAACAGCAAAGAATAAAAGACATTTTACCTTTCATGCTTAGACTTTTATAGGAATACTTAACGGTAAGGAACAATACACAATTACTCAAAACGATACTGATGGGGTTCAAATAATGCACAATTAAGTCTTTCTCAGACTCTAAGATACTTAGAAATATATTCTAATTTGTTGCTCTCTTCCTCCTCCAAAAAAAAAAAAAAAAAAAATCAGTACCAGGTAAGGTACCTCTGCACAGTAAACTGTAATTGTATATTAAATCCAAATATATGTGATTACTGTTTTGCTATGATATGCTATTTTATATACATTGCAGGGAACATTATATATAGGCTACAGAAGTGTCATTTACATTTGACTGGGGCTATTTCTGTAATCTCAAAAACTTCTAGGATTTTCCCTCAATAGATTACTCAGATGAAAGGTATGTGCTATAGCTTTCCCACATGCATACACCGATGTGTGATGGGGGAGAGCTAAAACCAAAGGAGTTTCCACCTTTGGTCTCTTTTTAGTCTGTGTTGTCTGATATTAAAAGTCAGGTGTGTACATGCCAAGGTAAGTTTCCTTCTGACATTATTATGGATTGGTTTGAAGTCTCTGATTTAGTAGGGGTCAAGTTCTAAATGAAGGTTTCCTAACCTTTGTACTTGTGTTCTCAGCCGGTGTGAGTATTCTGGTGTCTAGCAAGGGATAGGCGATCAGTGAAAAGCTGCCCACAGACATCACATTTGAAGTACTTGTCATCGGCCCTATCGTTGTCACTAGTGCTGGTGCTGGCATGTTCAGTGTAGCGTGAGCTTTCCCCATAGACATTTCCAGGCTCAAATATTATCACCCTGGCATGGGTTTTCAGGTGCTCACCATAGGCTGAGTTGGAAGTGAAGGTTTCTCCACATTCCCTACAGTCATAGTATGGTTCTTCAACTTGAATCTCTTGATCTTCACCTTCTTCTTCTGGGTCTTCGATCCCTGCCCCATCTGGCTCATCAGCATCTCCCTCTGGCTCTTCAGCCTTTCCCTCTGGCTCTTCAGCTCTTTCTTCTGGGTCTTCAATCCCTGCACCATCTGGTTCATCAGCATCTCCATTGGGCTGTTCAGCCTCTCCGTTGGGCTGTTCGGCCTCCCCATTTGGCTCTGCAGCCTCCCCATCTGGCCCTTCAGCCTCTCCATTGGGCTCAGCAGCCTCCACATTAGGCTCAGCAGCCTCCACCTCTGGCTCAGCAGCCTCCACCTCTGGCTCAGCAGCTTCTACATTTGATCCCTGGATCCTCAGAACTTCTCGTGGAACAAGGACATTGGCTTCAACCTCCTGGGCTCCTTCTTCTTCTTCTTCTTCGAGATGAAGCTTCTGATGTTTAGTGAGAACTGTGTTATGAATGAAGGACTTCCCACAGTCCTTGCATTCATAGAATGGTGAATCTCTTTTGGGGGGCTCAGTAAGAAATGAGGTGTGAACGAAGGAGGCCCCATAATCATAAGGCTCATCCTTCTCATGAATTCTCATGTGCTCCCTAAGGTCTGACTGATTGAGGAAGGATTCTCCACATGTTTTACATTCATAGTGTTTCTCTTCAGTTTGACTTCTCTGAAACTCAGTAAGGGCTAAGCCTGGACTGACTGCATCTTCACTTCTCTGGCCCTGCTCCGGCAAATCCTCTCCAGTATGAATTCTCATATGTTCACTAAGGACAGAGCCATGAATGAAGTCTTGTCCACACACGTGGCATTGAAGGGATGTTCCTGCAGGAGGATTCTTCTGTGGGGCACGAGGCCTCCGTGGGTTAATGACCAAGGGTTGCATAAAAGGCTCATCATACCTTCTATGGCCAAAGAATTGATCTTGCTCATGGATTTTCTGATGCTCAAAAAGGAATGAGCTATGAACAAAAGATTCCCCACATGCAGGGCATTCATAGAGCTGCTCTCCAATATAATCTTTCTGATATTCGCTGACAGAATGGGTATGGATTACAGAATGTGTGTACTCCCGACTATCGATGAGATACTCTCTGCCATGAACCTTCTGATGATCCTTAAGGTCTGCACGATCTGCAAAGCCCAGCCCACAGTCCTTACATCCATAGATTGTGTCTTCAGGCTCATCCTGCTCGTCCCGCTCATCTGGCTCATCCTGCCGAGGCTCTTCTTGCCGAGGCTCTACCTGCCGAGGCCCATCGAGGCCTATGCCCTGAATAACAGAGTTTCCAAAGAGCTTCCGACCATGGAATTCTTCTCGGGCATAGATTTTCTGATGCGCACCAAGCTCTTCAATGGTGGCAAAGCATTCCCCACACTCCTTACATTTGTTGCGCACTTGCTGTTCAGCATAACTCGTCTGTGCCTGCTCCTCGGTGTAACTCATCTGTGCTGGTTTAGTGTAATTCATCTGTGCTGGTTTAGTGTAACTCAGCTGCATTGGGTGTTCAGAGTAACTTATCTGCACTGGGTGTGCAATGTAACTTGTCTGTGCTGGCTGTTTAGCGTAACTCGCCTGTGCTGGCTGTTTAGCGTAACTCGTCTGTGCTGGCTGTTTAGCGTAACTCGTCTGTGCTGGCTGTTCAGAGTATCTCATCTGCGCGGGATGTTCCGCGTAACTTGTCTGTGCTTGTTCAGCGTAACTTGTCTGAGGGTCGGTAGAGGCTAAGCTGCGAATTACAGATCGTTCATAGTTTTTACTTCCAGAAGGTTTCTTTCTATCATGAATCTTCTGATGCTCAGTGAGGTCGGAGCTACGAACAAAGGATTCTCCACACTCTGGACATTCATAGAACTTCTCTCTAGGGCGAAATGTTTGAGGTTCACCAAAACGTAGGGAGTGAATTACAGAGGTCTCATAGTTCCTACGCTCAATGTTTTTTTTCTTAGCACGAGCCTTCTGATGTTCGCGGACATTTGAGCTGGGAATAGACGACTCACTGGACCCCTGACTAGTAAGACTTTTCTGAGGTTCGATACGAGATACGCTTTGTATAACAGAGTCCTTGTAGTTGTTACTCTTAGCCCCTTCATAAGCGTTCTCTCTGGCAGGAGTTTTCTGTTGCTTATCACGAAGGTCTGAACTGTAAGTGGAAGATTCTCCCTTTTCATCACATTCAATGACTTCATTTCCATTGCAATTTTTGGGAGGTTTGAAAGCAGCTAAGCTATGGATAACAGACCTCTCATATTTCTTTCCTTCGGAATTCTCTCCAGCAGGGACTTTCTGATGTTCAGTAACACCTGAGCTCTGAATGGTAGACTCTGCAATCACTTGTGGTTTACTCGGCCCTACTGCACTATGACTTTTCTGAGCTTTAGCAAAGGCTAAGCTATGAATAACAGACCTCTCATATGGTTTCCTCTCACAGGCATTTTCTTTAGCAGGAATCTTCTGGTTGTCATCAGGGTTAGAGCTGATGGTGAATGCCTTCTCATTCTCCTCATTTTCAGGTGGTCTTGTTATAGTATGACTCTTCTGAGATTCAGTGAAGGGCACGCTATGAATGACAGACTTCTCGTATCCCCTGCCTTCAAAGAGGTTCTTTCGAGAATGAATTTTCTGATGCTCACTGAGGTCCGAGCTTTGCCTAAAGGCATCCCCACCATCTTTAAAGTCATAGAGCTTCTCTTTTGAGTAAGATTTCTGACGCCTTTTAAGGGACTGACCAGGAATAAAGGTTTCCTCGCACACTTTACCCTTATTTTCAAATAGGTTTCCTCTAGTATGGGTCTTCTGATGTTCTTTCAGGGATGAGCTATGATGGAAGGTCTCCCCACACACCTTACATTCATACATTTTCTCTTTACCATACATTTTCTGAAGCTCATTAAGGGGTGGGCTAGGTTTAAAGGCTTCCCCATGCTCATTATCTTTGTCATCTCTACCATGGGTTTTCTGGTGGTCAATCAGGGCAGAACTATGAAGGAAGGTTTCCTTACATACCTTACATTCATAGAATTTATCTTTTCCATATATTTTCTGAAGCTCTCTGAAGGTTGGGCTAGGCATGAAGGGCTCCTCATACTCCTCGTCATTACATTCTGCAAGATGCTCTCTAGCATGAATTTTCCGATGTTCGGCAAGAGCGGCACTCTTATTGAAGGTTTCCCCACACTCCTTACATTCAAAGCGTTTCCCCCCAGCCTGACTTTTCTGAACCTCACTGACAGCCACACTATGAATAAATGATTCACCATACTCATACAGATTCTCTCTAGTATGCATGATCTGATGTTCAACAAATTCTGAAATCACACTGAAAGACCTCCCACACTCATCACACACATAGGGCATTGCCCCAAAATCAAGTGGGTGCGACTCGGTGAAGGAGGGGGCGCTAAGGCTGCTCATGCTCATGGCTTTTCTCATTTCACTACATTCAAAAGGTCTCTTCCTTGCATAGCCTTTCTGCTCATGAACGGAGCCCTTCCCATCAGTGTCAAACTGATAGCGCCTTTTTCTTTCAAGAACTCTCTTTTTGGAAACAAGACTCGAGTTAAAATTATAGCTTCCCCCAAAGGCATTCCCTTCATAGCCCCTCTCCTGAATCACCGACTCCCTCTTGTTGAATGAAACTTCTTTCCAATCACTATCTGGCCTTCTAGGGAACCTCTGCGACCGATCATTAGATTCCCTGGCCCTTCCCGATTTGGAATTGCGTGAAACATCCTTGATGAATTTTTCCATTATCACCCCGTGGGAAGATTCATCTTCACAAATTCCCCGCCGATGGGTCGACTTTTTGGTTTCAGGCATGGTTTTTAGACCTGAAAAGAAACCCCAAATATAAATACTCCCTAGTCCCTGTATGTGTGAGAAATAACAGTGGGACTTCTGAGATGACAGCGTGAATATAAAATGTAAGAGATTTACCAATACGTACAGACAGCTCCCATCTCACTACCTAAAGTGGCCACTAGCTGTGATCTGCCTAGTGCTTACCTCGACTGGTGCTCGGGTAGGCACTTCTCTTTGACCTCGATGAATGCCCTTGTGTCATGTGGGAGTGGCCGTCGTCTTCAGCAAGCTGAACCCCTGTTCACAAAAATAATATGACTTATAGCTTATATAGTGAAGTTGGGTACAAGACTCATCACCATAAGATGGTGTCTACCTTCCTACAAATCACTAAACAGGAGATAGCCCATACCCAACTCCTCGAACGTCTTCTATGTGCAGTCCCACATCCTTACTGTCCACTTCTCAGCCCATTCTAGCCTGAATTTTTTTTTAAAGATTTTATTTATTTATTTGACAGAGATAGAGACAGCCAGCGAGAGAGGGAACACAAGCAGAGGGAGTGGGAGAGGAAGAAGCAGGCTCCCAGCAGAGGAGCCTGATGTGGGGCTCGATCCCACAACGCCGGGATCACGCCCTGAATTTTAACTAATTCTCCTGACTCCCCCTAGAAATCTGTACAGAGACCACCCATGTCCTTAAACCCAGTGCAACCTTTTTATTCTTCACCCTTTCATAACCGCCTTTTAAATCCTGACACCCTCTTTTTCACTACCTGCCATGGTTCTCTTCTTCCTTGACTCTTTTCTCCAGCTGTTCTCTGAACACCAGAGCTCTCCAAGGCTCCACTGCCTTGCACGGCTCTCTCCCCCCAGCGTTAGACCTGCACAGCCAATTGCCCACTATGACTGGAGCTAGATGACACTGAGGACAGTCCAAACGGGAACTCAGGATCCCATTCTACATGTGTATTTAAAAATCTTCACTGCAGGGGTGCCTGGGTGGCTCAAGCGTCTGCCTTTGGCTCAGGGCGTGATCTCAAGAGTCCTGGGATCAAGCCCCGCATCGGGCTCCCTGCTCCGCTGGGAAGCCTGCTTCTTCCTCTCCCACTCCCCCTGCTTGTGTTCCCTTTCTCGCTGGCTGTCTAATAAATAAATAAAATCTTAAAAAAAAAAAAAAACTTCACTGCCACCTCTCTAGAAAAAAGTACCAACTCTTGTGGCAAGAGATACCTCCCCATTCTCTTCCACCTTGTACAATACACTCTTCACCCAAAGCCAGAATGATTTCTCAAAAACATAAATCTCATCATTTACTTCTCTCCTTGAAATATTTCAAAGGCTTCTTATTACCCTTATTGAACTTTAGTTCAAATATATTAACATCAACTCTAATATCCCACATCTTTAAGAATAAGGTGACAAAAAGCTTCAATGACTAGGTCTGGAGTAACTGACAGAAGCAGCTGCTTACCCAGAGAGAGCAGCTTCCTATAGTTCTCCATGTTGTCCTGAATCGGGTTCTGAGGCTTCCTGTCCTCAGTCAGGTTCACAACATCCTGGTATGACACTGCATCCTAAAACACCAAACACAGACCTCTCAATGGAGTCTTTCCACGGGCATCCAAGAGAGAAGAATTCTGGCAACATGGGTGCTACACATACAAAGATATGTAGAAAGTGCTCACAGTGTTTGGGGTTCTGAGTGATCCAAGGCAAGTTTTACTACGGACCTACTTTGTACCTACCTTGGCGCTATACTCTGAGGAAGATCCAAAAGACGTATGACACATATTCCTTGCCCTCATGCAGCTTATAATTTGGTTGGAGAGAAAAGACTCATGAAACAATTAGAGAACAATAAACAATAAAGTGGGGTACAGATAATCAGTGCTAAATAAGTTTGGTAGAGGGACAGCTCAGGGTTTTATAGAAGGACTTGGGTGGGACCTTAAGTGTTAAGACTTTGACACAGAGGAAAGGTTGGGGGGGAGAGCTTCAACAGGCCAAACATCAATTATGTGTGGCATATACAAGGACAGAAGGAAAACGTGTTTCGGCAGCCATCTGGTCAGGATCTGTGACTTAAGCCTCCCTCCACGGTCCCACTCTGTCCTGTGCTCACCTTCAATGTACAACATGGATACATGGTGGGCTCTTCTAGGTGTGGACAAGTTCCAAATAACCCAGATGTAACTTTAAATACGGAATGCCTTCATTTTATAGCTGCCTCTTCCACTTTCACGGCTACATCTTTAAAAATAATTTTAAAATTCCCTGCATTACTCAGAAGAGTCTCCTATGCAGGATCTCAAAGGACCTTTTCTTACTGCTGCACTAGAATGTCACTGGTCTCAGGGAAGCATGGTCCCAGGGAGTACCTCACCAAGGCCTGGAGACAGACTTAAGGATGGACACAGCACCATGGGAAGCCCGCAGGTTTTGGAGCCAGAGAACACTCAAGGGTCAAAGGAGAACTGTACCATTTATGAGCCATGCAACCTTGGGAACAGAAATCTTTCTGAGCCTCAGGTTCTTCATCTGTAAAACGGAGAGTTAGGCATCAACCTGCCTTGCAATACTGTGGGTGAGGATTTTCTGCAATGTGATGTGTTGTTTAAACATCAAGAAAAATTACATAAAAAAATGTAAATCACTATGTAAAGATATCTTGATACTAAATTTATTACAGTTTCTTTCTGGGAAGTGGCATTATAGCCACGTGAAATATAGCAAAAAAAGTGTGTGCACAATTAGGTGTATCTCCGATGGAGAAAAATAAATAGGCACATATACTGGGATTTAAGAGGAAAGCCTCATTTATGCAACTGCCAACATCCAGTGATAAAAAGCAAAAACCACACCCAAAACTAAGCAGAGCTTCAAAAATGAAATTCTTTCTAGGTCCAGGCTGAGAATTCCTAGAACAACAAATAAGCTACATAGCTCAGGAGGCACTGCAAACTCAGTATAACTGCCACCCCATAAAGCTAACTTGCATCATTTTTGCTGGGTGCCAATCTCCTATCCAACAGCAAGTTCAAGAGCAAAAGCTATGCTATGCTCAGGTTTGTGACAGTGATTCCTAAGTCCCAGCACTGGTTTATTATACAATGAAGGAAAGTATGGGTGGGAACACGGATGCATTTCTGGCAAGAGGAGAGAAACCAGCTCCTAACTTGGGGGAATAGGAGAGAAACAGATGCGGTTAAGAACTTGGGGGGCACAGGGAGTCAGAAGGGTCACCAACCCTGGTGTTGACAGACCGCCAAGGATAATGGCAAAAAGGAATGGCTGTTTTTCATATCTTCTCTTCATCTGCCTGAGTAAAATAAACGCATGTTAAATTTTGAACTACATTGTTCCTATGAAAGAAAAATGACGCTCTGATTTAAATTGAAGTTAATCTATGTAAGTGGGCTTCTCTAAAGCCGTTGGTCACTTCGTATCTATAACCAAAATGGCATCTAAATTTGCACAAGCTGCAATCAAGCTACACTCGAATGGGCACCACGCAGAGAGCAGCGTGGAACCACTTCACTGTCACGGCAGGACCCACACACATAAGTGATTCAGAGATTTATGACACTGCTAAAAGATGATGAGGATTTTGTTGTGTATACACTCAAGATATAATTTACATCTGCTGCAGCTGCTATTACTACCACACTGAGTTAGTAGCAATCAGTGGCTTCTAGACTTTTAGACGACACAGACATGGAGCCAACTCTTCTCAGTGCCAAGCGCAGGCATTTTTTTTAAGTAGGCTCCACACCCAGCATGGAGCCCAACTCAGGGATTGAACTTAAGACCCTGAGATCAAGACCTGAGCTGAAATCAAGAGTTGGACGCTTAACCAACTGTGTCATGCAGGCACCCCTCAAGGAAGGGCATTTAAAAAGCAAAATAAGACAAAAGCCAATTACCAATCTCCTATCATCTTCATTTCATAAGAGTATTGTAACACCCCCAAAATAAGGACACTTATATTTCTCATTTCCCCACATATCAGTGAGAACTTAGTTACCGTCTGGCACAGCAGTGCTTGGGAGCCACTGATATTCATCGCAAATGCGTATCAATGAGACTTTTTTTCCCTCCAAAAATCAAGTTTAAGAAAGAGTCTATGATTTAGTATTTTTGTCTAGATTCCTAAAATTTTGGTCGCTTTGGTTTCTTCAAGTAAGGCATCAAAATTAGTGACAAACTAAGTGTGTCACAGACTTAGATTGTTTCCCTGGCACAAGGACATTTGGGCTGGAGGAACTGAGTCACCTCTGACCCCACCCACCTTCTTTCATATCCCTTCTGCTGCTGCAGGAGCTCTGCTTTCAATAACTGGACACTACCCATCCTTCCTTCTCATACACACCTGTGGATCCTTGCTTGCCTTTAGTACATAGGACAAATGACAGACCTCTCAGGGTAGGATACAAAGCCCTCCATCAGCTGATCCCAACTCATAAATCTCACTGCAGGCATCATTACTAATGTATCTCAGTGCACTGGGGACAGAGCTGAGCTCTTTGGTTGGCTATAGGAAACCAGCGACCAGGCCTACTCATGCCTTAGGCTGTCTTGGGTCTCTTGTTCTCTGTGTTCTGGCCAACCTGGCCTTTGTTTGGTTCCTGCCTCAGAGCCTTCGCCTAGGATGTCCCGACCCTGACACTTCACCTAGCCAACTATTCCTGTCCTTCAGATGTCAAACTGTTACTGCCTTCAAGGTATGTCCTTTCAAATCCAAACCAAGACCCCCATGACAATTTCTTATTAGAACTCCCAATTTTTCCTTAACAGCACTCTGGATAAGCAGTCATATATGGTATTTATATGGACATTTATTTGTGGGATTGTTGAATGCCCTTCTCTGTTGTGAGGCTCAAAGTTTTCAGGGCGCCCAGGAAACTTTATCCCAGTCACTACTGTACTCCCTGACCTGGGAGAGGTCCCTAATAGTAAAAAGAGATACAGGCTCCATGCACTCAGCTACCCTTCTTCCTCTCAAAGCCCTTTCCATGCTGTGGCTCTCCTTTACAATGCCATGTTATAAGTGACCCTTCTCCTTAAAGGTCAGCTCAAATCCCAAGTCCTTTTTGCCTTCACTAACTTCCCCAGCACACTGCCTCTTAAAATTACTGCTGTAACTGGTGACAGGTAGGCTATGCCTACCACGTGCCAGGCATCATGTTAAGCACTTCATATATACATATGAATCACACTCACTCCTCCCAGCTGCCCTGCTGAGCCAATCGCCACATCCATCCTGCAGAAGAGGAAACTGAGGTTCAGCTTGTTTAAGTAAATGGTCCAAGGCTGCACACCCAACAGGTGGCAGAGCTGGGCTTCAAACCCAGCTCTCATTGGCTCCAGAGCCTCTGCTCTCACTTGCCAGTCTGCTGTATGGCTTTGAAACTTCTCTGGCTCCCCACAGTGGGCCGGCCAGAAAGATCTCCAGAATAGTTCTGCTTCCCTGGCCCAGTAGGGAACAAAGCACGACTCAGATGCTGAGTGGAAAAGTGTTCCCTCTATGTGGATAAATGAGAAAATAGGCAGGAGTCATCCCAGCCACTTGCCACCTCTGGGGGAGGATGGGCCTGGGCTCCTTGTAGAGAGTAACTGCCCCCTCCCTACACCCAGCAGGGATTCTAGGGAGCAGATGAACACACCCTCTTGGGAAAGAAAGGCATCTCTGCCATGAAAAGAAGATGGCCTTTCCAGAAAGAGAGGAAACCTAAGCATACCTGGGATCTTGACTCATAATCCATCACGGAGTCCCTACGTTTGCGCTCTCTTTCCATCGCAAAAGCTGTTTTCTCCATCAGAGGAAGGGAAAGATCCCGTTGAGGAAGTCCTGGGAAGAGAAAAGGCATCATGAAGGAATGAGGCCCAGTCTAACCCTGCATGCTCATCAGGGACATCAGAGCGTGTGACTTACTGTTTTTGGGATTCCTGGTGTATGGCCAGCGGTCTCGAGACTCCAGGTCTCTGCTTCTGCCTCTCCGCTCCCGTTCCCAATCTAGCTCCCAGTCCCGATTCCGGTCCCGGTCCCAGTCCTGGTCCCATTCCCGGTCCCGGTCACCTGAGAAAGCCAGACATTCAAGGAGTTAACAAAATGCTCTGACACGTGTTCTCCCTTCATGTGTACACATACCACTTAGGAAAGGAACACTATCCTTGTTCCTCCCTTGAGGAAATGGATCCCACACTGACATCTCCAGACTCCTAAACATGATCTGGGCTCTTCCTATTACCCTAGATCTGGAACACCATTTCTGGAGGCTTTGCTTAAATGGGGCATACCGCAAAGCAAGTTCCAAAGGTTGGTTTAGAGGTTAGTCCCCCTTCAAACACTTCTGTTGGTTTCCCAGTTCCTATAAAGTCAAAAAGTTCACTGAAGAACCTTTAACAAATAAAATAGCTTTTAGAGACAAAGTAGTAATGACTTTGCTCCTCTTGGGGAGGCTGTGGGCATACCTTCAAACAGCCTGCTGCAAATTTCCAAGAGCTTTAAATACTATCTCATTATTTATTTATTTATTTATTTATTTATTTATTTATTTATTTTAAATTTCTTTCTTTTTTTTTTTTTAAGATTTTATTTATTTATTTGACAGAGATAGAGACAGCCAGTGAGAGAGGGAACACAAGCAGGGGGAGTGGGAGAGGAAGAAGCAGGCTCATAGCGGAGGAGCCTGATGTGGGGCTCGATCCCAGAACGCCGGGATCACGCCCTGAGCCGAAGGCAGACGCTTAACCGCTGTGCCACCCAGGCGCCCCTCTATCTCATTATTTAAAAAGAAAATTGTAGGGGTGCCTGGGCGGCTCAGTTGGTTCAGCAACTGCCTTCGGCTTCAGCAACCTGCCCAGCCAGGATCCTGGGATCAAGTCCTGTGTCAGGTTCCCTGCTCAGCAGGCGAGTGTTTCTCCCTCTCCCTCTGCTCACTCACTCTCTCTCTCAGATAAATGAATATAATCTTTTAAAAAAAATTGTATTTCGGGGCGCCTGGGTGGCACAGCGGTTGAGCGTCTGCCTTCGGCTCAGGGTGTGATCCCGGCGTTCTGGGATCGAGCCCCACATCAGGCTCCTCCGCTATGAGCCTGTTTCTTCCTCTCCCACTCCCCCTGCTTGTGTTCCCTCTCTCGCTGGCTGTCTCTATCTCTGTCGAATAAATAAATAAATAAAATCTTTAAAAAAAAAAAAATTGTATTTCATGCCATATACTGGTGTCTGCTTTGGTGTTAAAAATGTCTCATTATGTCATCAATTAATTTACTTTCCCCTCAGATCTGTGTGTAGCAGCAGCTGCCCTGGGGAAGGTGCTGCTGTCTTCACCGAAGGCTTCGTGCCCACCGTGTACTTTTATATCATGTGGCAGACTTGGTGAAAGGGGAAGCTAGACTGAAGTCTGGAAGCATGCCCCAATGGGGGGTGCAGGGCATAACCGGACAGGGTTACTCACTGCAGAAAGAAGAGGCGGAGCGTGGTGGCGGGGACTCTGCTCCCTTCCGGCTCATGCTGTCTTCGCTGCGGAGGTCACTGTTGTTGTCGTCTGAGAGGACACCAGACACTGACTTAATGAGCTATCACCTCTTGCCTGTGTTTTCGAAATAGCTCCTCCAAGCGGAGTCTGCCCTTGCCCCTACTGCACTACCCCCCACCTCAACAGGAAGCTGGAGTGATCAGATCCTCTCATTTCTTAGCTTCCTTCTGCTCCTGGGCCGGCAAGTGGCTGAGACTGCTCTCCCTCCTCACCTCTAAACAGCAGCCACAGACAACTTTCTGGGGTAATACACCCTCTGTTTCACAAAAGGGAGCCTGGACTAGAGTTGTCAGGCCCACAGAGGCTCACCAGTTGCTCATGGAGGCCCTCAATGAAGTGTTACTTTTCCTTTTCATATCACCTTAGGGTGGTGGTTCTTAACCAGGGCATTTTACTCCCCAGGGGACATTTGTCAACATCATGTTGTGGTTGTCACAGCTGGGGAGGTAATGCAACTGGTATCCTGTGGGTAGAGAGGGGCCAGAGATGTCACTGTATGTCCTACAACAAGCCCCCCCTCCCAAGGAGAACAATCCAGCCTTGAACACCAACAGTGCTGAGGCTGCGAACCCCAGGAACTCACAGCTCCCCGACGGCCTTCACCACGCTCTACAAAGTCTCACCTCCTGGCTCATACATGCCCTTGTAATTTTCCAGCAGAGTAACTAGCTTCTCACAGTTCTCTGGCTTTTTTGCCCGCACCCAAGGCTTTATCTTTTCTGGAAGGATGGTCAGGTACTGCTCAAGGACCAGGAGCTCGATGATCTCCTCCTTGGTGCGAGTCTCCGGCTGCAACCAATCGAGGCAGAGGTTTCGGAGTTTGAACAGCGTCTTCCGAGGCCCAACAAACTCCACGTAGAGGAAATTCCGAAACCTCTGATGAAAGAATTCAGGGTCAGTGGCACCTTCTCTTACGGTGGCATCCGGCTCCTTAGTCAAGTCACTGTCTAGCTCATACAGATCTGGGGCCCAAGACTTCTTGGGTTTGGTGGCAGACAAGTACTTTGGAGGCAGCATCTTTCTAAGTAAAGTTTTCACTGGAGGAACCAAACATGAGTCAACAGGAAAGACGCAGCAGCCTGTGACAGTCAGTACCCAGGGACCTGTAGATCGTAAGGAGATATACACATGTCCCAGAAGTTGAGCATCAGGCAGCAGTGTGGGGCTGCCCTACATGGGGCGTCAACAATGCTTTGCAAACAGGCCAAGGGGGCAGAGATGCACAAACCCACAATCCACAGACACACGCACAGCACACAAAGTCGGCCTCACACAGGAGCTACAAGCATGACTTCTGGGGACCACTCAGACCTGTTTGATGGTTAGCTCTGCTACTAACTGGTTTTGTGACTGCAGGCAACTCTCCAATGCCCTGGAGTCTGTCCCCTTATCTATACAAGGGGAACAAAAGCCCTCAGCCCTTTTAACACTGTGAGATTAAATAAGTTAATATTCTTAAAGGCCTAACTACCCAATGTCCACACATGGGAAATGCTCAAGGTGCTAGCCATTACTGAAAATGGAGGTCAATTTTTTTTCTCAGCAGAAATGGAAAAGAGGATATAGGGAATTAGGGCCAAGCCTGCCATTTCTCATGATTTCTGAACATCTCCATCATTGTCGAAGGTTCTACTGGCCAGAGTGGCGAGTTTGCAGGTATGCGCGGGAACCCTTCCCTCTGCACTGCACACCTTCTGATGAGGGCCTGTCCCAAAACCCAGCCTCAGGCTCTACTAACACACTTCCTCAGGTTGGTTTCCTGAGCTGTACTTATCTCTTAGGTGTTGCAAGTACTCATCACATTTATTTTTAAATACTGGAATTAATGTGCTCCTCTCCCCACAGCAAACTGTAAACTCTATTAAATGGTTTAGAGATGAATTTTTCTATCCCTGTATTGTCCAGTGCCTGCCTGACACAAAGTCAGGTATCAACAGTGAAATAACGTATTGAAAATAATGTACACAAACCCATTTTAGAATTGATTTTAGACACGGGCATGTGTTACTGTGTGCCTGCAGAAGCACAGCGAAGTTTCTGGGGAGAGAGAACATCCTGGGTTAACCTCTATGCCACTGCTTCCAAAAGAGCATTCTGGTGTGTCACCCCCCTCACCTGCCCACTCTTCTACCGGCCCCTTCTCGGTACACCCAACAACTTGGTGGGAAGCCCTGGTGGGCAGTACACTGAGGGGAAATTAAATGCAGTATTGGTGAAGACACAGAAACCCTATATAGGTGATAAACATACATTATTCACATCAACAGTAAGAATATGATAAAGTGGCCATCAGGCTTCTTCATGCTATTACACATTCTTTTGCCTTGATCAATCCTGCCAAAGTTTGTCTCAAAAGAACCAGCTTTGATAATCCTCTGTACCATCTCATTTATTTCCCTAGTTATCTTTATTTTTCTTTTATTACCTACCCCCTCTTTTTAGAAAAACCCTTTAGACTGAGTGTAAACGCTGATGTTCATCTTTTTTCTAATGTGGGCAATTAAGGGTACACCTTTCTCCCTGTGGACAGCCACAAATGGTACAAGGAAGTAGGCACTATGGGAACAAAATCTAGGTTTGGGTGGGTCAATTAACTCGTCTGACAGTTTTGTACTTCTGGCTTTACTTCCAGAGAAGAACAAAACCATATGCAGCAAAAATTCTCTGCTTTTGTTTTAAACGGAAACCAGTATGTTTAAAATTAAGGGTTTTTTTTTAATGTCTAAAGAGAAAATGAGGTGACTTGGGAAAATAATAAATGATTTGGGGATAAATGTAGCAAACTCTGCCATGCTGGGCTCCCCGGCAGTGATGGGCTTGCACTCTGCTCACGCACAAACTGCCCTCCCATACCCTCTCCACCACTGTCCCTGGGAACACCAACCCTCACAAACACACATCCATCATGAAGACCCTTGTGAATGAAGCACTGCCTCCCTCACTGCCCTGCCCTCCTTGAGAAGGACAGGTAGCAACAGAGAGGAAGGCACTAGGTAATTAATACCCCCTGGACAGAAGACTTCCAAAGGAGGGGAAGGAAAAGGGCAAGTGTCCAGGCTCTGGGGAACTGGTGTGATACTCTGGATGAGAGAACAGTCGATTTTATCTAGGACTTGGCTAAGAGGGACTGCCTCTGACAAGAGCAGAGTTCTCAAAAAGCAGCATGCCTGAATGGCAAAGATGAAAGGGCAGAAAGCCCAAGTCTGCTCTTTGGCATCCAGATTCCAGAGAAAACTCCAGTCCCCTAGAAAACACTAGTCCAACTTCTCGGAGGCAACAGAATACCTGTTTGGGAATAGGATCCTTTCTGGAACTTCAGAACAAGCAGCTATCCACAGGAACAGAGTGAAAATGCCATGGACCTGCAGACATTTTAAAGAAAAAAAAATACATGGAGAAATAAACACGGAAGAAATATAAAAAGAGGGTCAGAGAAATAATTCTCCAGATGGCTGTGAACTCAGCATTAGAGGTGAGGCCTTTATATATCATATTCAAGAAAAGGCCAATTCCCATGTCATATAAACCGACCAAAGAGAAATAAGAGAGCTTTCAAATTGTCTTTATGAAATCAGAGTAATTAAAAAACCCAAGATAAAGCTAGCTCTAACAAACCACAGACCAAACTCAGTTATACAAACAGACACAAAAGTCTTTAACACTATCACTGTTGAACATGATTCTACAGAGTTCTAGCCAATTACAACAAGGCAAGAAAAACACATCTGAGGCATAAAGAAAGAAAGATCTAAAGCGATCATTCACTTACATGTATCCACTCAGATACTGTGAATCAATGCAAACAAACCATACAATAATTTAATAAGGAAATCACTTATAACAGACTCCCTAAAAATATATCAATTATAAATTTTAAAAAAGGGAAGAGAACTCCCATTATAAAGATAGAAAAGATTTAATGAAAGACAACAGCAACCATGTGAATAAAATTACAAATTATATTATAATAAAAGGCAATAACTGGAGAGATACAATATAATTATGGGAGATGTATGGATCTACTGTGTCAAAGTTCTAAAACCTCCCCCAAATTAATCCATACTATATGGAACTTCAAAGAATATTAACATTGGGGAACTTGGCGATGGTTCTAAAGTTGACCTGCAAGAATTCCATTTGGATCAATATTTTAAAAATTCATATATCAAAAGGCCAACAAATCATACACAACATTTAAAAAATACTTTAACATAATCTCAGGGTAAGAAAGTTCTTTTATAACATGCCTAAAGGCAGAAAGACTATATAAAAATCACAAATAATGGTTTTGTGTATACCATCAAAGCCAAAGAAATAAAACGACAAAAAAGATGCACTTGTAACTTATGACAAAAAGAAAATGGATTCATTTAGGAATTTTAGTCTGAGTTGAACATATATAGTCGAGTATCCAGTACTGGCATGAAAAGTGGCACTTACAAACTAGTAAGGAATGTACGAATTTCTTTGGTGAATGGTATATTGGAAAACTAGCCATCATTCGCTTAGGGAAGAAGGTCATACTATATATAAAAACTGTAAAACTAAAATCAAAATTAGATAAATAAAAGATTATTTTTTATAATTATGGAACAGGGAAGGGCTCTTCTAACCTGACAATAAAATCAGGAGATATAAAGGATAACTTTGACTTAATAAATGTACTTCTTTATTATGTTAACTTTTCTTCCCAGTAAGCATATATTTGAAGTATGAAGCACCAGTAAGTGAAAACTAAAAGAACTGTAGGGTTAAAAGGTTTGATAGGGAATCAACAATTTTTCTAAGAACATATAAATAGGCAAACCTGATCAGAAAGCAGAGGAAAATCTAGGGAAGAAATTTAAAAAGATTTAAGGAGCAACCTCCCATAAAATTTCCATGAGCAGTGAATTTACCATGTGATAAAAACCTTTCCAGAACACAGAAAAGAGATGGAGGACTTCCTATTCATTAATATGACCATTTAAATGCTCTTAAGAATCCTATCACAAGGTAGATGCCAAATTCTACACCAAAAATTCACTCATTTCTTTTCTCAAGAAATTCAGGACTAGAGTAAACCAATGTGATCTTCATTAAATGTACGTGTAGATTTTTCTAACCAGGGCAACAAAACAGCCCTCGGTCAGCAAGAACATTAAATTTTTTTTAAAAAAATTAACAGGAAAAGCTTAAAAAAAGAATCAGACCCTAACAACTCCTTGCCACAATGGCACAGGAAATTCATTTGAGATCTCAGAGTAAAAAAATAGCCTTGAGAACAGAGTAATCATAAAGACAGACAATATGTATGTCAGTATGAAGAAACTGGCATACTCACATAGTGCTTGTGGCAATATAGATTCTAGAAAGGGCAATTTGGATAACTTATCAAAATTTTAAATGTACATACCCTGTCCTATAAATTCTATTTCCATGAATTTATCCCAGAGATGTAATGACATATGTGCAAAATATATTCATTGAAGCACTGCTGACAATGCACAAAATATGGTACATATTCATATAATGACTATGGAACCTTTTAAAATAATGAGGCAAATTATAAATAAATGGATATGAGATGATCTCTAAGGTAGTTAAGTGCAAAATGGAAGACAACAATGTGTATAGCATTCTAAGAAACTACAAAAAGAGATGCATTTACTTAGACAATTTCTGTAAGGATATATATGAGACTATTAATAATGATTAACAGTGATTGCCTCTGGGGAAGGGAACTGGGGCCCAGGGAGAGAAGGGAAACTTACTTTTTCACTGTATATTCTCCTTTTGTTTTTTGTTTTTATTTTATTTTTTTACCATGAGCATGTATTACCTAGTCAAAAAAATAAATTCAAAGTTAAAACAAAACAATAAACAAAAGCACTAGAGGCCTTAGCGACTGTCCTGCCCACTGAGTGGGCGCACGCAACACTGACACCTTAACCCTGAGGGGGTCTTCTCCCTTCCCTGCCCATCCCACCCTGCTGGAGTCCAATGTCATACCCTAAACCAGATGGCAGTCAATTTAGAAAAACCCCAAAGAATCAACTTTGGAACTTCTGATACTCAAGAATGACATATGGAAATTGCAGCTGTTAAGTTGAATATACTCCTCAGGTCTCCAGCAATTATTAGTACATAAATGCAATGCCATTCCCTATCCTAGTGATTCCACCTCTGAAACCTAACTGATAGACCTATCTGTCCACGTGCACAAAGATACAGTTCTCAAGTGTGTTCACAGAGGCACTGTTTACAACAGCAAAGAACAGGTACAGGGAGGAGAATGCTCAAGCAGAATTCCAACGGCAGGGACCACTGAAAGACCTCGGCAGATGTGAAAATAAAAACAGGTAACAAATTTTCTGCAACACTATAAAAAGCAACCAAAATAAAAACAAACTAGAAGAGGAGGTGGAAAAATATTTTGCAACATAGATGAAAGTTAATATTTGAATGTGAAAAGCTCTTAGAAAGCAGTAAGAGAAAGGTAAGTGTCTCAACATGAAAATAAAAATACACAATTCATAAAATCAGTGATAAGATCAGTCACATCAGAAATCAAAGAGATGTGAAATACTGCAGTGAATATTTTTTTGGCTTATCAAATGGGCAAATATTTCAAAAATAAAAATCAAAATGAAAAACTGATGTTGGTGAGAAGCCAGCTGGTGCAGACATCAGCCATGTTTCTGGATGCCGTTTCAGCATACGGTTTAAAAACATTAAAAATGCCCACTCTTTTTGAACCGCCAAGTCTCCATTTAAGGACAGTCAAGTAAATAAAATATTAGTAAGAAAAAAATAAGAGCTAAAAAGTTGGCTGCCCACTACAATTAAGTCCTTATATGTGTATCTGATTTCCAGTTTATAAAAGCTAACACCTGCAGAGCTAAAAAGCTGCTGCAGTAAATGACGGCTTGTAACACCATTTTACACATGGAGCCAAGGGAAGGGACAAGCACATGTCAGAGTATTATGCTGTCAATGTGTTATTGTATAACTGCAGTCCTACCAGAGTCATCAAGCGTCAAACTCAGGAAAAGGAAAGACTGGTCAACGTCCTCCTATAGGGGTACGCGATAGCCGGTGAGCCCTGAGAGATGAGGTTAGGTGCCCTGCTGGCCAAGTGACCCAACCTTTACCCTTGACTCACTCTGTCCTCCATTTGCAATCCAAAGGGCAACTAAGAGTGGGGCCAGATATGCTGAGTTAGTACCTGCCAGGGCCCCATACTCACCTTACCCTCAGGAAGACCCAGATCCCACGTGAACTCGTCCTGTGACAGCGCCTCTGGCCAATCAAAAGCATAACTGCTCTACCCACTTCGCCCCCACTTCCCCAGTCCAGCTTCTGCCTCCATGGCAACAGCCACGCCTACCATTGAAGAAAACAGAAGATACAGGTTTGGAGGTGGCTGAGATGAAAGCATCAAAAAGGAGTTGGCTAAAGGTTTGCCTGATACGATCACATGAAATGTTGAGGCTGAGGGGGGAACCCTCCAAGGACAGCCCAGAAAGGCCAACAATAACAATTTACCCATTTTATGAGAGATATGCTTGAAGATGCATGAACCCAGTAGAAACGAGAGTGCCCGCACTTATACCCAAAGTCCCTGAGGGCAAGGCCTCTGTTGCCTTTTCCATCATTGTATTTTATCTTGACAGGACTGGCACAGAGAAATTGTTCAATAAATATTTGTTTGCACTTAAATGCAAAAATGTTTAATAAATCCAATCTAGAAAAGTCTAAATAATCCGTGACAATGAAAGTCTATTCCAGGAAAACAAGGAAGATACCCCAATTCCAGTGGACTGTTCTATATGATCAACTAAACGGGGAAGGGAGGGGACCCCGTGAGCATTGTCATACGTTTAAAAGCATTTGCAAACTTCAGTAGGCTCTCCTCATATATTCTTAGCAAAAGTAAAACCAGGAGACCATTTAAGAATAAAGATTTATCTCAAATAAATGCAAGGAAGCACATTAAACACTGAAACTATTCCAACTAAAGGTGGGGACAAGGAAGGGAGGTCCTCCACCACAACTACCATTCAACACTATTCTGGAAAAAAACCTAGCAAACACAACTGAAGAAAGAAAAAATAAAAGGCATCATGTGGAAAAAGCATTACTTTGAGCTGAAAAACCTTGTGAATAAATACAAGAAAAGAATCCCACTAATAACAAAATAAATTCCCATAAATTCAACAAAGTATTTGCAACTCCAAACAAAAATTTTTAAATGTACAGGGGAACATAAAACAAGTCCTAAATAAATGAAAACATATGTTTTCAGATGGGAATGTGGAAATTGTTGTCAATCCTTCTCTGAACATAAATTAAAATTCATTAACAGGGTGGGGAGCTTCGACAAAATGAGAATCCAGTTCCTCTAGATGAATAAGTGTACAAAAATAACAGGAGAATTTTGAATAAGGTATATGTGTGGTGGGAGCAGGGGGGTGTCTGTAAAATGACCCAAACATATGAAAACATGAAGTATTCTTTCCAACACAATGATGCGAGTGTTAGAACAAATAACACTAACAGAGCTAACGCAGTCCAAAAACTGACTTGCATGGAAGTAGTAATATACATGTGGGATTTAGTTTATAACAAAGAAAGGTCTTTCAGTCAGGAAAGCATTAACTCTTTAAATACAAACTATGAACTTTCTGGGGACTAAGTAATAAAGTAATTTTAACAAAAGTGATAAGAGGAGATGGCCAACACTTTAATTTCTGCCGGTTATTCAAGTACGCTTTCCAAGAAGGTTGGAGATAGCCTTTGACATTACGAAAGAATAATAAAACCAGTGTTGGTGTCTGGCCTCCTGACAAGAAATTCTGTATTTCAACACATCACTGGAAAGCTAAGTCCACTAAGGCCAGTAACAAACATACTTTGTTCACACCAAAATAAATCAGCGCACTCAAAACACAGCATTCCTCCAAAATTTAAACAGACAAAATCTTTAGTAGAATGTTACGTAGCCATTAAGCCATGTTTTCAAAAAGTTTTATCATTTTATTTTCTGATTACAAACATAGAAGACAGTAGAATGTTCAATTATAGAGTATTTAATGTAGAAACTACAAGCCATACACATTGATCAAATTTGTTGCTGTACTAAAACTTCTAACATCCAGGTACGGAGTAGCAGCTTTACCCAAATGAGATCACATTAGGAGCTCTGCATGAGTGTGCTTTTTATTTTTATTTTTTTGTGTAAACTTTCCGCCCAACGTGGGGCTCGAACTCACAACCTCAAGATCAAAAGTTGCATGCTCTGCCCACTGAGCCGGCCAGGTGCCCCTTGTGTGTGCACTGTAAAACCTAGTAATTCATGATGGTTATCTTTCTATACTAGTACACACAGATCTACATCATTCTTTCTAAAGGCCACATAGTATTACATTCTACAGACACACTGGTTTATTTAAACTTGAGAGAAACCACTAATGTAAAAAAAAAAACTTTTGAAGCATTAAATTAAGGTATAAAATTGTACAGCACACGTGGCATTTATATGTATGTAAAAAAAAACAATAAAATGTTCACATAAAGGAATATAATGCAGTTCTTAGAAAGCAATGCTATAGATGGAAATGTATTTATATGGAAATTCTTTTAGACACCATTAAACAGCTACAAAGCAGTACGTGTACACACACAAGAAACACACCCATGTAAATGGAGACTGAAAACGTGGTGGACACATTCTATGAGCTCTCCAGATGGTATATCACATGCTCCCCCCCAACCATTGTTTCACATCCTACAAACTGCACTCTTGTAGCTTGAGTTTGAAATGTTAATGAACTGGGTATGATCTCACGTGTTAAAATAAAAACACACACTAAAATAAACTACATAGATATTTAAACATGTGGAAGCATGTATAAACTAAATCAGAAAAAAACTTCCACATTAAAACTTGTATAAAGACTTCATAAACTGGGGAAAATTTTTAAAAATGTAATAAAAGATACTTCCATTTCTTTTGGTATTTTAGTTCAAATGTTATCCTAAGTTCGTAATTGAAAAAAAAATTTGAATATAAAATTTGGAAGTAAATTCAATTGCTGTTTGTCTTGCCTTTTCCTTTCTGCTTATTACCGCTTATCAGCACTCCCTCTGCTGTGGTGGTCCTCAGGACATGGCCCCTGCTTACTCTGACACTTCATTTTCCCCCTCAGGCCACCTCATATTGCTCTCATGGAGTCCTCCACTATCTGTACACCCTCCTCAAGCCCATGCACCACTTGATAGCACTCCACACGCAGGCCCTCCCCTCTGTCCTACAGTGCAAACTGAATTCTAGCCACATGGCACACCCATCACCTTTTCTGACTTGGAGGTGGACCCTCACACAGCCCTAATTACTGAAGCCTATGCATTTCCCTCTGCTCTCTGTGGAGTAGTAGGTGGGTTAAGTAGTAGCCAAGGGCAGGATCTTAAAAGGTCTGAACACATTTGGCAGACACAGGGAAAGGTGCAGACACAAAGGGATCGGCCTGACTCTGGTCCTAGCGGCCAAGGGAGGGAAAGAGAGGAGACAAATGATGGAAACTAGTCTCACTCTCCACCCTGGGTGGAAGGGCTTACAGATTTCTTGCTGTTCTTTAACCTCCAAATATCTGTTCTTACACACACTGGACATCTAACCATGAAATGTTACATGTGTTATAAGCATTTTACGTGGAGTAAATTTCAGATATGAGCTTGACCACCTAAAACCACAGGGCAGTGATGCTATTAGAACAGTGTCGCCATTGTGGTTTATACCGCAGTTTTAGTGCTATTCTTTAAATGTTTTAAAGCACTTTACTTCTCCACTTCATGAATAGAAAACAAAAATATGCGTCTCACAATTAACAAAACTGAAATAAAGATGGAATTCATCAGGCATCCCTGCTATAAGCATGGTGTCTTTGGCCTCAATCAAAGGATCAATAGGTCAAGTGTTCAACTGAACTGGGAAAAACTCAATTAAAGAACACATATCAGAGGCTTGGAAACGTGAGTGGACGTGTAAGGAGAGATAAAGAAATCCTATGACCCCACTGTTTGACCTCAGGCTCCCCATATCCCATCAGTTGAGATAGAAGCTCCATGAGAGCTTCTTCAACCCCATCTCTACTTACTTACTTTGGTCCCTCATCACGGTGCACCTAGATTCAGCCCCCTCACTCATTCTACCTACCTCATCCGAGGGGGCTGGAATTGAGAACTTTAAAGTCAGGAAGCGAGGAAGTTACTTTCTTCGTTTCTCAGGGACAGCATGGTGTGCGGTCTCCTCTCTTCTCGTTTGCTCCATTCTCCTGCCTCTTTCTGCAGACCGACATTCTCTACTTCAGCATGCACATGGGTAAATGCTGCCCCCGTCCCAGTCCTACCTCACCACCCGGTGAAGTACCCAGTGCCAACAGACTAAACAACCCAAGCTCTCCGAATCTGCAAGTGCACGCCATGGCTCAAGTTCTTCTGGGTGGTGGTTCTCAAACTTGGGGGTGCCAAAAGCCATCTGAGGTACGTATGAATATGTACCTGCCTTTCCATGTGTGATGACTTAGGAGGTATGTGAATCTCTAGGAAAGAGGCATTTGAATAAGCACTCCAGGAGCTATTCTTTGAGAACCACTGCTCTAGGCTTAGGTGTCCGGTCTTGTCCAATTGACCACGAACAGGAGCATACGGACAACAGGGGGCTGTCAGGGGACCAATTTTATATGGGAATGTCAGCAAAGAGTAAATGACCACTCTCCCTACCACACTGGCCGCGATCTCCACCCTCTGGTCTTTTACATGGCTCCTCTCAGGTAATCTCCACATCACCCTGGGTTTACCTCTCTCACATAAGCTCAGCACTTACCACACTGCAGCACAATTTCCTTGTTGTCGATTCTTGTGGGGTTTCCCCAAAAATTTCAAAAGAGAGGAAATAGTATCTAAGAGTTTAGTTTAATGATCAGATTCCAAATAGTTCAAGATGAATAAAGCTACTTTAAAGAGAATGTCTTCTGAGCCAGTATGACTTATCTAACCATATTTTAATGTCAATAATTAGCTAATCAGATTTTTTCCCCCCAAAAAAACGAAGGACATGGAAAGGCAAGCCACAAAGCATGGTTCATTTAACCATGTACAGGAAAGGGCTATTCTGGTCAGACCTAATTTGAATGGAAATTGGGGAGGAAGGGGACTGTAGACAGGGGGCTTCTGGTGTCCTAGTAAGCCTACCAAGAGCTTCACTGCAACCAGATGGCGACACCAGGCTACCTTACAGGCCAGTGCTATTAAACCTTGTCCGCATCCTCTCATTTTGATTCCATACTCACCAAGCAACCTTCTCATTATGGTTTCGTTTCCCATGTAGGTCTGCCTACAGGGAGAGAATTTGCTGATCATACATACTTTTGAGTATTTGGGTCCCTGCTGTAGTTATCTCCCACCAAAATTGAGAAAATAGGAACATTATACATTAGTCACACTATCTTTCGATATAAACTAATACGTCAGTAGGGTTTCTATAAGTCTCCTGAGCTTCAGTCATGTGTACCTACTAACATAAGTCCTTAGCTGAAATAAGGTTTCTAAGTCTCCACAGGCTTCAGCACCAGACACTGGATACCTGGAGCATTCACTGAGGCCAGGAATAAACCAATTCATTCCCAGGGATCCACCTGGGACAGCACATGAGCCTTTCTCTGGATGATAATACACCATCAGCATAGCCACCTATCTTGGTAAGCATGTTTTCTTACTCTCCATTTAACTAGAGTTCTCATTCAGCAGATATCGAGGCCAATGATTATGTTACCCACTTCCAGAGACACAAAGTCTAACAAGGTCCTGTCCCAGACTGGACATAGTGTCTGTGTTTGCTGATGGAATGAACAACTTTTGCTATTTTTCCCACTTCCCCACATAATGTGACCCACTGCACTTTATCTGAAAAAGTCAGCAAGCCATGAAAGAAGAGTACAGGCCCTACTGAGTCTCTTAGTACCTCTCTCAAATCCATCCACTTCACTTACCCCTCTGCTCTGACCCAAATCCAAGCCATCATCTCTCACCCAGACCGAGGTCGTCTCCCTGCAACCAGTTTCCACCCTCCCCTTCTGAACCCCACAACCAGATGGTGTGTTTAAAACACAAATCTGATTCCCATCTTACTTTCATGGTTAAAACACATCAAAGGTTTCCCACTATGCTTCATATCAAGCCCATATACTTACCACTGACTGCAAGGCCTTTCACAATACAGTTCCAATTGACCTTTAAAATCCCCACCATGCTCAAATGCCACTCAATTCTTTCCTTTGCTCCGGGTATCAAAGACTTTTGGCTCTTATCTCTGGATCCTTCAGGAATGCCCCTGTCCCCTCTGCTTAAGATTACTCTTTCCAAAACACACTACCATCCTCCTTTCTTGAGGACTCAGCCTTAATCTCAATGACCTTCTCAGGAAGGCCCTATGTTGACTTTTTCAGGTTAACTGTTGTTCATAGTGAATGTTCTCTCTCAAAAACATGGATGATACAATTATTTTTTCAACGTTTTTCATTACCCAATAGACTATGAGCTCCAGGAAAATACTTCCTTTCCCACTCAGGGCCATGAATGATAGATGAACCAATGAATCTCTCTCATGCTTCTTTAATCACCCAACAAGAGAGAAAGAGTAGGCCTGAAGGTGCAGCTGAGTGTTGGAAAAAGAAGTAGGAAACTGAAAGGGAAAGCATGAGGCCAAGGAGAATTTCAGCGAACACACAATTCACCGGAAGAGTCTGAGTTTTCAGAGCACTAATAGCACTTGCATGGCTATATGGAACACAGATGCAGTAGGAAAGTGTCAGGATGAGGAAGAATGTGTTCACTGCAAGGATAAGTGTGGCACTGTGAGAAGGGAATTCAGCTCACCTGGACCTGGCCACCTAGTGTTTGGATCTAGTCCCTCTTCCTCTTGTCAGCTGTCTCTGAGAAAGGTAGAAGCTCGAGAAGGCGAAGCTGGGGAAGGAAAAGAAAACATGAGACATCAAATTTACTTTGTATATACATTCCTCGGGCTGAAAATGACTGCATAACAGGTGCATCTCCACTTCCTCTAGTGACAGAGGTCAAACCAGACCAGGAAGAAGAGCTCTCCCTCCCAGGATGGAAGGGCCCATGGGCATTGCTCCCTGAGGCACATGTTATATCTTGGATTGTAATCACAGCCTTTTCCCAATGAGGTTATGCCAATGGGTGTGCAAGTCAATTTCTGAGTATATCAGAACACTTTCTTTTTTTTTTTTTTTAAGACTTTTTATTTATTTATTCGACAGAGATAGAGACAGCCAGCGAGAGAGGGAACACAAGCAGGGGGAGTGGGAGAGGAAGAAGCAGGCTCATAGCAGAGGAGCCTGATGTGGGGCTCGATCCCACAATGCCGGGATCACGCCCTGAGCGGAAGGCAGACGCTTAACCGCTGTGCCACCCAGGCGCCCCTCAGAACGCTTTCTAACAAGCAGAGCAAAATATAAAGACACGGGGCTCTGGATTAAGAAATCAATTCAAGAATCCAACTTCCCACTTACTAGCTATGTGACATTGGCCGTCCCTCTAAAAGCAAAGGATGCATTTTACAAGCAAAAATTGGGAGGAAAAAATAGCTAAAGTAGTACTATTATTTACTAATTACAGGCTCCATATAGTGCTTAACATCTTACTTTTATTGTCTCTGTCACTCCTCACCACAACACTTAATTTTCTAGTTCCCGCTTTACAGAAAAGCAGATGCTCAGCGTACTCAATCTCAGACCTCATGGCAGACAATTATAGACCATCGTAATGTCATTTTGAAAAACAGAACATCTGCTGACATTTTCCATGAGGACCACATGGAGTAGCAACAATATGTACCCCTTAGAAAAGTGAATTAAAACTCCAGTTTTACCATTTAGCCAGTGATGCAGGGCCAGAAATTTAGCTGTACTATAAATTTAAGTAATATGAAAAGATTAACTTATACTTGGACCTTAGTACTACTATCATTAGGTAGTAACATCATTCCTTAACCTTATATAACTTTTTAGAGATTATCAATATGCTCCCAGTGGATAATACCTCCTATTTCAAGTCCCACTGTGCCTCAGAGTATGCAATTAGAAGCACCTGGGGGAAGTACCTTCCCAATTATAGCTCTACTCTATATTAAAACATGTTCACGGGTGGATGTACATACTTAATTTTCTCTCACCACCTGGTTGGGAAGGAAGGATACAACGTGTTACCTTCTCTACTACCTCAAAAGAAAAAAAAAAAGTAGGAACTTACAAGCTCCTTTGTTGGAGCTAGGTTTAGAAGTACCTCCCTGGAGTCCAGAATATACTTAAAAGAAACATGGTGAAAGCTAATTCAGTGTTGGAAGCATCGCTGTCCTCCAGAGGACGCTGTGACGGTGCCACAAGGAGCTCTGCGCATGCGCAGCACCACCTCCCGTCTCCAAGCAGGAAGCCCCGCCCCTCCAGCTCTCCCACTCCCTCCGCCCAAAACCACGCCCCAACTTGCCTTGAGAGCCTCCTCTCCATAATCTCCCGTACCACGTTCTAACGGTCTGCAGCTCGAATTATCTAGTTTAAAGGCTTTTAGACCTTTTTCTTTGCATAAAGTCGGCTGCTCTCAGAGCCTCCAAACCCCAAACTTCATGTCCACAGCCTGCCTCCTTCGTTTTCTTATTTGAAATTCTGCTTTGACCAAGCCTATTAAAATATCTAAATCTGAACCCGTTTTTCAGACTGACCCTGAGACCTGTACAGGTGAGCCCTGCCCCCACATTCCCCTGAGAGTTGGCTTTGGTATCCTTCCAAGGAAACTCTGTGCCTGCTGCCATGCTGCGTGGCCACGGCGGCATTCTGGGCCTGCCAAACTGGCGCCCACACAGCAAACCTCAGGCTCCTCTTGGCCAGCAAAGGTGGGCAGGGCTCCACAGGTACCCTCAGTCACTCGACATGTCAACGCCACCCTCAGGCCGACCCTGTAACTCCATGGTCATTCATGATGGCGCCAGCGCAGTAAGCTTCGGCAGCCACCTACTGGCCAGCATGGCACAAGGAAAGGCAGGAATCTGCAGTCCCATCAATCAGAAGACAGCCCCTCCTTCGCAACTGCCCCCTGTAGTTCTGCCAGTCACTCAAGATGGCGCCTGCGCAGTAAGCCTTGGCAGCCACGGCCTGGCCAACAAACACACCGCTAGGGTGGGTATGGGCCTGCAGACGCCATCTGTCATTCAGGACAAGGCAGCCCCTCCCTCAGGGCCACCCTCCCCCGTAGCTCTGGCATCATTCAAGATGGTGCCTGTGCAAGAAGCCTCAGGGAGCCACCCCAGGCCAACATACCTAGCCACCCAAAGGGTAGGAGTCTACAGTCTCCTGTTAGTCATTCAAAATACGAAAACCCTCCCTTGGGTGTGCTCCCGGCAATAAAATCACTGATGGTGACTTCTGCGCAATAAGCTTTAACTGTCACCTGTCGATCAACATAATGCTCAAGTGGGTGGGACTCCACAGCCCCTCCCATTGGGCCCGCCCCCCAAGGCCAGCCCCACTGTCACTCAAGATGGCGCCTGCACAGTAAGTCTCGGCTGCCACCTGTCGGCCAACAGTGCTAGAGTGGGCTGAGCTCTGCAGGCCCTCCCCTTGGGTCTGCCCCCACCCCGTGGCCAGCCCCAATGTCACTCAAGGTGGCACCTGCGCAGTAAGTCTCGGCTGCTACCTGTCAGCCAACAAACAGAACTAGAGTAGACTGAGTTCTGCAGCCCCTCCCCTTAGATCCGCCCCACCCCTCCGCGGCCAGCCCCACCGTCACTCAAGATGGCGCCTGCGCAGGAACTCTCGGCTGCCACCTGTCTGCCAACAAACAGTGCTAGAGTGGGCCGAACTCTGCAGCCCCTCCTCTTGGGCCCGCCCCCCCCCGCGGCCAGCCCCACTGTCACTCAAGATGGCGCCTGCACAATGAGTCTCGGCTGCCACCTGTCGGCCAAACAGCGCTAAAGTGGGCCGAGCTCTGCAGCCCCTCCTCTTGGGTCCTCCCCCTGCCGCGCCTCTGGCCTTCGAGATGGCGCCTGCGCAGTAAGTCTCGGCTGCCACCTGTCGACCAACAAAAATAGAGCCAGAGTGGGCGGGGCCTCCCTGGTCAGTCCCCGCCCCCCGAGCCCTACCAGCAGGGCCTGCGTCACACACCTCCGCTGCTCCCGCGCCCCCAGCACTTTCTCCAGCCAAATGATGAGGCCAGGCACACCCAGGGTGCAAACTGTCCCCAGACAACAGGAGAAAGAGCGGGCACGCCAACAGCCTGTAGCCCTGTCAGGCAGGACTAATGGTTTCATGACGACGGCGGCCGCCGCGGCAAACTTGAGGTACAATGCCTGGCTTCAGCAGACGCTGACTTTCCAGACCACACACATGGACCGTGCCAATAAAACGGCCCCCCAATCACTGGCCGTGGCCCATTCTCAGAAGTCAGAGTCCAGACGCCACGCTAATCCGGGTGGCACCATCAAGACAAGCCTCTGCAGCCAGACCCTTGACTAGCAAAGAAGGGGCCAAGTAGTCCAGACCCTGCAGCCGTCAATCACTGCACAGAACACGGTCACCACAGCCACCACAGCCCCTGACCCCGCCCCCCGTGGCGGCCAGTCAGTCACCATCACGCCTGCGCGGCAAACCTCAACCACCCCACCAAAGATGGCGCCAAGGTAGGCGGGACTCGACAAGACTGCCGTAGCCCAAGCAAGCCGCAGTCTCGACAGCCCCTGGCCCCGCCCCAACCCGCAGCCAGCCAATCAGGACAGTGCCTGTGCAGCCAACTTTACCGCCCACACCGAAGGCGGTGCCAGGGCCGGCGGGGGTGGGGCGCCAGCCTCCCACAGCCCAGAGAAACTACCCCACAGGCATGAAGCTCTCGGCCCCGCCCCTGGCGGCCCGTAGCTCCTCCCGCCGCCACTGCGGCAAAACACGCCCCGCCCCCAAGGACTGGCAGGGATGCAGGGACAGCCCGAGGGACCCAGCCTGTCAGGGACACCGTGGGATGGACACAGTGGTCTGCAGTCCCCAGACCCAGCTGAGGACGAAGGAGGCGCCTTGAAACCCGCCGGCCCGCCACTTCCCAGCGCCCAACCCGGCTGCCTGGCTTGACAGGAGTCCGCAGCCAACACGTCCCCGTTCCCCACTTCCACCAGGCAAGATGGCGCGGCAGTCCCCCAGGTCCGCGGCCACCTCAAAGGGACGGCCCGTCCCCAGGACCCCGGCAGGCCACACAAGATGGCGCCTGCGGCAAGCGCGGCAACCCGCGCCCCAGACCCGCTGAGGGAGGACCCTGCCAGGCGACGTCCACCAGCTGCCCCCATCCCCAGGTGACCAGGGTCCCGGACTGCGGCGTGTGACTGCCGTGCTGCCTCACGCTGCATCCTGACACCGTCCTGATGTTGGTATGAAGGGCGGGCGCCAGCCCGACTCACCTCCCCTCACCACACCACCTCGGCCCGACCAAGGCGCAGCCCGTGAGCACGGTCTAGCACGCCCACAGGGCCCCTGGCGCCCGGCGGCGCCACCAGCCCAGGGTGGACATGCCCGTTCCTCAGATCCGACCTCGTCCTCCTGCAGCTCCCGGCGTCTGCACCGAGCGTCCGCGCGCGACTCCTTGTCAGGCTCTCCGCAGAGGCGGGGCTCCAGCGCAGGCCAATCAGCGGCCGAGTTTCCCACCCCGGGCCCCCTCGCCACGCCTCTGAGCCCTGCCAATCAGGCTGCGGTTGCCTTGCCGACGGCTTGGCGCGAAGGCTGGAGGTTGACGTCAACTGAGCTGACACTAGGGGCCCCTGAAAGGGGTCTGGTAAAGGGGGGAGGGGTCGGTGGGCGCGTGTGTGTGACCCCCACACAAAGAAAGGGGGTGACACGGAGAAGGGCCAACTATTGACGCCCAAACACAAAACCGACGAAGAAAAAAAAAACCATACATTTGTCCAAAGAGTGAAAATCCAGCGGGCAAAACCATGTATGTTGAAGTGTAAAGACAAACGAGAAAGTCGGAGACGACACTTTTCTGCCTGGGACAGAGGAAAGGCGCGGGGCCAGCTCCCTCAGTAAACGAGGAGCTCTCGGAAACCAGTACGAGAAAGACCATCCGCGCCAGAAACCTGGGCAGCCAGGGAGGACGCTCGTACTTCACGGGAAGACACAAATGGCTGACAGACCCACGGCAGAAAACCCCGCGCTGCCTCAAAGCCGGGCGAGGTGGACGCCGCGGACGAGCGCGGTGCGCGGATCCCCGCACGGATCCCTGCACAGATTCCCCGCCAGCGCCCGGCACAGACCTGCACAGATCCCGGCACAGACCTGCACAGATCCCCGCCAGCACCCCTCACAGACCTCGCCAGCACCCAGCACAGATCCCCGCACAGATCCCCCCAGCACAGACCCCTGCAGACCCCACCAGTGCCCTGCATGGATCCCTACACAGATTCCCCGCCAGCGCCCAGCACAGAACTGCACAGATCCCCGCAGACCCCGCCAGTGCCCCACACAGATCCCTGCAGAGACTCCCGCAGACCCCGCCAGTACCCGGCACAGAACCCTGCAGACCCCACCAGTACCCGGCAGACCTGCACAGATCCCCGTACAGACCCCCGTGCAGATCCCACAGCACCTGCACAGAACCCCGAACAGACGCCCGAAGACCCCACCAGCGCCCCGCAGCACTCCGCAAGCCGCTCCGCAGACCCCCGCCGCGATGCTAGGCAGACCACCGACCCGCCGATGACACCAGGGAGGGGATCGGTAGCTCGGGACAACAGTGAGGGGCAACTGTCTGGGACTAGGAAGGACCAAGGACCCCAAGAGTTAGGTAAACACATAAGTTGCTCAAGTTTGTAGGAATGAGCTGGTAAGTGTTTTCATTTGTTTGTTTGTTAAGGATGAACACATCTGCAGATACAACTTGCACAAAAGAATACAAGAAATCGCCAACTGGTTACCTGGAGGGAAAAGGAATGGAGGGGGCAGGGGAGGAGGATGAAGGAAGGTTGTTGTTGTTTTTTTTTTTTCATTCTCTAACCCATACTGTTTGAATATCCTTGATATAAATACAAATTTCTTTTCTAGCAATAAAATCAATGAATTTTATGAAATTCATTAATGTACCCTTTGAGCCAACTATTCTACTCTCAAAAGACAAAAGCAAAGAAGATAAGCAGTGATATATGAAAGATGATATGCAATCATATTCATGAAGCATCATTTTTTATTAGAAAAGTGTACTCTGCAGAAGAATTAAATTGTATTCTGGTAAATCCATACATTGCAATTTTATGTGGCCAATAAAAATGTAGATTTTAATTTTAAAGGGAAAAATTCATAAGATAGTTAATTATAAAAAGCAAGTTACCTACAAGTACATAGAATATGATGCCCAAAATTAAATTTTCTATTTATACTTAGTAAGTATAAATAGAAATCAGTGGTTGCTTGTTACATTAAGAAGCTACTGGCTTGGGATGGGGGATGTTTTAAACTCCCCAATCTTCAACAGTCTCTTCTCAGCCACGCCACAGTAAACATAAAAACTGAATGAAAACATTGTGTTTGCTATGCACCTTTGAAACACACTCCCCAGCAGCCTCTACAGAAATTCTAGAGGCACCACTGCAAGTGAATGTGGTACTACCCTTAGGTCAGAGGTTTTCACATCTGGCTACCCATTAGGATCACCTGGGGAGCTGTTAAACACTGTAGCTGTTTGGGAGCTCCTGAGGTGATGCTAATGTTTGGTTAAGGCTTTGGAGGTGATTTCAACAAATTCTATGGACCCCATCCTCTCTCTCCTCAAAGGCCTCTATCTGCAATACAAGTGTCTCTCTGCATCCTGGATCATTCCTTCCTTTCAGATACCACACGCCCTCTAAGCTCCTCCAGCTACTACCCCTTTCCTCAGCACTCCCTCCTCCCATGCTCCCCAAAAACCTCTCTTGATAGATTGTGGTCTTCTGTCACTAACTCAAAGGCCTTACTGCACATTCTCTCCCTCTACTATGCCATACGAGCTTCCATCCCTTCTACACCGAAGAAATTGCTGAGCAATTCCCTATGCAGCTAGGAAACTTGATCTTAATCTCACTTGATCTTTCAGTAACATTCAACATCCTCATTAAGAGAAACAATAACAAACAAAAATACACACTATCTTATTTTTGGTGACACTGCACCACCTTGATTTTCAATGGCCTCTTCTCCATCATCTTAGCTGGCTTCTGCTCTGTTCAACCTATAAAAGCTCAGAACTCAGTCACTAGACTTCTCCATCAGCATCCGCTCCCTAGGCAGCAGTTTCAGCTAGTGGCATGGTTTAAATATCCCCTAGATGCCAACAGCTCCCACATTTAAATCCTCTGCCACAGAACTTTCCACAGAAGCTCAATCTCCTGTATCTGTCTGCTGAACAGTGGACTGCTCCACCTGGATATCTATTAGGAACTGAAAGCATTTAAAACAAGTATTTAATTTTCCTTTTCCTCATTCCATAATTCTATATATTTCTATAAATAGCACCAGTTGTGGTAGCCAAAAACCTCACAACTGTTCGAGTCTTCCTTAATGTCACCATCTAATTCATCAACAAGTCCTGTTGACCCTACATCCAAGCCATCCGAAATTTGTCCAACGTTCTCCCTCTTTGTGACAATCCTAATCACCATGAATTCCCCTGGTCCTTAGCCTACTCACTTGGATCACCTGCTTCCACTCCAAACCCTTCCCTCCCAATACTCTCTATATAACACATAACATCCAGGGTGATCTTTAAAGGTAAATACGATGTCATGTTCCAGCTTGAATTACCTCCCATTTCCTACTCCAGTCGCACTTAAATATAAGTCTAAAATATGTATCATAAACAAAAGAAAAGCCATCAATATCCTTTGCCATGGAAGTGTTAAATACGGATGCTGATAAATTTAACAATCTCTTCCTTCATATTTCTGCTTTTTGTACCTTAAGAAATCCCTCCCCACACTGAAGTCATAAAGATATTCTAATAGCCTGAAGTTTTTATGTTTAACTTTCGGTATGTTTTGCGATAGGGATCTAATTTTTCTCCTGACATGTTTCTGTAGATGGGTAGGTCTGTTCCTAAACTCTCTAGTCTGTCCCACTGGCCCATGTGTCTATCTCTGTGTTAATACATCATAGTAATCATCATAGATTTCAGTATCTTGATATCTGGAAGGGCATCTGCTCTATCTTGCTTTTCAAAAGTATCTTTGACTATTCTTAGCCCTCCATCTTCAAATGACTTCTAGAATTAGCTTGTAAAGTTTGATGAAATACATTATTGTGAGGGCACCTGGCTGGCTCAGTCAGTGGAGCATGCAATTCTTGATCACTCGGGGTTGTGAGTTCGAGCCCCAAGTAATATCTGTTGGGTACAGATATTACTTTAAAAAAAAAACAAACCTGAAAAAAAATATATTCTATTGGAATCTCAATTTGATTTTAGGAGGTCTTTATCCGTATTACTTAGCTAATCAGTTATTTTGGGGTTACAACATTGTATAGTTTTTTTTTTTTTTAATAACTTCAGGTTTACAGGAAAGTTGCAAAGATAGTATAAAGATTCCTCACCCACTTTCCCCTGATGTTAACATCTTACATAACCTTGGAATGTTGTGAAAATGAAAAAAATTAATATTCGTACACAACTATTAATTAAACTACAGACTCTATTTGGATTTTACTGGGTTTTCTATAAATGTCTTCCTTCTGTTCCAGGATCCTATCCAGGACACATTGTTACTTCTCCTTAGACAACTCTGGGCTGTGACAGCCTCTCAGTACTTCCTTGTTTATCATGACTTTGGCAGTTTTGAGGTATTAGTAAGGTATTTTATAGAATGTCTCTCAATGAGTTTATCTAATATTTTCTCATGACTTGCCTTGGATTATGAGCTTTTGAGAAGAATTATCTGTTATTGCTTTTTTGATTTCGTATCCAGTGAATTTGCTTACCAGTCCTGTTAGCTCTAATACTTGTCAGTTTGTCTGTAGATTTTCCCGGGTTTTTTGGTAATATCCATATCTTTATTAATGACAATTATTTACTCTGACAATCATAACTCATTCCATTATCATAACGCATTGGCTAGGACCTCTGAGGTGGGGATACTTCTTACCTTTCACCATCAAGTAAAAATGTTCACAAGCTTTTTTGTAGAGCCTCTTTATTGGGGTTTAAGGAAATTCCAATAAGCTCTAGTTTTCTAAAAACTTTACCATGAATAAGTTTAATTTCATACAATGACTTTTCTGCATTTACTGGGAAGATTATACTTTATTATTTTATATAATCTGTTGATGTGGAGAATTAAGGCTAATTTTCTGATGTTGAAACATGTTTTCATTCCTAAACCCTACTTGAGCATGATTACAAGAGTCTGATTTATATACACATACAGCTGGATATTCCGTCTTATATTTCACGTTTCTTTTTTGCATCTAAGTTCTTAATTATACTATCCTTGCCTGGTTTCAGTATCAAGGTTATACCAGCATAAGATGACTTGGATTGTTATCTTGCTGCTTGTATTCTCCACAACAATCTATTAAAAAAAAAAAAAATAGGGTTCTCTGCTTTTTGAAAGCTTAGTATAACTCAGTGTAAATTATCCAGATCTGATGTCTTCTTTTGGACTTTGTTTCCTCATAAGTTTGGGACTTATATTTCTGCTTTGTCTTGAGTCATTTTGGTCGTTTATATTTTACAAGAAATTTCACTTAAATTTATTAGCACAGAACTATTCAGCGTTCTCTTTGATCTACAATCTCTTCTGCATTGGTATTATGTCACCTTGTCTAGTACTAATACCATTTAATCTATTCTGATGTTCTTCATCAGTTTTATTAAAGATCTGACAATTTTATGTTTCTAAAGTGACTTTTGGTTTTTTAACCATATTCCTCTTTTCCATTGAATTTCTATTCATTTTATTATTTCCTATCTCCTTCTTATTTGGGTTTCTCTTCCTAGCATCTTGAGTTGCATATTTAACTCATATACTTTTAATCTTTCTTAATTTTTAACAGATACACTTAAAGCTGTAACTTTAGTACCACTTGACTGGCTCTGCGTGTATTTCACTGTTGTTCAGTACCGTGCTATATTGTTTCCATTACGCTTCCTCTTCATGACATTGAAGAATGCCTTTAGGTTTCCAGTTCTGCAAAAGTCTTTTGATTACAGATTTCTAATTTAACTGCATTATAGCCAAATAACATCGCCTATATGTTATTATTTGATATTTGTTAAAAATTCCTTTGTGATCTTAGGAAATAATCAGTTTTCAATTGTTCAATGCATTAGAAAAGAGTATTCTGTAAATGTTAGCTACCAATTTCTATTTGTGGTCATAGGATCAAGCTTATTAACTATGTGTTCACACTTTCAGGATTCTTACTAATTTTCTCTCTGCTTAATATATCAGTTCTAAGTATTTATGATAAAATCACCCATTATACCTATGGTTTTAATCCACTGCTCCTGGTTAATTTTTTACCTTTTGCTTTATGTTTCAAGGCCGTATTTTTAGGTAGAAACAAGTCCATGATTTCCTCTGTTAAGTTGGATATCAAAGAAATTAATCTGGCAGTTTACTCTTAACAGAGGAGTTAATCTGTTTGCATTTTTTATTTCTGATATATTTGCTTGTTGAATGTGCCTTTTCCTTTGCTTATTTTTTCCTTTCTTACTTTCTACTGAGTAGATCAAATTTTTTTTACTCCCCTTTTTTCCCTCTACTAATATGGAAGCTCTCAATTATATTTCAGTTATTTTATTGTCTACCTTAAATTCCTAATTTGTATACAAGTATATATTAAATAGTATAAATAATAAAGGATATCCTGGAATACCTAGCAATTTATCGAATTTCCTATTCCCCCTTTCTAGTTATTGTCTAGAATTTTAGCTATACTTTTTAAACAAACCAAAAAAAATTTTATATTCAATGATTAATTTTATATTTATTGGGATTTTAATAATTTATTCATTGTTTCTTAAATTTCACTCCTCTCTAGATTAATCTTTTTTTTTCATTGAAATAAATCCTTAAATAAGTCTTTTAGTGTATAAGATAGTCTTTCTATTTTTATTTCTAAAAATGGCTTTAGAAGACATTTCTAAATGACAGTTTATCTAAGCGTGGAATACTAAGGTGACCCTTATCTTCTCTCATTTTGAAGATATTCCACTGTCTTCAGACACTGCTGAGGAAAAGGTCTGCTACCAATCTAGATGTCCCCCTGGAGCTTTTAGAATAGGTGGTATGTATGGATTTACTTTTGTTTAATCCTGCTCAGGACTTGTGTGCTTGATGAAGGCCTTTCTTCCCTCTTGGAGAATTCATGCCAGTATGTCTTGGTCAAAATAGCTTTTCTGCCATTCCAATTCTATTCTCTTCTTCTCAACCAACTGGAGTATTCTGGCCCTTCTTCATCTATCCTGTTTATCTTAACTTCTCTATTTTTCATATTCTTTTCTGGGTTGCTGAGTAATTCCTTTCTTTTTTTTTTTTTTAAACACACACACATGCACATGTATTTTTTTTTTTTTTTTAAATTAAGTCAACTCTATACCCAACGTGGGACTTAAACTCACGAACCCAAGATCAAGAGTTGCATGCTCTACAGTGAGCCAGCCAGGTGCCCCTGTAATTACTCTTTTTAACTGCATTCAATATAGTGTTTCCCTTGATGTGTTTTACAATGGCTATATTTTGTTTACATCCAAGATTTTTAATTGGTACTTTTTTATGACCACCTTTCTCAAATGGATGACCATTTTATGAATACTATTCTTTATCTTCTAAGAATTTTCAGGTCACACTAAAACTATTTGATTTGAATTGCATTTTGTCAGAAGTGAATTCATGGCTTAGCTGTTGATTTTATTGCCTTGCTCATTACAGGTTTTCCTAAGTTTAACTCGGTGCTTTGCAATTTTAGTTTCTAAGCATTTCTCCTATGGGTTATCTTTTTCCCCTCCTCTCAGAACTTCTCTTCCTTCCACATCCAGCTTCTTCTTCTTCTTCTTCTTTTTTTTTTTGTTTTGTTTTGTTATCTCTACCTGCCTGTGAGAAACTTAGTCCTAAGACAAGTTTTATGTTGTCAACTAGGGACTTTGTGCCATGTGATAAGAGAGTATATTATTCACTGAACAAGATTTAAGCTTAGGCTGGGTCCTCTGTACAGGGTTGTGTTTTTCCCTACTGCCACTACTCACAATATAAGCTGGAGCCCTGAGAAATCATCACTAGTTTTTTCCAGTCTCATTTTATGTCAGGACAACTCCACCCCAGCTGGTCTGACACAATGAACCTGGGACCTCAATATGCACTGGGTGCTCCTGGATCTCATTACTCCACAGCAGTTGAATTGTTAACTTCCTCTACCTACTTTAAGAACAAAAGTCCTGCAGGTTTATATCTGTGAACCCCACATATCCTTGTGTCTTTCTGTTCAGTTTTTGATCCGCAGAGATGTCATAAACATCTCTATCATTGCAAGTTCATATTAAAAAGAAGTTGAAGTGTGAACGCAAAAACTCCCAGGACCATCTCAAAAATAGTATCTTCTAAACTATCTACAGCAGTAATCTCATTTCTTTCCCAAGTGTATAGTGGAGTTCTCCTGAGGCTGACAGACAGAATGCTGAAACAGATGAGGATTTAGCTATTTTCATTTAAGCCAGATGCTAAAGAGATTTGCAAAGATGTAAAACAATGCTACTCTCCTCAGTAATCTTTTGTTTTGGGAATTAAGACATTGTCAGGAAAAAAAAAGTGTTGCTTGTTGCTTATATTAACATGTAATGGATTTACTACTATCATTTTTAAATGAATTAATTTACATTTATACTTTTTGTTTTAATTTCTAAACCTATACATAGTGACAGGTACAACCCACATAAACAGAATTCTTTGGAGTCCTCATTTTCAAGAGTGTAAATGGGTGTTAAGACCAAAAAGTTTGAGAAACTCTAGTCTGCAATAAATCGGTAATAGATTGCACTACCGGGGTGTTATGATCCCATGGCTTATACAGATCTTAAATACATGGAAGTCTCTCAGTAAATACTTACTCATCCATTCTTTCAACAAATATTTGAGTGCCTACTACATATAAGGGTCAATGCTAAGGTCAGGTTCATGGTTCATTGTGAGTGCCAGTGAAACGGCCCCCGCCCTCATTCATTTGATAAATACGTCTTCAAGCTTCAGTCTAGCTAGGAAGATACATACAGTAAGTAAGTTGGCAAAATAAACCTTTAAAAATTGTGGTGAGGGGTTTGAAGAAAAAAACAAACCAGGATGTGGGAATGAGGAGGGGTGTGTTTGTAGGGTGGTTACTGAGTAGTCAGGGAAGGCTTCTCTGAGGAAGAGAAGCAAAGACTAAGTTGCAGGAAAGAGCCAGCCAGAAAAACAAGGGGAATGACACTCTAGATAGACAGACAAAATAGCAATATACAAAGACCATAAAGGAAAACAATAGAAAGACACCAGAATGGGTGGAGGATAGTGAGAATGGGGTTGAGGCGCATAAAATGAGGTTGTACAGGTGTGCAAGAGCCAGCTCTTTAGGAACTGGAGACCAAGATGATCTTGAATTTAATCCTAAATGTGATGGGGAGTCATTAAAGACTTATACATAAGGTCCGACTTAGTACATTTTAAGAAGATTCATGCTGCTGTGTGGAGAACTAGAGATGGGGAAGAGAGGAGGTAGCTGTCTAGGCAAAGGATGACGGTGCTCTGAACTAACATGGTGGTAGTGGAGATAAGGAGATGTGAACAAATACAAGATGTATTTTGGAGACAGAAGACAGAGATCCGGCTGATAATCTGGGGGGGGGCGGGGGAGGAGCAAGGAAAAAAAGTATCAGAAATGAGTCCTATGTTTCTCATTTGGGCAACTTGGTAAATGGAAGTGTAATTTAGTGAGTCTCTGAATTACATATGTAGCGAAGAGCCTAAAATCAAGAGCTCTCTTTTGGACATGTTACATTTGAAATGCTTATACTCTTATCAAGTGGAGAGGTTAAGTAGGGATTCTCAAGAGGTCTCTGCTGGAGCTCTAGTTCTGGAAGTCCTCTGCATGGAGCTGGGTTGATACACGAATAGCCAGGTTAAAATAAACACTACTTTACAAAATAAAGAAAGAAATCAGTTCTTCAGTATTTAGGACTCTTATGTATATATTCAGTGCTGAATGGGTAAGTATCTTAATATACAAATTTGTATAAAATTCCTCAGTAATGCAAATCTAACCAGTTTTCCTTAAGGGTAAACTTACTTTTATTTTGTAACCTTCTCAAAGGATGTCAGGACAACTGAAAAACCAAACATTTATATTAAAGGCAAACAACTCTTTCACAAACACTGCTCCTAAATTCAAATATTAAAATAATAGCTCCCCCAAACAATTAATTATATATAAGATTAAACCTAAACAAAGGGCAACCCTGTCAGAAATCAGAGGTTTTATAAGGAAAATATGTCAAGTCTGGCAGAGAGTGCTAAGGTTCACAACTTCAAGAGTTTCTGTATGCCAAGAAGGCTCACCTGCCTGCCCAATGTTCTGCTCCCTTGTTCCCATCCAAGAAGGCACTGAACACCTTCTCTCACTGGAAGCAAAAACATTCAGAAGTCAAGTTTTCACATGCTAATCAAAATACTTATTTAGAAAATATGGTGCTACTCACAATTTTCCCCAAATTCTTTTATCAGCCAGAAAGCTCTAATCTTGAACCGGCAAAATGCTAGATGCTTATTTATTCGATCATTCAATAAATAGATATGGAATATCAACTACATCCAGACACTTGGGGTACAACGAACAAGGAAACACAGTCTCTGCCTTCATGGGACATATGGTCCATGGATGAAGCCAAACAATCAAATAACCACACGACGTGAGTGACAAGCAGTAAATGTGGTAAAGATACACATGTACAGGGGCGCCTGGGTAGCGCAGTCGTTAAGCGTCTGCCTTCGGCTCAGGGCGTGATCCCGGTGTTCCTGGATCGAGTCCCACATCGGGCTCCTCCGCTGGGAGCCTGTTTCTTCCTCTCCCACCCCCCTGCTGTGTTCCCTCTCTCGCTGGCTGTCTCTCTGTCACATAAATAAATAAAATCTTTAAAAAAAAAAAAAAAAAAAAAAGATACACATGTACAATGAGAGGGTCTGACCTGGATCAGGTGCTGAGAAAAGACAGCTTATGCCTCATTAATAGTGTATACAAAGGTTAGGAGGCAGAGAGGAATACGGAGAGCCATAGAACTAGAATACAGACTTGCATAAGACAAATGCTAGAGAGAGAAGTCAGACCTTATAGAGTCCTGTAAGCCATTTAAGGACTGGAGATCCCTGGCAATCACAACCTCCAGTACACTACAGAAATTCCTCCTAGGGGCAACCAACACTCAAATCTCACCCAAGTCTCCTGAAAAATGGCATGATTTCCACATATACTCACATGTCAACACCTCAGATGTGACTAAAATGGTATGGAGAGGCGATATGGCTTCCACAGTGCAGATCATCTGGTCAAGAAGGCCCTGTTGGTTTTGCTAAAGGCCCATCACAAGATACATCTAAAGAGAACAAGAAAAAGACAATCAGGGGCGCCTGGGTGACTCAGTCGGTTAAGTGTCTGCCTCCAGCTCAGGTCATGATCCCAGGGTCCTGGGATCAAGCCCCGCATCAGGCTCCTTGATCAGCGGGGAGCCTGCTTCTCCTTCTCCGTCTGCCACCCCCCCACCCCCACCCCGCCCCCATGCTCTCTGGCTTTCTCTATCTCTCTGTCAAATAAATAAATAAAATCTTTTTTAAAAAAAAGTAGAAAATGACTCCGATAGCAGAAAAACAGCTGGAGAGATACAGATTTTACAAATTCTATATGTAAAAGAAAATCCCATATTATATTACATATAATAGAAAACGCCCAAAGGAGAAATATCTTATGGAATGATATCCAAGATACATTAAGTGAAAAGCCAAGGAGTTGAACAGTTCATTTTTAAATTAAAAGGGAAACATGTATCTATATTTGCTACTAAATACACGGAATAATTTTGGGAAGACTATTCACAAAACTAGTGACACTGGCTATCTATAAGCATAGAAACTGGTGGCTGGAGATTACATGTGGGAAGGAAATTTTCACTATATATATTGAATTTTTTTGAGTTTTGAATCAAATATATTACTTATTAAGAGTTAAAGTAAACACATTAATATTAAAAAAGACTTTAAATTGATACATACGAAAATTCAATGAAAAAAAAACATTTTCAAAGAAAATAAAAATGACCAAAACTATCAAAAGGATAGGAAAACAAATTGGGAAAAACCTTCTTACAAAGAATTCCTGTGTTAAGATGCTCTCCAGTACATTTTAATAACCTAGCAAATGGATTTTCAACTGCATAAGCTCTATGAGATCAAAAACTAATATTTATTTAGCACTTCTTGTATGCTACATACTGCATCAAGCATTACATGTTTTGAAGCTCGTCCTTAAAACAGGGGAGGCAGGTGTTCTCATCTGTTTTACATACAAGGAAACTGAAGCTCACAGAGTCTCACTCAAACTTGCATACCTCGTAAATGACTCCAGAGGTCAGACTCTTCAACCACTATGCTATGTAATACTATGCTAACACACTGGAAAACCTTAAAGAAATGCATCATTTTCTAGGGAAGCAGAAATTACTTGAAATCTCAATTTGACTAGAAGTGTCTTTCAAATGCCCAAGAAACTAATTATTCTTAGTCTGCACAAATTGTTACAGGGCATTAAAAAAGGCAGAAGGCTTGCTAATTCATTTAACTAAATTAGGAGAGTGGCTTTCAAGAACATTTTTCTTACAGTGAAAATGTGTGAAACCAGAATAGCTGTCTTGTTAAGGTACTTGCTCTGTGGCAGGCACTGGGTTAAGTGCTTTAAAAACGATCTGGGTGCCACTTAGAAAACAGTCTGGCAGTTCCCTAAAAGTTTAAACATTTACCACAGGACCCAGCAATTCCATTTCTAGATGAAATGAAGACGTATGTCCACATAAAAACTTATACATAAATGTTCACAGCAGCATTATTAGAATAGCCAAAAAGTCAAAACCACCCAAATGCCCATCAGCTGATGAATGGATAAATAAACTGTGGTATATCCATACAACAAGAGTATTTGGGGGTACAAAAGATGAAGCACTGATACACGCCACAAAATGGATCAATTCTGAAAACATTATGCTTAGTAAAGGAGCCAGTCAGAAGAGCTTGCGTCCATTCATATGAACTGTCCAGAACAGGCATAGAAAGTAGATTAATGGTTGCCTAGGGCTGGGGAAGAGAAGAATGGAGAGTGAGGATTTTCTTTCAGGGTAATGAAAACGTTCTAAAATGTTTTGTGGTGATGGTTGCACAATTCTATGAATATATTAAACACTAGTGATTTGTACACTTTAAATGGGTAATTAGATCTAGATAAAGTTATTGGCAAATATACATATCTGGGTGAATTCTCCCAATAATCATAATGAAACTAGAATATATTTGTTTTATAGATGAGAAATATGCAGCTCAGAGAGGATGTCATCTCCTCGAAGTCCTAATCTAATCAGTTGAGAAAGCCAGAATTCAAATTTAAGTCTTTTTGTCTATACTGCTTACTACTTCCCAATACAATCCTATGCAAATACAATAAAAATCTTCAAGAAATGGCCCCCTTTGTTAAGAAAAAATAAACTGGTGACTAACGGGTTCATGAAGGTAATCTCCTAAGAACAAATAATTCCTATAGTAGTACTAAGCATTCCAAACCTAGAATAAGAGGGAAGGCTGTCCATTTAAGAACCTAGCAAATGGTTTTCAATCTCAAATGGGTCTTACTTTAAGAGTACCCTGGAGGATAATAAAAGTAATAGCTATCATTTATTAAATTCTTACAATAGGCAAAGCCTGGCACCAAGCCTTCACGTGCATTATGATGGTTAATCTGCATCACAACTCTGTGAAGTAGACACTATTATTATCCAAGTTTTATAGATCAGAGGCAAGCCTTGAGAGGTTAGTTATCTCATCCCAGGTACAAGCTAGTAAGTGGAAGAGTCAGGAATCAAACCCAAATCTGAGCTCTCAACCACCACTGGGTACATGTCTAGACTATTAAATTTGAAAGCCATAATGAAATGTATCATTCTTGAAAGGAAGGCAGATAATAAAAACCTGGCAAATGGCAAGGGAGTACTTTCTTGAAATACTTCTCTAAGCCCTTGTCTTTTTCCAGCAACTTTCTTCACACTTCTGAGGAACAAATAATTCCTCTGCTTTATAAACTGTACTTCAGCGAACTAAAAAATCTTACATTTTAACACCACAGCACAGGGGTTTTCAACCCCAAATATATCGTATTGTGAAACAATTAGAGCTAATTCTAATTGAGAATTTACATGTGCCAGGGATTTTTCCAAGCTCTTATAAAGTGTTGGCTTATTTATTCTTCAAGACAACTGCCTGAAGTGGGTACAATTATAATCTGTATGTCAGGGATGAGGAAAAGGAGGGAGAGTGGTTGAGTGACCAGCCCAGAGTCACATGGCTATTAAGTGGCCAGGATTTAAACCCAAGTTATCTAGTGTCAGCCTCTAACATATAATTCTATTCAACTAACTCTCAGAAATGTGAGATAGCTAACGTGATTCACTAGACTCCCAACACTGAGCAAGACATATCATATATATTATCTCAGTCTAACAGCCCAAGGAGGGAGGTATGCTAGCATTAGGCCTATCTGCGAGATGAAGAACATGTGTGGGTAACTTACTCAGACTGCTGGGTAACTTACTCAAACACATACGATGAATAACATATCAGAACCGGCACTTTCTGACTCCAGCTCACACTAGTCACTATGCCATGAAATCCTGTGGTGGGGTCAGCAAACTATACCCTGCGGGCCAAAATCCAGCCCTTTGTCTGTTTTTGTACAGTCCACATACAACATGGTTGAATAAAAAAGTGGTTAAATGGCTGGGGAAAAAAATCAAATGAATAGTATTTCTTGACACACAAAAATTACATGAAATCCAAATTTCAGTGCCCATAAATAACATCTTATTGGACATAGCTACACCCATGTTTACATACTATCTATGGCTGCTTTCCTACCACAGCGGCTGAGTTGAGTAATTTCAACAGACATCACATACCCCACAAAGCCTAAAGTATTTACTCTTTGGCCCTTTACAGAAGCAGTTTACTGACCCCCGCTCTCTAGTATTAAATTTAAAACTCTTAGCAAAATGGAAGGGGAGAATATAAAAAGTACCTCCCAAAAGGAGGAAAAAGCATGACTTTGAAGGGTGACTGGAGTAGGAATGGAAACTTCCTTCCAACTTTCAAGGAACAAGTAATTTCTCTGCTCCATAATGTGTTCCAAGGCCTAGAAAATAGTGGAGGGCTTCCCAGCTCCTTTTAATTAACTAGTTCACAGAGGTTTACAATCCCTAAGCTGTTTTAATTGGAAAGAATTCTGCATAATGAAAATAACAACAGCTGATAGTTATGGAACTTTATGCTGCCAGGTGCTGTGTTAAGTCAAAGATTTCCATTTAATCCTCTTGACAACAAGAGAAGGTAGGGTGCTATTGTTGTCCAATTCTGAGCGTGAAATTGGAGCCTCAGGAGGTCAAGCACATTGCTCAAGTCACCAAAGTTGGTAAGAGTTCAGGCCTCTAACCCGTTTCCGCCTTCAGGGACTATACTCTTAACACCAGGCCATTTAATTTTAACCTAATAACTGCAAATATTAAGGAAATATACAATTTCCTGAGAAAATATAAAGTACCCAAACTATCAAAATAATACTGGTGGTTGGGGGGGTGGTCGTAAACTTCGTACTGACTCCCAGGGAGCAAATAATTATGAGCCACAAAATGGCCTCAGTCATAAAAAACAAGTTTCTCAATGAACTTTATGCCCTAGCCCATGGGTTGCAGTAGCATCCATTTCTTGACCCATCACCCTCTCAGTCCGAAAAAGAATCCCTAAAAGTTAATAATAGCTAACATTTTTATATGCACCAAAGCAGTAAGACTCTCTATGCAATAGCTCCAATCTAGGAACAATTGTCTTCTGCAGACAGAGACACAGAAAGGTTGAGTGGTTGTCCAAAGTCTCACAACTTCAAGTAAGAGGACCTGGATCCAAAGCCAAGCCAAGCAGTAAACAAAGTCAGCATCTTTAAAAACTCCCTATGATTCTATGGTAATGAATCTGAAAATAAATCCTAATTAAATATGCTTGACCCTGGGAAAACAGAAATTGGCAAAACTGAGCCAAACTTGGGGGGGGTGGTAGGTGCGGTGGCATGCCCACAACGCCTGAGCCAGTCTTGACAATTCCTCTAAACTCCCGCAGAGCAGTTCTCAGCCAAAGCTGCCTTCCTCGGAGGAGGTGGGACCTCAGGCGGGGTAAACGTACGACACGTGCACCCCAATGGCGTTATGCTAAGTATGAGAAGCCAGCCGCAAAAGACCCCACATCGTACGACCCCATCCTCATGACAGGTCCAGAAAAGGGACGTCTGAACACACATCAAGGACATGGGTGGCTGCTCAGGGTGGGAGCCCCTGCCGAGGGCGGGCAAACCGGGTGCGAGCGGCTTCTGTGGGGGTCGATGTGGCTGGTCGAACACGGCGTTGCAGCGACAGCCGCACAACTCCACACACACGCTTTGGAAAACCACGTAGCTGTGCACTTACACTGGGTGAGTTCTCGAGGCTGGACGCTCCCATCTTAGGGACGCTGCTCAACACGCACCTGCACCCGTGGGGGGACACTCCAACGGTCCTCCCCCAAGACCCCCGCCCCTGCGTGCTCTCTTTCGGGTCCACGGTGGTCACCGCAAATCCCGGGCTGAGAACGCGCAGGCCTGGAACGGGCGCCACTCCTGACCACGGGGCTGGAGGCCTTTCAGGGGCTTGGCCACGACCGCGCGGGAACCCAAGCTGTGACGCCAGTGGGGGACGCCACGGGAGTCACTGCGAGGAAGGGGAAAGCCCTCATCCCCAGGAGGCCTCGCGGGCCCGAAGGAGGGGAAGACAGCGACAGCCCAAGATAGCGCCGCCCCCAGCCCTGCTGTCGGCGCATGCGCCTGGCCGGGCCTTCGGGGTAAGCCCCAGTCAGATCTCCAGCGTTCTCTGCATTCGCCCCCCGGCTACGGAGAACAGTCGGTAGAACTACAGCATCGGTTCGCAGCGATCGTACAGTCGCAGGTCTCTAAGCTTTGCCCTGCTCCCAGGGAAGGACGGGGTGAGGCCCAAAGACCAAGCATTTCCTGGTTGGAGCGTGGGTGCCGAGTGCGCACGCGCATCCTCGGGACCGTGCGCAAGGGCGCCTGGGAAACCCGCAGTGGCTGAAGACGGGCTTCGCAGTCGAAGGGCCAGCGGGTGAGACAGACGGACGTCCCTTTCCTGTACCCAGGCGCCCAGGGTAGGGCCTGGGCTAGGGTGTTTTCAGATGCGTTACCTTTATCTGGTGAGCTAGGCAGTGTGTTAGCTAACCCGGAAGTAAATTCCAGTTTTAGAATTAAATCGGGTCACATTTTTACTGGATTGAGTATGTTCTGGGGGAGAAGAGACCTGATTCCTCCATCCTAGAACGACAGCCCCGAGGTGGCAGGCGCTGGTCAGGGCCAGTGTCCGCGGCTCTTGGCGCAGAAGAGGAGCTCCGCGACTCCTCTTCGAATGACTGGATGGAGTCACTAGAAAGGGGCATGCTGTGTCAGGACGCAGAGTCGCTGGTAAGGGAACCATCTGCCAGATGGGCCGAAAGAACCAACTTTTCGTTTGTCACAGAGTGGCCTAGTGTGAGAAGCAGGGTTGCCGGGTTTAGCAAATGCAAGTACTGGCAAACCCAGTTAAATCTGAATTTCCGATAAATGACAATCTTTTTAGCCTTTCCTGTATTTTATCTGGAGCCTTAGTGACATGGCAGCATGGTAAGGTGGGAGGGAAGATGACTGCATTCCTCTTAGAAGAAGAAAAAATGTATCTGGAATTTATAGATAATGACTGAGCAGATCCGAAGACCATCCTTGAGGAGCTTTGGTTTATAAAGCGCTTGGCCCTCTGCTAAGGGTTGTATTTACGTTATCCTAATTGGAACCTCCTATGCAGTGGGATAATCACTCTTACTTTACAAAGGAGGAAAGAGGCTCAGAGATAGGAAGTCACTTGTCCAAGTTCCCACATTTTTATTCAGTCACTCCAAGAATATTTATTGAGACCCGACTTTGTACGGATTCTGTGTTTTGATTCCACACACAGTCAGCCTCCTTAGCTGGAAAATTCCAGTCCCTGCCCACTCCTCAACCCCCCTCCCTTTCCCCACTCCAGCTGCAGTTTCTATGGTAACAGACTGAACCTGCCTCTGTAGCTAACAAGAGCTAAGAGCTCTTGAAGGAGAACAAGCCAGAACCATTGACGTCAACCTAGCCTGGCTGGGGGATGGGGAGGACTGCCTGAAGCCCTAAAGCCTCCTCCATCAGTGGTTTATGCGACTTTTGTATGTGTTCAAATCTGCCGTTGAGCAGGGGTCTCTGCAGAAGAACAAAATGTCGACTATGTGAACCTCTGCAGAGTCCACAAAGTCACAGGTTTTCAGTTAAGAGGCTGCCGCAAGCTGCAGTAACATTAACATTATGCATATTTACCATTTATTAATTCATTTAGGCTATCGTTCAACAAATAATAATTGGATGGGCAGTGGCATTCTGTGTCAGACAGGACTAGATCCTAAAGATATAATTGCTGTTAAAACATTCAAGGTCTCAACCTTTCTGTTCCTTAGAGTCCAGCAGGAGAAACGTGTACTTATTCGTTCATTCTGCAGTATATTCTGAGAGACCATGATGTGTGAGACATGTATTGGAATCTGAAGAATACAGAGGTGAGTTTTGAAAACAAAACAAAACACTGTGCTGCATGGAAATGATTTTGGTGGGATCAGGGTCAGATGTTAAACAGATAATCACAAACAACAATTATTTACTGAGTACCAACTCTGGTGTCAGGCACTGTTTTAGGCAAAGGACCTACAGCAATGAACAAAATAGACTTGGTATCTGTTCTTATGGAGCCTACATTCTGGCAGAAAGAGGGAAAAATATGTAAATGAATCAGTGTTCTTTCTTACAACGAATAGTATATACAACTTACATTGACTTAAAAAAAGATTTTATTGGCTGAATTATTTAAAAATGCCAGAGGCATAGTTGGTCTAATCGATATTTATAAACATAATCTGTATTATTGCAGACATCTATAGTTTTTCTGCCCAATACTCTTTCCCCCTCCTTCTTGCCACAGCCCTCTTCTGTATGGGGAACTGATTAGTATCTGACCCAAGCTTGGTCAGTCACTCTGTCTGTTTCCGTGCCCGTAGTGAGTGGTTCAGGGATGAGCTCGTGACTCCAGATGAGCCACTCAGAGATTTACCTGACATTATCTTTGCTGGGTGCTCAACTGGTTGGAAGCGTGCCTGAGTTAGGACCATCTTGGCTGCTTACCAGGGAATAAAATGAGAGAGAGTCCTCTACTCTCTCTATTGCTGCTTAGATTACATAATGTACATAATGGGCTTAGCACACAGTAAGCTCTCAATAAACGTTCACCGGTGTTGTTAGTGATTTACAAAGGGAGCTGTGGGAAGAAATTCTTTGTGCAGACTGGAAGACTGTGCATTTGTTGACCACTTCAAAGTCAATGTAAATCAGGAGGTTTCTTGGAGGTCACGGAATGAAAACAAATGGAGGTACACAGTGTAGAAGAATGTGTCCTCCAGGCTGTGGTGAAGTTTGACGAGCTATCCCAGATTCACAGCAGAACCCAGTTCCCTGGGTTCAGAATGCTTGGACCAACCCATTCAGACTTTGACATGCCCTGGTGTGTCCAGACTGCTATATAGGAAGCATCGTAAATTGGATGGCTTATAAATAAATATTTCTTTCTCACAGTTCTGGAGGCTAGGACATCCAAGATCATGGTGGTGGCAAATTTGGTGTCTGGTAAAGGCCAGTTTGACCCCCAGTAGCAAGTGTACCGCCCTCTTTGCTGGTTTCCCTGCTTTTGTTTTTCCTTCCTTCCATTCATTCCCCAACCTAGGCCAGGGTGACCTTCCTAAAATACAGATAGGACCAGAGGCCTGCTGTGAGTTTGGGGGCTCATCTGGGCCTGTTTTTTTTCTGTATTTCAGGAAAAAGGCAGAGCCACCTCAGTGCCCCCATGTCCCCATTCTGGGTGGTGAACATGGAAGCCTTGAGAAGGATAGAGCTGGGTGGGTGAGTCAGGATGTTTTAGTCAATGCTTGTTCTTATCTGCCTCCTTTCTCCTCCCCAAGCTTTTCTTTCTCAAGGACCCAGTTTTTCTTGGAGAGGGGAGAACAAGGGAAGAGGGGAGGAGATGTAGTCCCAACACTATCTGAGTCGGCCTTTTTCTCTTTCAGGTAGGGCCAGTGTAGAGGGTGTAATGGTGGGCCCCAGAAAAATACATCCTCATCCAAGTGCACAGAACCTGGGAATGGTACCTTATTTGGAAAAAGGTTATTGGCTGATGTGACTAAGAGTTTTGACATGAGATCATTATGGATTGATTGAGTGGACCCTAAATCCAATGACAAGTGTCCTTCTAAGAGTGAGGCAGAGAGTTTAGGTAGAAGAGGAGGTGGAGGCAGGTGCATCCAGGGGGCAATTTGACAGGGGCGGTACTCTCATGCACCCCTGATTCAGACCTTTGGGAATCACTCATGCCCCCAGTGTTGGGATGTGATGGGGAGATACTTGGTTTGCAGCCCTGCTCCGGCCAGGGCGTCCTGCTTCACTCTGGCTCTGACGGGATGAGGAACCTAGCAGCTAGTGGGCTCTGGACACACACCTGAGTCAATTGCCTGGAAGGGTCTGGACTCACCACGCAGCTATTCCTCTACAAGGAAATATGGCATTAATTAGCAAAGGAAAAACACCAGGACAGGTCGTGAGGGAGACCTTGAAAAGAAGGGAGAGGCGTTATATTTTTGGACGATCGATGTACACTTTTTCCTGTGTTTTGAACAATTTTCATTTTGCCCTGGGCCCCGCAGACTACACAGTCAGGCCTGCTTTCAGGAGTTAACCTCTTTCCTCCCAGAGGGTGGACACATTGGCTCTACCTCCTTCTAGAACTCCTCTGCCCAGAAATGTCCACTCAAGCATGATTCTGGTCTTTCAGAGAACTCGCCATCCGCCTGTACTGAAGCACAGCTCTTCTCAGAGGCCGGGGCAGAAACTTGGTTGTTGTCTTTGGTCAGTCTCCTCTGCATACCTGGTATATCCCATCAGTCACCAGCCCTGCCAACTCTGCCTCCTGAAATAGCTCTTTCTTCGGGCTTGATCTCATCGTTTCCAACGTGGTGAAGGCCACTACTACCACAGCTTGGTTCCCGCAATAGAGTACTAACTCCCTTGCATTTTTACCCCCTTCAAATCCATTCTCCTTGACTTTTAAAAATGAAAATCAGACTGTCCTACCTCTACCTAAAATCCTCCAAAAGATTCCCGCAGTTCTTTGACTGAAGACCCAATGCCCCACCAAAACTCGCACAGAGTGGAGACCCCCAAATTCTGTTTGGAAAGTCTGTGGAGTGGTAGTTGGCGTAGAAAACAGAATGTGTCTGGAAGCTACGTTTGCACCATCTTATGAACAGCTACATCATATCACTATCCAAAAAACAATGATCCTCAATATGTACTTGTGTGTGTGTGTGTGTGTGTGTACCTTGATAGAGATACAGGGAGGTGAGAAATAGTAACGGTAAAAATATTCCCACTCTTAATGGTTTCATTCAGGATGTATTTTGGAATTTTGGAATTCAGTTCAATGGACCATAATCAGGCTTTCTCCATACTGGTCATTGTGAAAGGAATTCAGGACACTGAACTGTTTTTTTAGGACTTGAAGGGGAATAGACTGTCAGCCTCTGAAAATGGGACTAGCACTGGCAAAAACAAGAATCCAGGGATAATCGGCAGGAAAGACTATTACCAGGGACATCTTTTTCTGGTTTGGAAATGTGGCTGGAATGTTGGATGTGTGCCTTTCTAAGAAAAACTTCCATCCCCTCTCCTCCACACCCACACATCCCATAGACTGCACTGCGTGCATTGCTTGGTTGGTGCCTGGCATTTGGCTCAGGAGTCAAGGGAACATTCTGAGGCAGGGTGTTGGCGGGAGGCCCCTGTGGACACTCAGCCTGTGTGAACTTTCTGAAGCTCACTTTCCTCAGGGAGGACAGCCAGAATGCTCCCGCTCACCTGTCTCCAAAGTTCCATACTGGTGCAAAGGTCGATCGTCTCTCACCATCTCAGAACCTCTCAGCTGGGTCCTTCTGTACCTGTTCCATCTCCACGTCTATGTTGCCACCATGTCTCTCCGGGCAACTGTCTCCTAAATGTTCTCCCTCTTCTCTGAGGTCACCTTCCACCCATTCTGCACAGCAGTTGGAGCAGCTTCCGTTGACCTTGTGATAAATTCCAAGTCCCTCAACCTGGATCACATGAACACCTCTCCCAGGCTCTTTGTCCCAGACTTGGCTTCATCTTCATACTTGTCTCCTAGCTCCCCACGCCTCAGCCGTGATGACTTTTCTTCCTGTTCTCTGTGGAGCCCATGTTCTCTCTCAAGATTAGTCTGTGCTCACTGCCCACGCTTCGTGCCTCACCTTCCTTTTTGTATTAACCGTATTTCTAGCTTCCATAAAGGTGATGCTTTGGTATCTGCTCGACAGGCCGATATGGACACACCTTTTCTGGACGACACAACAATATGCTGGTGTCACCTTGCTTGGCCTCCCACCTCCCTCACCACACCCCCCACCACTCCCAGGAGAAGTCCTCTTCCTGGGGGCGTGCTTTTCAAATGCAAATTCATCAATCCGGAGTCTACACATTTCCTCACCACACCCTTACCAGCCTTTCACACTCCGGACCACCATCCCTCTGCTCTTCTCACCCCGGAGCCAGGTAGTTAAGGGCTAGGGACATCCCCTAGGCCCCAGAACCCACTGAAATTTTTCAAACTAGCCAATCCTGACCTGGCTTACTCTACCTCACCTGTTACTTCTCTCAGAAACCACAGTAAAGATCTTACCCATGTTTCCCCCCTGCTCTCTGTGCCTCTCACTGGCCCGTGTGTACCTGCATAGCGTGGTGGACCCTTCTTGGGAACTGTGAGTAACAAACGGTCTCTTTAATGACAGTCATCTTCTGATCTGTTGGCCGTGCTATACCTTAAATTTTCTATTAATACACTATATTTTAGAACACATTCTCATCAGTTCCTTCTAAATAGGCTTCCATTCAGCCCACACCCCTGAAATTGCTCTGCTCAAAATTTAATATGTTGTTAGATCCAACACTCATGTCTCTGTGCTGGTGTTATATGGCTTTACCATGGCCATCAATGCAGGTGACCTCTTTGTCCTTTTTAAAAACACTTTCTTCTAGTGCCTTCTTTGAACCTCTGTTCTCTTGACTTCCTGGCCCCACCTCATTCCAGCTCCTCCTCTTTTGCTTTCATCGAAGCTGAAGATGTGCACATCCTTTGACCAGGCCAGTCTCCTATTCGCATTCAAGGAGCCTAGATGAGGACTCCCAGGAAGGCACACTGAGCAAGGAGTAATAGTAGTTTCCAACATATTTTGAGTGCTTAATCTATACCAGTCATGTTCTTAGGCCCCTGGGGATGTGTATGGATGAGCAATTCAGATCATGTTCCTCTTTTCACTGAGCTGACAGTCTTGTGGGGCCTGAGTCCTCAAACAAGTTGAGAATAAGGAAGTTCCCACAAGCTTAGGAAAAGACGCATTGGTGCCCAGCCAGGGAAACAAACAGCCATCGGAATCAGTTTTAAACCCATTCAACCGATCAATGGCAACTCGCCTCAGAGAATGCACTTTTTGCAAGCCAAACAATCAGTGTCAGCACTTTGCTTTGGAAAGTCAGCCACCGAAAGAGCCCATCAAGGATGGACTCACTCCGATAAACACGCCTCTAAGTGCCAACCAATCAACAGGGGTCTCACTTGAGAGGCCACAGTTCTACCGATGATGTCAACCTATTTGTGTCCCGGAAGGCCTGCCAACGCCTGAACTCCAGATTCTGTATAAAATCAGTCCATCCTGCACAGCGATGACCCAACTAGTATTGCCCTCCCTTCCTGTGGTAAAAAATCAGTTCAGCAGTGCCCGCTGATTTCAGATACTGAGTTGTATTAGTCTGCTAGGGCTGCCATAACCTGACACCACTACAACAGAAATTTATTTTTGTGCAATTCTGCAGACCAGAAGTCCTAGATCAGTGTGTCTGCAGGGTTCGTTTCTCTCGAGTTCTCCTCTCTCTTTGGCTTGTGGACAGTTGTATTCCCCCTTTGTCTTTACATGGGTTTTCCTGTGTCTCCATACATATGCAAATTTCCTCTTCTTATAAGGATGCCAGACAGATTGGATTAGGGCCTATTCTAATTAACCTCATTTTACCTTAACTATCTCTTGAAAGGTCTTATCTCCAAATACAGTTTCATTGTGAGGTACCAGGGTAGGGACTTCAACATATGAATTTGGGGGTTGGGTGTATAATTCAGCCCATCACAGAATAGTAGTCTCATTGTGTTTTGACAAAGTAAATGCAGAGCTCCATATTGATAACAGGTTATTCTTTCTTATCTAAGCTTTCTGTACTTTCCTGAGAATGTGCCTCCTTCCTCCAGTAGGAGCTACAAGGTCATTACCCCTGGTTTTTGGTCACATTCCATGAGTTCTTCATATGAGCAAAATTCATTTCACATAAATTCTCTATATTCTGGATTGCCCATTCATTGCTTGCCTGCCCCTCCTACCTGGGACAACATCAACTTGGGGAATTTAGTGTTCCTTGAGCAGAGGTAGAGTGGAGGATGGTGAACCTGGGGATAAATCATGCTCTAGCTTTTGCCTCCGGATGTTAATTAGCCACAGAGAGTTGGTGCCGTTTCTCCCTAGGTGTTCTGTCCTCCCACTTGGAAAGTAAACACCTATATGGTGAATTGGGCAGAGCTAGGACCAGAGTTCTCTACTTCTCATGGCCTCAGGTCTACCCTGGGGTGAGGTAAGTTTCCCAGAGTTTAAGGAGGCACCAAAAAACTCAGTGCTAAAGATAAATAATATTCGAATGCAGTGTTTTAAAGAATCAAAATGAATGGAAAACAATCCATAATGAATGGTACCAACATTTTAAACGAAGGCAATCAATGTTGCTGATTTTTCCTTTACCCTTAAGTTCTGACATGATGTGACATGGCACCGTTACTCATCCTGTCTTTAGAGTTCTTTTTTTTTTTTTAAGACTTCATTTATTTATTTGACAGAGAGAAGGAGAAAGCACACACGGGGAGCAGCAGGCAGAGGAAGAGAGAGAAGCAGACTCCCCGCTGAGCAGGGTGCCTGATGCAGGACTCGATCCCAGGACCCTGAGATCATGACCTGGGCTGAAGGCAGATGCTTAACGACTGAGCCATCCAGGCGCCCTGTCCTCAGAATTCTTAACAAATTTAAATTAGATTTTAAAATCACAAATCAAAATTTTTAATTAAACATTAAAATCTAAAATTTAAATGAGATTAAAATTTTAAGCCTAAAATTTTACTGAAATTGAGATTTTAAAAATCTAAAATCCAAGAGTTTGGTATTTTGGGCACCTCAGTGGCTCAGGTCACAATCTCAGGGTCCTGAGATCAAGCCCCACTTTGGGCTCCCTGCTAAGAGGGGAGGTCCGCTTCTCCCTCTCCCTCTGCGCCCCCCTCCCCCCGCTCATGTACTTGCTTGCACGCACTTTCTCTCAAATAAATAAATAAAATCTTAAAAAAATAAAAATAGAAGTCTGATATTTTGTTCACCAGGGATTCTTTTACATTCATTTTGATTTTTAAAAAAACCGCTAACATGTTCTTTATCTCAATTCCTGAGCTTTTTGGCACGCCCTTAAATTTTGCATGTGAGGGGAATGCCTCCCTCACCTCACTCTGCTCCTGGCTTTGCTCATCCTTTCCCACAGTCTCCTCCTTCTCCAGCCCAGACCTCTGACCAGAGTTCTAGAAGCTGACTTCTTGGCCTTCTTACTTAGAAGGCGTTGAGCACCTAAAGTGCAGTAAAACTTATAAGAAATCCAACCAGGTGTTTTTCAGACAGGACCTTCTTCTTATGGGCCTGCAGCCCATAAGAACTCAGGAAATGGGCCACCATCCACCCGATTTCCAAGCCACAGAGCCAAGAAACATCCTTGACTACCTCTCACACCTCCCGCTTATGGGCTGCAAATACACCTCCTGCCATCTGACCTCCTCCCCTCTACTTCTCTCTCAGCCTTCCCATTTTCTTCATCCCCAGCACTGCTCATCCTTTGACAACTCTTTTTTCTTTAATACTTTTTTTTCCAGTTTTGTTGAGATATGTTAAAAATCCTAAGACTCCACCAAAAAAAAACTGTTAGATCAATGAAGTCAGTAAAGTTGCAGGACACAAAATCAATATACAAAAGTCAGTGGCATTTCTGTACACTAATGAGGAATTATCTGAAAAAGAAAGAAAACAATCCTATTTATGATAGCGTCAAAACCAATAAAATACTTAGGAATACATTTAACCAGGGAGGTGAAAGATCTCTACGCTGAAAACTATAAGACGCTAATGAAGGTAATTGAAAACACAAATAAACTGAAATAATCCTGTGTCCATGGATCAGAAAAGTTAATATTGTAAAAATGTCCATAGGACCCAAAGCAATCTATAGGTTCAATGCAATCCTTTTGTCAACTCTTGCCTCCTCAAGTCTTATCCCCCCCTCCCCATTTAAAAATGCAACACCTTTTCCCTTCCACTGACAAAGACCACTTCCTTGACCTAGCTCTACTCAGACTTTCTGACGAGGTCCCCCAGCCTTGGGCTCTGTCTTTGGCCTGAGTCAGTTTGGCAAAAATTCCCTGCCATTGGTCTGATCACTTTCAGCCTCTTGTCACCCAGGTCTGCCTTCAGCAAGAATCTCTTCTCGAGACCTTTGCCCCTCCCTTGGCTCACACGCTAAATAAATACACAAATAAACAAATCAATCAAATCTTTTTAAAAATTAAAAAAAAATTAACCTACCTCTTAATAATTTTTCACCCACTGACGTCCACCCTACTCTTTGGCTATAAGTCTCTGCTTTTCCTTATTATATTCAGAGTTGATCCTGGTCACTCTCCCCTACTGCAGAACCTCCCCGGAGTAGCTCTCTTGAATAAAATCTGCTTTTTCATCTTGGACAAGTGTCGTGCAGGGATGAATGGAGGTGTTAGCTATAGTGGTAATCATCTTGCAACATATAAGTGTGTCAGGCCACACACTGTACACCTTACACGTACACCATGTTCTGTGTCACTTACATCTCAGTAAAACTGGAAAAAAGTGTCATGAAGAAGTTTTTCCTTAACACTGTCTAGCATTCTCTACCCCCTTTAACGTGATTACATATCACTTGCTAGAACACTATATAATTTCCTTAATGATTCTGTTTATCTTTTCTGCCTGTCCTCTCTTGTTAGAACAGTGATTTTCACCTTGAGGCAATGGTACGCCCACGGGACATTTGACAATGTCTGGAGATGTTTTTGGTTGTCATAGCTGAGGCGGAGGGGTGTCACTGGCGTCTAGTGGGCAGAGACTGTGGATGCTGCTAAACAGCCTACAAAACACAGAGCAGACCCTGCAACAAAAGTTACCCAGCGTCAGTCCTGCCAGGCTGAGAAAACCTGCGCTAGAACCGAGTTCCATGAGAGCCGAAATTTCGGTGTGTTTTGTTCACTTGAGTTAGAACAGTGCAAGGAGAACATTCTCCATTAATGAATTGCCTCCCTAATGGCCTTCATATTGCCTCCTTCCAACCCAGTCCTCAACAGCAGCTAGGATGTCCTGATGCAGACTGGAACAGGGCCATGCTACTGTCCCCACGTAATTCAAGCCCAGGTGGCTTGGCAGCAGGAACCTGGCCACTTTTGTGACCCAGAGAATGGAGGGGCAGCCCCAGCTCACACTTCCAGGAGAGATTGGTTCTTACCCATTTCCAAATCCATTTCCCCAAATGGGCCCTCTGAGGCCCCAGTCCTTCTCAGGAAGGGAGTTTAGGGGAAGTAAAGGAGTGGAAATGGCCCTGCGCTACTCCCGAACCCTCCCTGGCTGATCTGGTCTTCCCTCCCTGTAAGGAATTGATTTTTTGTTCTCAGGGAGTAAAATCTTAGCTGGGTCATCTCTTGGGAAGGGAAATGCCTATCACAGTTGTAAGGCAGAAGCATAGATGTCAACGCAACCCTCCCCCTGATCACAGTCCCCATATACCACAAGCCACAAAGTCCTGCCCATTATGCCTCAGAAGCACCTCCTTCAGACAAGATTTCTCTACCTCCTTTGCTGGCCCCCGGACCTATCCCACGCTCATCCTTCCCCTGGAATACTCCATTGGTCTCCTGATGGTATCCCTGCTTCCATTCCTGCCCACCCTCCAATCTATTCCCCACACAAATAAGATTTTACCACTCCCTTACTTCAAACCAACCAATACCTCCCCCCCATCTGCTATTAGAAAAAGAATGAAGCCCTTTATTAAAAACCATTAGACTTTTAAGCAGTGGAAGCTCCAGAATTTCCACTAGGAGGGTTCAGGGGAACGATTTAGTTACATAGTATGGGGTGAGGAGAGACAACCACTTTCCTTGAGGTTGTGTTTGTACATTTTTTCCAGCTATGATGCAGTATAACTCCCTGTGAAAACAGATGGCGGCCATGAGTATTGTGGGGGCTGGGGGCGGGGGCACACGTGTATGTTTAGGTATCCACGGAACTGGTTTCTCAACCTCAGCACTACTGACACTGACATCTGATTATCCTTTGGTTTATGTGTGTGTGGAGGGCTGTCCTGTGGATGTCGGATGTTGTCCAGTGTCCCTGGCCTCCACCCATTAGATGCTGGGAGCACTACCTACCCCCAGTCGTGTAACCAAATTTTTCTCCGGACATTGATTGCCAGATGTCCCCTGGGGGCCCAGATTGCCTCCCCCCCAGTTGAGAACCACTGCTATAGAGTGAGGTGATAAAAGAAATAAAAGTGACATGTTTTTCATTGCTTTGTAGTAAAACGTGGCTTTTAGTCATCTCAAGAAGCATCCTCTCTAGACCTGCTCTTAATGAGGTGATAGGAAGTACACTGAGAGGTAGAAGATGTGGAAGACGGTCGGTATCCTGAGTGTTAGGGGACGCTCATTAAAACCAGGAACCAAGGATATGTTTGCAAAACAGACAGCTGGTCTTTTACCTTTTTCCGTTTTGGAAATGGGCATTCTCTGGAATGTGGTGCATGCAGTGCCCTTCCAAGAAAACAGGTCCCTTCATTGACTATTAGACATTGATGTATACGGAGCTTGGACGCCAGCAGGTGTTCAGCTCATGAATCGGGGAAAGTCCACGGAAGGCTGTTGACTTGAAATTTTCGTCTGGACACTGGGCCTTGTGTTAATGTTCTGGTGAGATTTCCAGATATAAATTTCTCCATCTTTTTTCTAATCCCGCCATGAACATCACTTTCAGATCTCTCCACTTCTCTCCATCCCGATTGTTCTACTCTAAAGCCGCTGCCATCTTCCCCGCAGTGATGGCTACAGCGATTCCTATTACAGCAATTTCTCTTATCCCTCACAGCCATTCTCCAAAATGCAGTCAGACACATGTAAAAACACAGATTGTGTCTCTCCCAGCTTGGAACCCTTCCACAGCACACCCCTGTTCTGACGCCTCACACCATTGGGATAGCTGCCATCGATTCAAAACAAAATAGACACAAGTGTTGACAAAGATATGGAGGAATTAGAACCTTTATATCAAAAAGAACTTTATCATGCTGTTTATATGGGGTACTTAGAGTGGTCAGATTCATAGAGACAGGAAGTAGAATGATGGTCGCTGGGGCCTGGGGAGGAAAGAATGGGGCATTATTGTTTCATGGGGACAGAGTTTGAGTTATAGAAGATGAAAAGAGTTTTGGGGATGCATGGTGGTGATGATTGCACATTATGAATGTAATATCACCAAACTGTACATTAAAAATGGCGAAGATGGGGGCGCCTGGGTGGCTCAGTCGTTAACCATCTGCCTTCAGCTCAGGGCGTGATCCCAGAGTCCTGGGATCGAGCCCCACATTGGGCTCCTCCACTGGGAGCCTGCTTCTTCCTCTCCCACTCCCCCTGCTTGTGTTCCCTCTCTCTCGCTGGCTGTCTCTCTCTCTGTTGAATGAATAAATAAAATCTTTTTAAAAAAATGGTGAAGATGGTAGATTTTGTTATGTGTATTTACCACAATAAAAAAAATTGGGAAAAAAAAAAAAGAAAAGATAGAGCCTTCAGTCATCGGAGGCCTTCAGTCATCTGAAGGCTTGACTAGGGTGGGAAAGTACATTTCTAGGATGGCTCTCTCAAGTGTCTGGCAAGTAGATGCTGGCTGTTATCTTGAGGCCCAGGTCCCTCCCCCATGTGGAACCCTTATGGGACCACCTGAGTGTCTTTAACAACGTGGTGGCCTACTTCCTTCAGGGTCCGTCTCATCCAAGAAAGAACAAGGCAGAAATTGCAATGTCTTTTATGATCTAGCCTAAGCAGTCACACACTATCACTTCTGTAATATGCTATTGGTGAAACAGGTCTTCATCCCTGCTCAGCGTGGGAGAGCCTTCACAAAGAGGTGAGGGTCACTGAGTGCCATCCTAGAGGCTGGCCACTACAGTCCGTAATGGCAAAAGTGGGGTGTGGAAGTGAATTCTTGGAAGTGGATTCTTACCCAAAGCCTCCAGATAAGAGCACAGCCCAACCCACACCTTGATTTTGGTGTCCTGAGATCCTAAGCAAAGAACCCAGTAGAGCCTGCCTAGACTTCAGACCTATAGAATTTTAAGCCACTAAGTTTGTAATAATTTGTTATACAGTAATAGAACACTAGTACAGAGTTATTGTCAGAATGGACCATGGACTGTAAATTAGACAAGGAGGAACATGAAGTCAGGTGTAGCGGACTGAATGTGCCAGTAATGTCACAGAATTGTGGGGGGGGGGGGGGAGAGGAGGAAGACCAAAGGGACAGGAGCTAGTGATGAGAACAAGGACTGTCTGATATCAAGATTTCAGACATGATGCATTTTCTGATGATGACAAAGTCTAGATTGGTAGGTAGAGTGGTGGAGGGAGGGAGGGATAAATGAGTGGGTAGGGGGATGGGTGGATGGATGGATGGATGGATGGATAGATAGATAGATAGATAGATAGATAGATAGATAGATGGATAGATAGGTGGATGGATGGCTGAGTTGATGGGTAGGTAGATAGATACGTATAGAAAAAAAAGAATGATGTAAATATCCCTAAACTTTAACAGTAGTTATCCCCATATTATCTGATGATGGAGAAGAATTTTTAAACTTCTGTAGAGAATCAACTATTTGTTCCCACTGACCAAATACTTCTACTCCTGGGGATTTTCCATTAGGAAGGAAGCAGCAAGACAAAACAATGTGTGTACAGGAATTTTCATTACAATTCTGTTTACATTTACACAAAAAAACTGGAAATGAACTGAAAGTCCAATAATTTCTGAATAGCAAACATATTTTGATATGTCCATATGATGAGACTGTAGGCTGTCATTATAAGGCATGTCTCTAAAAATTGTTTGGTGAGAATAGTGGCATAGGTTTCTGGAAAAGGAAGAAGTTGGGGGAAGAAAGTACGCACAGTGCAGGATGTCAAGTTCACAATGCAGGGAATTAATTTTGTCTGTTTTGAACGCCGCTATATCCCCAGCACGTGAAACAATGATTTGCACATAATAGGCACTAAGTTAAAAATTGTCCAATGAATAGCATCCTCACAATTTCATTAAAAATGGCTCTTATGAATATATTTTCATAGGGAAAAATGTGTGAAAATATTCCACAATGTTTCTAGAATTTGTCTCTCATTGGTCTTGTGGATAATTTAAATTTTTTAATTAATTTTTTTGTAATTTCAAAAGTAGCCTCAACAGGCACATATTCCTTTTAGCATGGGAAAAACGAGATGATCTTGTGTGACAGAAAGAACGAGGGGACAGGCCAGCCTGGACAACATACTCCTTTCAAAGCCAGAACAACTGTGGTGGATTAAGTGCGGGCTCTGTTCTTCCTGCTGCTTCCTGCCGCTAGCCCTCTCCACCCCTACAGCTGTCATTTGATCCAAGGACACATCTGCGGGCTCAGCAAAGGGGGAAACACTGGCTGCCCTCCCTTGAGGAGATCCCTGCCCAGCAACTACTGACCATTTCTATTTAAACGTCGTGCCAATTTTAGGGAAGGGCTATCGGTCAGACATCTGATATGCAGGGCAGGAACTGGGGAGCCCATATCTTGCATGTTACGTTGTGCCCAACTATCCCTAGATATCTTCCAAACCTTTCCTCTTTTCCCCCATCTCTATGACCAGACATTAACTCCAGGTCACTTTGGATTTGAGTGGCTTCGGATGCATTCTGCTTAGGATCGGAAGGATCTCCGCTAGAGAAAAATCTGATCACATCACCCTCCCTGCTAAAAACCAGGCAGGCCCCTTAAGACGAAGAGTTTGGAGATGGATGGTGGGGTTGGCCACACAACGGTGGGAATATACTGAACACTACTGAACTGTACACTTAAAAATTATTAAGACGGTCAATTGTACGCTATATGCATTTCACCACAATTACTAAAGAAAGCCAGACTGGGTCTGCCCTCTCCATGCTTGCCACACCCGCCTTCTCGAGGGCCAGACTTGGAGCTGCAGATCTCTTTAGTCTGAAACGCCTTCCTTCCCGTTGCCTGTCCTTCCTGGTTCTGTCTCCATTTTTCAGGATGGTTCTTCCAGGAGCCCTTCTCTGATCCCACCTGGAAGAAGAGAAGTCCCAGAGGTGGGCTGGTGCTGGCTTTCTCAGGCTCAGAGAGCCAGTTGTGTTCATCTCTTCCTAACTCCACCACATTCGGTGACGTGACCTCGTTAGCTTGCCATCAGCCTCAGTGGGAGTATCTGCACAACGGAAATCAGCAAATGCTACAAACTATGGTTTTGTTCCCCTGAAAGTCTGGTTGTGAGACGACACTCCCCTGCCTACCATGGGGTGTTTTCCCCTTCTGTTGCCACTCAGGCACCCTTGCCTCTCCCGATGGCAACCTCCAGCTCGTTCACATGCTGTCGTTACGGATTGCAGTGTCCCTGTGGCCTCTCGCCCCTACAAGACCCTTGCCGCAGCCCAGAGTGACCTCCTGTCACCTTCCACATCACCTGCACTGCTCCAGCCACACCAAGCTTCTCCCATGCCTCTCTCCAGGGGTTCACACTTGCTCTCCTTCTTCTCTGTATGTTCTTCACACAGAGCTTCCCTTGACTTCTCATTTAGGCTTGGGCTTAAATGTTGTCTCGTTAGAGGAGTCTTTTCCCAAGAAGTCCAGTTAGAATAGTCCCTTACACCCTCCAAAAATACCTGTCACCTCACCTCCTACGTGGCCCCAGCTCCACCACTGATGCCCATTCTTTGACGTGCATAACTGATGTCTTCTCTAACTGATTTATAAACTGATGCACAGAGCAGCTTCGAGGTCCCTCCTCCTTACCCTTCTGAAGCCTCTCCTCTGTAGAAATTCCTGAGGAACCAGCGGATTACCCTGTTTTCTTATCTCTACTCTTTAAATTGGGGTAAAATACACAAAACATAAAATTTACCATGTTAACCATTTTTAAGTGTACAATTCAGTCTCGTTAAATTATATAAACACTATTGTGAAACAGATCTCCAGAACTTTTTTATCTTGCAAATCTGAAATTCTGTACCAATTAAACAACTTCCCCCAGCTCTTTGTGCTTTGATCTCTATGAATGTGAATGCTCTAGGTGCCTCACAGAAGTGGGATCACACCGTATTTGTCTTTTGGTGACAGGCTCTTTTTCAGTTAGCATAATATCCTCAAGGTTCATTCATGTTGTAGCATGTGGCAGGAGTTCCTTGCCTTTTAAGGCTGAACAATATTCCATCGTATGGGTACCATTTTGTTTATGTACTTATCCACTGATGGACACTTGTGTTCTTCCACCTCTTGGCTGTTGTGAACAATGTTACTGAGAACATGGGTGTGCAAATACCTCTCTGAGACCCTGCTGTCAACGTTTTTGGATGTGTACCCAGAAGCGGGATTGCTGGATCCCAGGGTAGTTCTATTTTTAATTTTTTGAGGAACCCCCCCCCATACTGTTTTCCATGGCAGTTCCACCATTTTGTAATCCCACCAACAGGGTGCAAGTGTTCCCATCTCTCCCCACCGTTATAACACTTGGTATTTTCTGTTTCTGTTTCGTTTTGTTTTGTTCTAATAACCACCCTACTGGGTGTGTGAAATGCTGTCTCACTGGGGGTTTGGTTAATGTGGAGCACCTTTTTATGAACTTGTTGGCTGTTTGCGTATCATCTTCAGAGAAACGTCTGTTGAAGTCCTTTGCCTGTGTTCAAATTGGGTTTATTTATTTACTTGTTGAATTTAGGCATTCTTTATATACATAGTTTGAATATTAACCCATTGTTAGCTCTACCATTAGCAAATATTTTCTCCCGTTCCATAGGTTGTCCTTTCATTTTGTTGATTATTTCAACGGAAGTTTTGAAGTTAGTGGTAATTCCGCTTGTGTTCTTTTGCCTTCGTTCCCTCGTTTTTGGTGTCACATCCAAGAAATCATTGCCTGTTGCCTTTAATTTGTTTTAATTTTCTTTTTTTAAAGATTTTATTTATTTGAGAGAGAGATGGAGAAAGCACCAGCGGGGGCGGGGCAGAGGGATAGGGAGACGCAGACTCCCCGCTGACTGGGGAGCCCCACACCACACAGCCCAATCCCGGGACCCCAAGATCACGACCTGAGGCGAAGGCAGGCACATGACCGACTGCACCACCCAAGCATCCCGCCACTAATTTTAAAAGTTATCTTGATTTTGTCAGAGTCCCCATTCCCTTCTCCACCCCTTCTGGGAGAAAATAACCCATCTGCATGAGCTCCTGTGACTGCCCAGAATTTAGCCCAGCGCCTGGGACACAGTGTGTGTAAGGTGCTCATTGAATGCATGAATGCGCCACTGTGGGCATCTGATAGAATTTTATTTATAGTTTACACCTGACTGTCCCAGGCAGGGTCTCTGAATTCCTCTCCTCGGCACCCGGAGGGAGAGCAGGGGCTCCCAGAGGGGAACCACCTGTCGCTGTCCTGTAATATGGCATCGAAGGGATAGACTGTAGCTCCTGGTGCCCCACAGGGCTCCGTACCAGGGCTGGGAGCTGGGAGTCTTCTTGCTTTTTGATTTGCACGGTGAATGGGGTGAGCCCCTTCTGCCCCTCCCTCCCTGCTCCCCTCCTTAGGGAAGGTTGAGGCTGAGCAGTGTTGGAAAGGAGGGCCCAGGAAGTTCTGGTTCTTCCCGAATCCTTCTCACTGCAGCTGGAGACAAGCTTTACTGGGTCATCTGCCCCAAAAGTGGATGAGCAGAGGCAGGGTCTCCACCTACCCCATTCCTGGATATGGAAAAATTTACAGGGTCTGTGCTTACCCCCTTCCTGAATATGGAAACATGAAGAGAGTCAAGGCCTCCCACATTCCTGGATATGAAAACAGTAACACTTGGTTTCCCTTCTGAACCGGATTACATCCCCTAGATCTTACTGGTATACAAATTCTGTCACTTGGGGGTCGAACGGGGGCTCAGGAGGCCCCCTCTGCTGAGATACAAGCCTTCTTGGCCGTGGCAAGGGCCTCCAGCCCCAGCCGCAGGGATTAAGGAAAGGAGGCTCCTGGCGTCCCTCAGTCTGGTGTGGCTGTCTGGGAGTGTCCCAGGAGACACTGAGTGGCCCAGAGGGCTGGAGGCTCCAAATCAATCGGTGACCTGAAGGTCATTAGAGCTGCGGCCTTCAAATGAGGTTACTTGTAACCCCAGAGGTGTGCACGCCCTGCAGGGCAGGGAAGAAAGGCGGAAGAAAGGCTGATTGTTTAAGAGAAGCGATTTCCCAGAGAGGCGCGGTGTGGTTCCCCTTTCACCGAGGCCCTTCTGCACTTTACAAATGAATAGCATACCTCTCCCCTGCCCCCCAATCTTCCCGAGGCCCATTGTTGGAGCTAAGAAAACCCTTGGGATCCCAAACCGAGCGACAATTAGAAAGACTGTTTAAAGCAGGACGGAGTGAAATGGCCAGAATTTGCTCTGACAAATCAAGGTTAATGCATGAAGTAAAAGGAATATGTTAGAAATAATGCGGTGCCTTCTGTTTTCCAGGACACTTACCCAGACTTGTAGGAGGAAGGCTTTCATTAGCTTTCGCTGAAAGATGATTGCATATTGTAGGTCCATCTTTGATGGTCAATAGATCCTCAGTGCACCGTCAGTCATTTCTCTGCTAGTTTATTCCTTCCAAGCCGCATTTCAGAGGGAATAAACAAACAAACAAAAATAAGTGGGGGACATAGTCCTTCTGTAAGCCCTGAACTTTCCTGATATCTTTCTTCTTGAATTTCATTGACTACTGTCGCATTCAAAGCAATAAGTTACATTCAGCAAAGATAAATTTGTGAGCTAAGCTTTGTTACAGTGGGTGCTCATAATAACCTTTGGCTGGATACTTTCAGAGATCTTTTTTTTTTTTCCATGTAGGGAAACTGAATCAGGAAAGGGAGAGGTGGTAGCCAAGATTTAACCCGGGTGGTCTGGGAGGAATCGCGCTGGCTCTGCTGCTCTGCACGGTGCTACTCCTTCCTGGAGGCTTGCACATGGAGAAGCCAAGGTCAAGGTGTGGCTACTTGGTGCTGCCCTTGGTGCCACAACCTTCTCGCGAAATGTTGGGATCAAAAGGAAACTGCCACCTTCTTCCAGCACTACCCTCGCGGCTGCTTCTGGGCCCCCGCAGTCTTCCTTCCCCTGATGCCCTGTCTGGATTGCTATGCTCCTCCCTGAGGCCACCCTCCCCACTTGGATCCCATTCCCCTCTCCAGTCAAGAGCACCATTCTCCCATTCTCCCTGTTAGCACAAATTCTGCAGCCCCCTGAACGGCTTCACCTGACCTCCACGATGATGCTCTCTTCTGACTTTCTTCCCACCTCGGTGACCGGTGACTGCTAGAGTGGCCCAGCCTCCAAGACGCCCCCGGAATCCTCAGCTTCTGCTATTCATTCCCTGGTGACCTTACTTGGCGGATACGCCCATCCCTGAACCAGTCACTGAGGCTAAGGGGATATACCTCTCTCCGGGCCAGAGTGGGTGCTCGGCCCCCTCCTGGAGTCTGCGGGGTGGGGATCTGCCTCACCTGAACTGTCTGACAGGAGGGTGAGAGAAGAGGCAGTCTCAGACGAGATGCAGCGACTGCTTGGGGTCAAACAGCACCTGGGGTGGGATGCGTAGTAGCTATTATAAGAAAGTGAGGAGTGCACGTGTGTTCAGATTCATGTTTTCCCTCTTCGCTCACGCCTTTCTGGTGGATTTGCAAATACTTCTGCTTGCTCCTCTCTGTGCAACGTTCAGCAAGTGAGGCTATTCATATTTCACGCCTGTTTGGGGCTGCCTAAACGCCAGGCAGTTTGTGTACTTGGTGTAGATTTTCTTACTTTATCCTCTACGACCCTATGAGGTCATAACTTATTTTTTTTTAAATCATCATCTCTGCTTCACAGATAAAGGAACAGGTACAGAGAGGTTAAGTAACTTGCTTACAGGCACGTAGCAAGTAATGGGTGGGGTTCGGGGAGCATCCCTTAACCACCATATGTAACTCTGTGTTTGGGAACTCAATTCGTTTTGAACGAAATTCTCATCCAGCGTGGCACCCTAGGCAGAAATGTCCCTTCATAGGCGATTCCCCCAAAGAGCAGCAAGTCCTACAGGAGCATCGATTCGTTAAGTGTGTCGGAGAGCACGTCACCATGATGGCACTTCCCTCTGCTGCAAGGGAAAGGAGCCTGGTCTCATTCACCTTCAGCCCTCTCCTCTGGCACATGGGGCCACTCTGTAGAATGTCGGGTGCAGCTGGTCTGAGAGGGTTGCCAATGACAGAAACAACTCAAACTAGTTTAGGCAAAGGGGGAATTTCTTGGCCCCGGTAACCAAATCCCAGGGAGGGAAGAAGGGGTGTAGCCGTCGTCCGGGTGGTGGAATGCAGCCAGCAGCTGTCTCTGTACCACTTGAATCTGTACGTTGGCAGCAGACTGCACACAAGTCTTCCCCATGAGGTCAGAACGGTGCTATTCCGAGGTTATCCATCGGCGAGGAGGAGTCTTGCTTGCCTTGTCCTTAGAAGGCTCTTCACAGGCCTGGGTTGGGCCACACACAGAAAATACTATAATAGGTCACCTGCGGTGGGAATATGGGTAGAGGAGAAACAGTCCCCAAAATAAGGGGCAAGGTTAATAGCCTCAAAGACACAAGGAGGACTGCTACCTAGGGTAATAGTCACCCTGGGCACCAAATCTCTTTTGTGGGGTCTCAGGACCTCCTTCCGGGAGGAAGTAACCTTTGAGGCCTCAGAGCTGAGCAGGAAATTGTTGCAAAGAGAGTGGGAGGGACGAGTGTTGGGATTGAGTGGATGTGTGCAGAAGTCTAGGGATGAGAGAGTTGAGGGAACCCAAAGTGGTTTATTCTAACTAGTGTGTGGAGGTGGTAGTGGTGGGGGAAGGTGAAGTGAGGGTACAGAGGAGACCACGAGGAGCCAGCCTCATGGAGCTTGCAGTTGACCTCGAAGGTACTGGTATGCTTTGGGTGGATGTAAGGTAGTGCTTACCAATGAAACTGCCTTATCCTTTTGAAGAACCCCCCTCCAACCCTCTCCGTGTGTGGGGCTCCTGTGACCTCTACCTGGTCAATAGAGGCCACTGTAATTGGTTCCAGCATGGACATGTGACTCGATTTGGGCCGATGAGGGATAGCCCTAAAAGCTCTGTGGGAGGCATTAGGGAGATCAGAGCCTAGGGACAGAGAGAGATGGATTGCCGAGGAAAGGTTTTGAGGACCTGGGTCCGTTTATGCCTGAAGCCAACCACCCCTGGGCTTTTCAGTGATCTAATTCAGTACACAGCTTTTATTTCCATTTGTTTGGTTTTGCTTTAGCAATTAATATTTCTTTCTCTTGTCACTGAAGAAACTTGCTAAGCAGGAGAGAGAGATTGGTGTTTTAGGGGGATGTCGTTTTTGAGATTGGACAATGGAATGAAGAGAACCAACCTGGAAGCAAACCAGCAGTGGGGGGTTAACAGTGGAGCGGACTAGAGACTTGGGACGCGTGTCTGTGTGAAGGGTGGTAAATGGAGGCGTAAGTGTGGAAAATATGAGAGCGATGGGAGACACACTTATGATGTAGATGTCATAAGACATGGCAGCTCTTCAAATGTGGGGAATGGAGAAGAGGGAAGAGGCAGGGATGACTGATATTTTTAAACTGAGCGGTGACAAGGGCTTAGGGTAGGGGTTTTACCTGTCACACGTATTTCAGATGTAAGTGACAGAAAAATGAACTCTTAAAGTGAGTGGGAATGTATTGCCTTGACATCTGTAAAGTTCAACATGCTTCAGGTATAGTTGGATCCAGCATTTCAAATGATGTCGTCAAGATGTGAGCTTTATGTCTCAGGCTCTGGGGCCTCCTTTCCTCTGGTCTAGTTCATTCCACCATAGGCTCTCCCCTCAAGGTGGTAAAGATGCTACCAACAGCTCCAGGCACGGGTGCTGCCAGCCTGACGGTGGAGACAGAGCGCGTCTCTCCTAGTAGTTCCACCCAAGTCCCAAGCCCATCCATGAGTCAGTCCCTGAGATGCTGGTTGCCCAGACCTGAGACACGGATCCATTCCTGGATCAGAAAGTGATGTCATTTCCACTCAGACTGCAAGGGCTGAGAGTGGGGGTGGCCTGGCTCCCCAAATGAAATAGAAAGCTTTATAACCAAAATAAAGGTGAGTGTTTGTTGGGTGGCTGTCGGGTAGTTTGTTGGCAAACCAGTAAGCACCCGATTCAGTGAGTACAAGATAATTCTGAGTAACCCGGCGTCAGGGTTGCGGTGGATTTGGGGATCTATAGAATGTATGGGGGGAGGCGGAGTGACATCTTGAGGGAGCCCAGTGGCATTGAGGGTCTGGGGTTGAGGGCAGGATTTAGAGGCCTGGATGTCGCTGCTATTTGAGATGGAGCAGTTGGGGAAAGCTTGTTTGAGGAGATGGTATTTGACGTGAGGCCCGCAGCAGGGGAAGCAGCCTGCCCTGATCTGAACAGAGGGCAGCTTGGACGTGGAAATTACCGTGGTATGATCAAAGACCCAGATGAAGACCAGTGAGGCCAGGGCGTGGTAAGCAATGGGAGCAGGAAGGCAGACCCTTGCGGGCCTGTTAAGTTCCTTGTTGAACACTCGTACTGGAAGCCATAGCAAAGCCATAAGCAGAATCGGCCGGGTATGGTGTCACTGAAGCTACAAGAATTGTCAGGAGGGCAGACCAGTCATAAATATGCTAACAAGAAGTGAGGGAGAGAACAGCAGCAGGAAATTTCTGCAATCACCTTCCATAAGTTGCATGTTCAACACAACCCAACCCACCCAAGCCCAACCAAGCCCTCGGTTTACTGACGAGAAACCTGTGCTTGGAGTTGTTAAACCAGGGTCTCAAAGCCACGGAACTTTGGGGCTCAGTGAGTGTCCGAGCCAGGATGTGTCTGCATAGGAAGACCGTCTTCCAGATGCTGGGTCCTGGAAGTGACAGGAGGGTTAGAAATCTCATGGATTCTGGTAGCCTACCCCCAAGCTGGGTCTTGCTAAGCCCATTCTGCAAAGAAGAAAACCAAAGATTCTGGAAATCTGACCACCTGGCTGAGGTTACCTGGGCCCAGAAGGCCCCTCAGCTTGAGCTCTCTGAAAAGAAGGGGTTAATCCTTTCGGCCCATTTGTCCTTGGAACCTCAGCTTGCATCCCACCCTGGAACTTTCCTCTGAGCTACAAAGCCAGGACAGCTGCCAAGTCATATATACATTGCCGGGTAGCCAGGCAACGCGGCGCTTTTTCTGGGAAGGCTCACAATGTGGTCACTGTTTTGTAGACGCCAGGTTCCAGATGGAAGAAAGACTTTAATCCCCAGCTTCGCGGCTGTTTGGCACATTTCACTCCCGAGATCCTGCTCGGGCCAGTTTTCGCTCTGACTCTCCAGCGTGGCCATTTTGTCCCATTCTGTTTCTGATGTTTAAATTTTAATCCTTTGCAAGTTGGTTTGTGTAGAGTGGGGAATTGGAGAGGAGATTGGAGGGAAGTTTACGCACCAAGAGGGGTAGCACCTACCTGTTAAGTTGAAGACATGAGAGGGACGCCTGGGTGGCACAGCGGTTAAGCGTCTGCCTTCGGCTCAGGGCGTGATCCCGGCGTTATGGGATCGAGCCCCACATCAGGCTCCTCCGTTATGAGCCTGCTTCTTCCTCTCCCACTCCCCCTGCTTGTGTTCCCTCTCTCGCTGGCTGTCTCTATCTCTGTCGAATAAATAAATAAAATCTTAAAAAAAAAAAAAGTTGAAGACATGAGAGCAAAATAATCAATAGGCCCAATGACGGAAGAGAAAAGGCCAGAAAAGTTAGTGCAAGAGGCTCAACTTCTTGGTTGATGAGAGAATGGAAAGAAAGAAAGAAAGAAAGAGAGAGAGAGAGAGAGAGAGAGAAAGAAAGAAAGAAAGCAAGCCCACAATGCTGGACTTAACTTTCAGACAAATCCAAAAATTAAAATATTGCTAAAGGCCAGGGCTCTCCTACACGGTGATGAGGATTTTAAGGACATAACCTCTTGAAGGTTAGATTTGGTCAGACTTAACCAACATTTTGATTATGGGGCACCCGGCGGGGGCAGTCAGTGGAGCACTAGACTCTTGATCTCAGGGTTGTGCGTTTGAGCCCCACCTTGGGTGTAGAGATTACTTAAAAATAAAATCTTAAAAACAAAACAAAACAAAACAAAAAAAACCATTTTGAATATGCATAACCCCTGACACAAAAAACAAAAAACTTATTTCCAGTAATTAATCCTACAGAAGGATTCACAGAAGTGCACACTGCAGTTGCGATAGTGTTGCAAAATAGTGGATTAGTTTGAATTTGAGTACTGTAGACAGATCTCTCACATAAATAGTTTGCAAAATAGTGGAGATACTCTTGTATGTCGGTCGATAAGGGAACGGCATAACGTTTTGCCGTCTGTGCTGTGGAACTGTAAGCGGTTGTCCAAAAGTTTAATGCAGAGCTTGTATTGGGCACACTGTTGGGTCCAAAAGAGAAAAATAACACTCAGGTTGGTAAATAATACGTAGCATATGTATGTGTGTATCTATCTATATTCACTAATATTTTTGTAGACACAAAGAAAATTGCTGGAAGGAAAAAATATTGGTAGTGGTTAGCGTTGTGGGATAAAAAGTTGTCCAGGATAGACTGTTGGTTCCCAAAAAAAGAAAGAGGAAGATTTCATTCCTACAAGATAAAAGCTATCTGTGTACGTGCACGCCTGCACACGCACACACATGTGCTCCTTTTTACAAAAATACTCAAGAAGAAAAAAAACAAGAAAACATTAATTGAGATTGGCCTTGTGGAATTGGGTTGGGGAAGTATTTTCAGTTTTTCTTTCTACATTTCTGTATAGTTTGAAGTTTCGCAAAGATTTTGTACTATCTTTTCAATGAAAACAAAATCTTGGGGCACCTGGCTAGCTCAGTCGGAAGAGCATGTGACTTTTTGATCTTGGGGGCATGCATTCGAACCCTACGTTGGGTGTAGAGATTACTAAAAAATAAATAAACTTAAAAAAAAAACTTTAAAAATACCTTTAAGAAACTATCATAATCCGGGGCGCCTGGGTGGCACAGCGGTTAAAGCGTCTGCCTTCGGCTCAGGGCGTGGTCCCAGCGATCTGGGATCGAGCCCCACATCAGGCTCTTCTGCTATGAGCCTGCTTCTTCCTCTCCCGCTCCCCCTGCTTGTGTTCCCTCTCTCTCTGGCTGTCTCTATCTCTGTCGAATAAATAAATAAAATCTTTAAAAAAAAAAAAAAAAAAAAAAAAAAAAAAAAAAAAAGAAACTATCATAATCCTACCAGCCTAACACAAATATTTTTAAGCAATTTTCTATATGAATCTCTGTCTTTCTCTCTACACAGCTATGTCACACACACATATGTATATGGGTATTATATATTTATTTATATAAAGAGTATATATGCACACACGTGTAATGTGTGATAGATGATAGATAGATGGTTAGAGAGGTAAAGTGCTAATATTTTTGAAGACTCATTCTGTGCCAGGGCCATCTTGAGTACCCAAGAGGCGAATGGATTGGTGTTTGTAACTGGAGGTTCAGGAAGCTTTGGGGAGTGACTGGATGTCACGGCCAGGGGCAGGTGGGATAGCCCAAACTGGGAGCCGTGGCAATGGGAAGACATGGATCGATCTGAGAGGAATTCAGAAATTCAGCTCTGAAAAGGCTGAGATGAAAGGGGGCAGGAGGAGGAGACACTTGTGGCCAGAAGCAAGGGGGCTTGGCTGCTTGTTGGATGAGGGAGGAAGCAGGGGTGGTGCTGTGGCTGAAGGGATGGTGACTCCGGGTTGGGTGAAGGGAGGCAGGGCTGCTGTTGGTCTGGAGCTTGTCGAGTGCGAGGGCAACCAGGCTGAGAATTGAGAAGGAAACAGTGTGATGGTTCCTCAAAAAGTCAAACATCAAATTACTGTATGATCCAAATGGTTCACTTCTGTCATGTGTCCAAAAGAATGGGAAGCAGGGATTCAAAGAGAAATTTGCACACCCACGTTCATAGGAGTATTATTTGCAATAGGCAAAATGTGGAAGGAGCCCAGGTGTCCATCGGCAGATGAATGGATAAACAACGTGTAGCATGTGTGTACAAGGGAACGTTTTCAGCCTTGAGAAGAAGTCCTGACGCATGTTACAACCTGGATGAACCTTGAGGACATTATGCTCAGTGAGGTAAGCCAGCCCACAGAAGACTCACACCGTGTGATTCCATTTATAGGAGAGATCTCAAGTACTCCAATTCATAGAGACAGAAAGAGGAATGGTGGGTTCCAGGGCCCGGAGAGGGAAGAATGTGGCGTTATCGTTTAATGGGGGCAGAGTCTCCGGTTTGTAAGACGTTCTTCAGACAGACGGTGATGCTCGCTGTAGAACAGAGTGAGTGTGTTTGATACCACTGAGCTGTATTCTTAAAAATGGCTAAGATGGTAAGCTTTGTGTTGTGTGTATTTTGCCACCATTAAAATGAAATAAAAAAAAGAGTTGAGGAAAGAGGTCTGGCCACAGTGGAGCTTTGGGGCTGTTACATACAAAGCTGATATGAACATTCTCGTACAAGTCTGTGTGGACATAAGTTTCCTTGTCTCTTGGGTGAATACCTGAATTTCGCTTGGGCGGAATGCCTGGCTCCTATGATATGTGTATGTTACGTCCTTCCTTAGTGGCTCACAGGAGCCTGGTGTAGTGTGGGTGGCAAGGTAGCAAATAATTTTATAGTATTAGTGTCCCAAATAGTGCATGGGTTTGTTTATCTGAAGTTCAGCTTGGACTGGCCATCCTATATTTTTATTTGCTGAGTCCGGTGGTTCTGTCCTCTCACTTCTCTCAGGTCTCTGCCCGAAGGCCATCCCCCCAGAGAGCTCTCCCCTAGGCTGTACTTACAGAGGAGCCCCTTCACCATTCTCTAGCACCTTCCCCAGCTCCATTTGCTCCTCACGGCCTCACCCTGAGCCTGTTTGTTTGCTCACTCCCTGTTTCCCCCACTACAGCATCGAAGCATGAAGTTAGGGATTTTGACTGTTCACTGTTTTATCTTCAATGCTTAGAACAGTGCCTGGCACATAGTAGCCGTTCAAATGGTATGTCGAATGAAACTAAACCCCAGCTTCCTCTGGCTACATCAAAGCCCATAGCCCTGCTGATAGTTTTAAACTAAGAACGACTCCGGTCTGCCAAGATCATGTGCACACACGTGTATCCAGGCAGCTGCGTCCAAGGACATGATTAGCTGCTAAGCCCCTCTGGATCGATGCACTGCTTTGTCAGCACATTCTCTTCCCAGTAAAGCGGCTGGAAGCCCGATGATGTTATATAATTCTCACCACACCCCATGTGAAGCTAGTCCTCCAATCGTTCCAGTTTATGGATGAAGGATTTGAAGCACAGAGCTGTTAAGGACAGATCAAGGTTGAACGTGAGGTTGACTTTGTTTTGTGGAGGGAATGGTAACCAGGACCCAAAATAGGGATGGAGAGAAGTCCATCTGTGGTGGAGGAATGGAGGCGGTGGCCTGAGCGTAACGGGTGTGAGATCCATCAGTCCGTGGTATGTGGGGCTGGGGTTGAGGAGAGAGATCTGGGATAGAGTCCGCCCACACTGGTGGTGGCTGGGCGGCAGCCTGAGTTGAGTTACCTTGGAAGGAAGGTAGTTGAGGAAGATGGACGAGGACCTCTGCTCCTTTGTGGAACACCCGGCCCCTGCTGGAAGCAGTATCAGTTCAGGCTGACCTCAAATGTGCGTGTGAGATAAACCTACCACAATAATGAAAACTAGGAAGGGCTTTATTCTTCTTCCATGACTGAGGGTGGACTGTCAATGGCTTCCTCAAAATCCCAGGCTCATTTCCTTTTTCTTCCTCACCTTTCATAGTGTTAAGGTTGTCTTCTTGTGGGGGCGCCTGGGTGGCACAGCGGTTAAGCGTCTGCCTTCGGCTCAGGGCGTGATCCCAGCATTGTGGGATCGAGCCCCACATTGGGCTCCTCTGCTATGAGCCTGCTTCTTCCTCTCCCACTCCCCCTGCTTGTGTTCCCTCTCTCGCTGGCTGTCTCTATCTCTGTCAAATAAATAAATAAAATCTTTAAAGAAAAAAAAAAAGGTTGTCTTCTTGTGGTCACGGACAGCTGCTGCCCATCCAAGCATCACGTCCACATTCCAGGCAGAAAGTAGGGGGAAAGGCAGAATGCTTTCTCCTCTCAAAGCTTTGCTTTTTATTCAGGAATGGGTGCCAAGATGGATTTCGCCTATGTCTCATTGGCCAGAACTGGCACACCTGCCCCATTCATGCAGCTGTGAGGGATTTCTGGGGAGGTGGGTATTTTTAACCAAGCCACATTGCTGAACAAACTTAGAATTTGTTATTATTTAAAAAGAGAGAGAGAATAGAATGGATACTGAGTAGGCAAACAGAGTGCCTGGCAGAGTTAGGAAAGTGGTGTATGAACAGGGTCACAGAAAACAGGCGGGTCTCTTAAGAAGGAAAGCTGAAGACTTTTCACCTTAGGGGTCAAGGTGTGGGGGAGAATGGGGAAGGAAATTTAAATACCCCTCTTCTTTTCCAAGTGCGTATTACAGGCCAAACATGGTGCCAAGCCTTTTCCTAAGTGGTCTTCTTGACCAATGGACTATCATCCGTTGACATAGGCATTATCATCCCCTTCTTCCAGGCGGCAGAAGGAAGTCTTACAGGCACTAAGTCTTGTCACTGTTGCAATTTCTTGAAACTGTTCCTTTATTTATTTGAATATATAATAAATACACCCAACACAAAGATCAAGAAAGTAGATAAGAATATCCGTTAGTGAGTTTTCCTTCCCATCCATGTCTCCCCTACTTGGCTCCTCTCCCGGATACAAGCACTGGTCCATCTTCGTTATCCGCTGATTCCGTGTTTGCGAATTTGCCCGCTCCCTAAGATGTATTTAGCCCTCACGTCAACACTCACTGAATTTTCAGTCACTCGTGGACATGGCAGATTAGCGAAAAGTGAAGGAACGTCCGTGACCGTTCCCAGCTGAGGCCGCATGACGACCACGCTGTCCTCTTGGGTCAGCTCGGGTGCCCTAAACAGTGTCCCCTGTGCAGCCGCATTAGTGCCCATTACAGGCCCTGGGGACCACGGATGAGCACGGCCAACGCAGTATGCTATCGTGATTTTTCCTCTCCCTGACTGCTGAGTGGGAAACGGTACATTGAGGTTTGATTTGGGGTTTCTTTCACCGTGGCTGATGTTGACCCTTTTCTCACATGGAGCAAAGCCCCTCCTGCTTCTTTTCTGGGGACCGTTGGTAGAGAAATTTGCTTGAAGGGTCACTTGTTTGTTACCCACCCTGCCATTTGAATTAGACCCCAGGAGGAGAAGGGCTGTGCCTGATTCGGCCCCGCTGTGGCGCCCTGGCATCTAGGACGGTGCCGCGCGGGGTGATCGCAGGGACAAACCTCACAGCTGGTGCGCTGCTCGGCTGGAAATCAGACCCACTTCGCTGGATCCCCAGATGGCTGCCTTTGATATGGGGATGCACCGCCACGCACCAGGCCCTACTAGGTGGTCTCTATCAAGCATCCCTCGCGTCTGTCACTGCCTCAGCTCGAATTTTTCCCCCATCTCATCAATGACAAGACTATGGCTCCGAGGATAACGAGAAATATCTAGCTTAGTGTCGCATGACTCCTGAGTGCAGGGCAATGGGTTGGAGCTAAGGCTGGGTGGACTGGAAAGTTGGTGCAAATCAAGACAGAGCTGTTTGATTTTTAACACATGGCTCAGTTTCCAGAGGCAAATCAGCTCATCAGCCTACCATGGGATTTTCCCTTGAGGCTGCAAGGCCAGGTTTGAGTCCAAGAAATATATACATCGTGGTGTAATTAAGCAAGGGAACAGTGTTTTTGGAGCCAGGGTGCCATGTGGTCAGTATTTGGGAGACATCTACTTCCTGACGGTAAACAGATCGAAATACACCATCTGTTTTGTAGTTATTTCCCTGGACCTGCTTTTAGTCAGTTTCTCTAATTTTCAGGTTCTGACAACCTTGTTTTCTTTTTCTTTCCTTCTTAAAAAATGATGTAAAGCAGTATTTGCTTTTATTTTTTCATGTGCCAGGTTTGATTATTTTGAGTTAATTTACATGCCTTCATTTGTTTCCTAACAATAAAAAGCAAACCTTTTTTTATGTTTGTTTTGTCATCAGTCACAGTGAATAAGAACTTACAAAATAGTATTTGGTTTTGTCCTTCAACTGGCGAAGGGTGGTTTTTTTTTTTTTTTAGCGAGATAGGGAAAAGAAAATTGGTAAGCAAGAGATGCGTAAAATGTGATACTTTCTTCTTAAAATTTTTCTTAAAAATCATTCCATTTATATTCTTCTTCAGAACATCAGAGTATCCCCCTGGGCAGGTTCTTATAGGAGGGTCCTGGAGTCCGGGTCTGCTGTAGGAGTTTGCAGTTTCTCACCACCATTCGATGCTTTAGGACGGAGATAAGGAAGCCTTGGAAATCTCTTCTTGCTCGAACGGTGAACTCTTGGGTGTGTGTTAAAAAATTCCGAATGAGGACGGAATAAATTAGCTAAGTCTTGGGATACCATTCAAAGCAGCTTTAGCAAACTTGAAAAGTTGATTTTTTAAAAACTGTTTCTCTTTTATTGTTTTTATTTTTTAATTATAAAGGCATTAGGTATTTTTTTTAATAAGGAAAATTAATTTCCCTTTAATGTTCCAAGTCGGTGTTAAGAGACTGGCTGTGTGTTCTTCAACATCTTTCTTTTTCCGCTTCTTTAGCTGTCTTGTGGCCTGGTGTGGTATTTCTAATTATTTACCTAAAACTTCTCCTTATCCTCTCTGCCTGACCTGTTTTGAATTTTGCACAGCCCTTGGTGATCTCTACCCAACTGCTGTCAGGGCCCGCACAGTTCTACCAGCCTGTGTCTTTCACAGGTACGAGAAGAGGTTTCCACAAACCTCTTTCACTTATGCCATCGGTCAGTTTTTATTCCATATCTATTATGTTTCAGGCCAGTGTCTCCCAAATGTCTGGAAGATTACACCCCCCGAATGTCAGTCCTGACCTGCCAAATCAATTCTATCCTCAGTCACTCGGTTGGAAATTTCTACAGGGTCAATCAGATCACAACCCACATTGGCATCTGATATCTGTTATAACCCCAACCAAAACTTTTCCTTTAACACTCCTTTTGAGGAAACCATTGCCTCCCCAAATTAAATTACTAAGTGTCTATTGGCTGAGAGCCAGTTCTCCAAATGATCACATTTTTAAAACTTCAGTTTGCTGTTTTACCCCAAGGTTTTTCTTAGAAATCAGTTTGACACATTTCACTTATTGGAATCAATTTCCCTTAACAAATATTGGGCATTTACTATCGACCAGGTGCAGTTCTGGTGTTGAGATTGAAATAGGAAGAAAGCAGAAGGTCTTGTCCTTATGGAGCTTCAGCCGAGTGGAGGAAGCAGGCAAGAAGCATACAAATAAACATATAATACGTTAGTAGGAGGTAGCCATACAAACATGAAGTGTGAGGTAGTGAGAAAAGGCAGACAAATGATAGAGCATAACAACATAATATAATATATAATGTGGTATAATGCATAATATAATAATATATAATAAAATAGTATATAATACGATATATATGTGATGTAATATGTAATATAACAATATGTTATATAAAATGGTTATATATAATGTAATAATATAACGTATATAGTGTCATGTGATATAGTAAATATGCAATATAATGTGATATAATGTAATACATTATATGTGACAGTATACAATAACATATTATGTAATCATACAATATAAATGCACTGTGTTATATGTACTATAATAACACAACATGATACGATGCAACATGGCATCACACAGCATATGGTAACAATGTAATAGTGGAACGTGTCAGATAGTGAGAGCCACAGAGCAGGTTGAAGGGAGACCGGGAGAGCTGTTTTTGTGCATAGTCAGGAAGCCTCCTCCAAGGATAACCGAGCTGAGACCTGAAGGAGGTGATCAGTTCTGCCACAGCAACATTTGGGGCAAGAGCAGAGGAAACAGACGTGCAAAGGCTGTACGTGGAGATGTACGGTGTGTTCTAGAAATGGAAGGCGGTTTTGTGTGGCGGGAATGGAGGGAGCCAGCAAATAGTGGGTGAGGTCCGTGCAGATCGGAGACCAGCAACAGCTCCCGTGCGACCTCATAGGTACACGTGAGGAGCCTGGATTTTATTCTCAACCCAGAGATCTTGTTCTCAGCATGGCGAGAAGCCCTGGGATGGTTTTATTCATCATGGTGGCACCCTACTTGCATTTTGGAAAGGCAGCTCTGGCCACGTTGTAGAGAACCACCTGTGGGGAGAGAATGGAAGCAGAGAGGGCAGTCGTGAAGCTTTGGTGGCAGCCTAGGCGAGAGACGGTGGGACCTTGAGCTAGGATGGCATCCTCTCCTTGGAGGAGATGAGCACTGGTTGGAACCTTGATGTATTTAAAAGGAAACGTCAACAGGATGGGCTATTGGTTGCACTTGGGAGTGTGAGGGAAGGAAGTCAAGGATGACTTCTGGGCAGGTGACCCCAGCAACCGGATGTGTGAGGTTGCTGTTTACTAAGGTGGGAAGACTGGGAGGATGTGGGGAGTAGGGCATGTTATCGCCTGGAGCCTCTATAACAGTATACCACAGACTGGATCACTCAAAGAACAGACATTTACTTCTCACTGTTCTGGACGCTGGAAGTCCAAGATCAGGATGTCAGCAGATTTGGTTCCTGGTAGAGCTCTCCTCCTAGCTAAGGCCCCCTTCTTGCTGTGTCCACATGTGGCAGACAGGGGGAATAAGGCCTGGTCTCTCTTTCTCTTCTTACAAGGCCGCTAACCCCATCATGGGGGCCCCACTCTCATAACCTCGTCTCAACCCAGTCACCTCCCACAGGCCCCAGCTCCCAACCCCATCATACGGGGATTAGGGCTTCAACAACACAGTTTTGTGGGGGACACAAACATTCAGTCCACAACACAGGGCTGGGAGGACGTCAGGAGTCCCATGTTAGTGATACCAATTTTGAGGTGTCTATGTGATACCCAAGTGGACATGATAAGTTATGCTAAGCTGCTTCTGTGAGTCTGGAGCTCAGCAGAGAATTGGGATAAAGATGCCAGTTTGTTAGTATATTAGTTTTCTGGGGCTGCTGTAACAAATTACCCGAACTTGATGTCTTAAATCAGCAGAAATTCATCCTCACATGGTCCTGGAGTCCAGAAGTCCAAAATCAAGGTGCTGGCAGGTGTTGGTTCCTTCTGGAGGTCTGTCTCATGTTTCTCTCCCAGCTTCTGCTGTTGCCCATCAGTCCATGCTGTTCCTTGGCTTGCGGCTGTACGTCTCCAGCCTCTGCCTCAGTTGTTATGAGGCATTCATCCCTGGGTGTCTTTGGGTGTCCTCTCCTTTTCCTGTAAGGCCACTGGTTCTTGGATTCAGGGCCCATTCTAATCCAGCATGATCTCCTCTTAATGAATTATACCTGTAGGAACCATAGTTCCAGCCAAGGTCGCAGTCTGAGGTTCTGAGGGGACATGAATTTGGGGCAGTGTTCAACCTGGAGCCGTGGGTGGTTGGCACAGGCGTCATCCTGAAAATGGTGAGGCTGGACATCACCCAGGGAGTGAGCGTAGGTAGGGACGTGGCTGAGGGTCAAGGATGAGCCCCATGGCTGCGAGCAGGTCAGGTGCTGACAAGAAGGAGATGCTCACTGCCGTCGAGGAAGACCCGGATCGTGCAGGTCATAGAAACCAAGTGAAGAAAGGGCTGCAGAGGGCAGGGTTCCACACGTCCATGCCATCGAGAGATTGGATCACATGGACACTGAGAACCAACGCTGGTTTGGGCAAAGTGGGGGATCCTGGAGATCCAGACAGCAGTGTTTTTCTCACTCTCCCAGGACCCTGGGATCATGACCTGAGCCAAAGGCAGACGCTTCACCGACTGAGCCACCCAAGCGCCCCAAGGTAATATATTTTTTTTTTTTTACGTTTTGGTTTCGTTTCAGTTGAAACTAATTTTGGTTTTGCTTTAGCTTTTGCTTCCTGTGAGGCAGGTTTATCTCAGCTTTGTAGCCTGGTTTGCAAATCCAGCTCTATTGAACGTCAGATTGGGTGTTAATTCTCATTTTAGGCAAAGACATCTCTTACACGTTTAAAACATGTCAAAATAGTTATGTGATCGTGGTGGGCAGCATAATCTGTCGGTTAAGAGAATTACAAAAGGCAAAACACAGTCATGAAAGGGGGTGTTGATAGAAATCTGTTCTATCATTTGTGACGTCCTTGACTTTCCAGACCGACCAAATACTCTTTGTTGAAACACCCAGAAATTCTCATTTAAATACATAAAAATCCTCAGAACACACCACAGTTCAGTTTGGCCACAGCGAAACAGCTGCAGCCAAACGTGAGTCTAAACTAAAAGTAAACTGCCCTAAACCGAAACTAAAACCTCACGCACAAGCATTCAAAAGTCCCAGGTGTCTTCAGAAGCTCTCTTCCAAGCGGGATTGCTGTGACTGTCAGAAACAGTGAAAACAAACACATTTTTTGTTGTGGTCGTGATTAACTAGATGAATCTGGACAATTTGGCCATTTAGGGAATTTACAATTCAGCAAAAATGGTCATTTGGAGAATTGATTTTCATTGAATCAACTTGGAGCTGGTCATGTCTAAAAATCACAGGTCCCGTGACTGGGTGTGGGTTTTCAAATTATCTTTAAAATGTTCAGATGCATTCTTCTCCATGGGTGACTTATTCCACTATACGATAAGGAAAGAAGTTCCAAGGAACGGAGACCAGATTTGAATTCTGTTGTTTGGAAAGACATTGATAAGCACTGAAACAAGGTCCAGGCGCCAGATGCTGTCTCAGCACATCTCTCAGCCGAGGCATCTCGCCCCAGGATGGAAGCAAGCTGCCACCCCCACAACACACACTCAGGCAAGGGAGTGATGTTCTTGAATACACAGCCTCGTGCCAGCGCTCAGGGGTCCCCCTTTTGTCTCACAATAAGCAGACTTAAATCTACTATCCATTTGCACCATCCTATCCGTGCAACCTTTTTTTTCTTTCAGTTTTTTGCTTTGCAATTTTCATGTTCTGACAAACTTATCCTTTCTTTCTTTCTTTCTTTCTTTCTTTCTTTCTTTCTTAAAAAAAAAAAAAAAACACGAAACACAGAAACCTGTATTTGTTTTTATTTCTTCAGGGGCTACCTCCAGTGGTTCTCAGATTAATTCGTATACATTCATATGTTTCATTAAAATAAAAAGCATCATCTTTTGTTTCTTCTGGTTACAGTCACAGAGGTTAAGAACTTTCTAGATAGAATTTGACTTTATTCTTTGATAGGGTGATGTCTGGTCTTGTTCGCCAGTGTTTCAGATGGATGGACCCAGAAAAGATAGCTAGTACACTGAAGTCAGTCGCATTTGATTATTTAACCTTAAAATCTGACAAATGGAAAACCATCTGATAACTCCAGTTGTTTCCCTATTTAGGACTTCTGATAGGATACATTCTCTTGAGTTTTTATTTTATTTTATTTTTATTTTCTCAAAGATTTTATTTATTTGAGAGAGAGAGAAAGCATGAGCAGGGAGAGGCAGAGGGAAAGGGAGAAGCAGAGTCCCCACTGAGCAAGGAGCCCCCTACCTGGGGCTTGATCCCAGGACTCTGGGATCATGACCTGAGCCGAAGTGAGACACTTAACCGACTGAGCCACCCAGGCAGCCCTTCCCTTGTGTTTTTAGCTTTCATGACCATTCAAGGATGTCTGGACCTAAATATTAGGAATAGAGACACAACTTTCAAGTGTCTTCATGCCTATGCCGTGGGGCTCCCTGCAAATTGTACTAACAAATTCCACATGAGGCCGTGTGAAAAACACCAGAAGAAATCAGCTCTGTATTTTTATTCAGAACCACTTGGCTCTATGCGTCGATGGTTTATTCAAAACTTTGTTTCCGGTTTTAGTTCAGAATCAGTAGTGCTTGTTGTAACAGAATGAGCACACAGAGCCCTGTAAGGGCGGTGATGCCGCCCTGCCTCTCCCGCAGCATGCCTGCTGTGACACTCTGAAAAACGCTTTGGGTGTCTTCCCCTTTCTGGAGAATCTCACATCAGCCTCATTTCTGATCAGGTTTTTTCCCCCTAATTCTTTGTTTTTTCACTTATACCTAATTTTGTAGCAATTAAAACTCATAAGAATTTGGGGAGGGTATAAATAATCACTATCAGCCCCACATACAAGTTTTCCATTTTAAATGTTTCCTTCCAGTTTTTAACTTGGATACACAGTTGCAGTCAGTGCTGACATTTACGGAATGATTGTTGCAAACCAGGCGCTGTGCTAAGTGCTCACAGACCTTCTCTTTATGGATCCAAGGAGAGGGAACCTTGCAGCAGGCCATAGAGGAGGAAGGGGAAGTTCGGGACCTCGCCCCACGGACGGGGACTCAAACCCTGGTTCGCATATACAAACATAAAACTCGATGTTTTGCCAGGTTGTTGCAGTTTGTTTCGATACTTGTTTTGCTTAGTGGTACCGCGTCACCTGGGTACGTGGCTGGCTCAGCCTGTGGAGCATGGGACACTTAATCTCAAGGTCATCAGTTCGGGCCCCACGTTGGGCGTAGTAGAGATTACTTTAACAAACAAAAAACACCCCATAAGCATGTTTCCAGTTTTTACTAATTAATTTCTTCGTTAAAAAATATCGATGACAGGACTACCATGTGTGAGGTATGGGATCTAATCAGTACTATAGGGGTATGGCCACGAGGGGACCAGAACATGCCACCCCAAAATATATGTCTTTGCCACGTGGATTCTTTTGAGCTAAAGGCCGTTGAGAACTGGCAGATTCAGGAAAAGCCCTAAGATCGGGGTACGAGTTTACTGTCTCCCTCTTACTAGCTCTTCTCAGAGAGAAGACATTGACCAAAATGAGCCAACAAACCTCACTAAACCACCCTGTTGGCCATATTTCGCTGGCTGCCTTTCCATAACTTGCTTCCCCAGCCCAGAAGCCACAAACCCTTTTCCTTTGTTAATATTTTTTAAAAGATTTTACTTATTTGAGAGAGAGAGGAGAAGCAGAGGGGAGGGGCAGAGGGAGCGGGAGAAGCAGGCAGGGAGCTAACCTGGGGCTCGATCCCAGGACTCTGAGCTCGATCCCATGACCTGAGCTGAAGGCAGACATTTAACCGACTGAGCCATCCAGGTGCCCCTCAGTTTACATTTTTTAATGTGACTACTGGAAATTTTGTAATTACCTAAGTAGCTCGCATTCAATTTCTAGTGTACCCTTCTGGAGATGGGTGCAGGAATGTGTGCTTTACTCTGACTCAAAACTGCAGTTAGTGGTCTTCAACCAGGAGAGAGTTGTCCCCCCAGAGGGCAGTTGGCAGTGCTGGAGAAGTTTGATCGTCAGTCTGGGGAGGGAAGTAACTAGCAGCTAGCGGGTAGAGGCCAGGGAGGGCTCAGACGTTCTGCAGCGCGAGCACAGGGCAGCTGCCCGCCGCGAATAGCAACGCAACCTGGCCGTTGGTGCCAACAGTCCTGACGTTGAGCGACTCTGATCTATGTAAAGGATTATGTCCTGATTTTTCTCCCATTAAATATATCTTGATGCTAAATGTTCTTCAAAACACAACATTTACTTTTATTTTTTTTAATTTTATTTATTTGAGAGAGAGTGAGAATGAAAGAGTGTGCATGCACAGAGGGAAAGGGAGAAGCAGACTCCCCGGGGAGCAGGGAGCCTGATGTAGGGCTGGATCCCAGGACCCTGAGATCATGATGTGAGCCGAAGACAGTTGCTTAACTGACTGAGCCACCCAAGTGCCCTCACAACATTTATTTTTAAGGGAAAACTGCCTTTTTCTGGTGGTGAACACCACCTCTTGGTGAACACCACGCAGTGTTTGCATTGAATACTCTCCCCAGCCCCCACCCCCACCCCAGTTTTCTTGAGCGCCTGTTGCATTGGTGCCCGTGGGCCTGTATTCTTGCAGACCAGAAGTGGGTTTGTATGTGTTCAGTTCTGCTTTACCTCCAATAGCTATTGCACTGTGTTCTCCGGAAAAGCTGTGCCAGCCACTCCCGGCCCGTGAGCCTGGGGCAGCTCCCTGTCCTCCACGTCTTTAACAGCCCTGGAGGTTATTGCTTTCCTCATCGTTCTCAGTCTGAGGGGAGTAACCATCTCTCATTTTGATTTTGATGCCCAGTTTTTTGGATCCCAAATGAGGTGCTTTTCAACATCTGAGTTTTCTCCTCTTCTCTGCTCTCTCTCTGAACACATATCCTTTGCCCGCATTTTTATTTTGAGGGTTTCCCCCCCTTTTTTTTTTACCTCTTGGCACTCTGTGGGCTTAGTGCCTAAGCATATATGTTTTGAATGTACGTTTTGTGATATTTTGACTCAGACTTACTCATGATGGGCTTTTCCCTGCACCTATTTTTTCAGTGTTTGTGGAGACAGATTTCTTAATGTTTTCTTTCATATCCACTGGCTTCTCTGTTAAGTTGAATGGGACACTTCCCATCCCACAATCTTAAAAGTATTCACGATGCTGTCTTGTGGTGAAATGAGCAGAGGAGCTCACCACCTGCTCTGGATGCTTCCCTCAGCTCAGACATATACTCAGTGTCCTTCAGCGGACAGCCCCAAAACGCAAGATCTGGACACAAAGGAGGATTTTGTTGGAGGTGATTATTTCTGAGGGCAAAACTAAACCATCTCTGAAAACTGTTACGATGTCAGCTTGGCCCCAGTTGCCAAATAAAACCCTAGGGCAGTCACCTACCATGGACTTCCACCCTGATTAATGACCTCCGAGTGCCAGGCTTGAGTCCAAGTTCTATAGACGTTGACATCCAACTCAGGAAGGGAACGGTTTTCCCAGAAACAGCACAACATGGCCAGTATTCTGGGGACATCCATTTCTAAACCATAAAAAGATTGAATACTAGCCATCTGTGTGTAGATAATGTCCCTGGGTCATGTTCGCAGCTCTGGTGTTCTGGGGGGTGGGGGAATCTTGTGTCTCCGTTTTGCGATGAGTTGAGCGCTTGTTCCAAATGCCCATCGTGGCCTGTGATCCAGTTTTCCTTATGTATGAAGGGTTTAAATGTTGGCACATCCTGGCACTCTACTTCCAGGCGTGTTTGTTGAACTAAGTACACAAACACTGAAATAATAACTCAAGTAGTGAGTACATTTTCACTCTTGCTCCTCTGTACTTAACTTTGTAAGTCCCTAAATACGTGCATTCAAGGCAATGTGTGCTTCTTCCCAATAACTGCCTTGTGTGGTGGGGTATGATTGCACAATCATGGCTTCGGGGCAAGTCCCATAAGCCTTGAAACCTCCAACCAGACTGTCCCTGTCAAGGCCCTTCTATGTAGAAATTCCGGAGTCCATCTGCTTGTAGATATCATAAAGAACTCGGTGCGTATCTAAAAAGCAATGTAATCTGCTGACCAGATTTCCCTTTGCTAAATCTACCGACGCTTGTCAGGAAAATTAATTAAAGACCAGAGATGGTACAGAGGGGACCAGTGAAGAAATGGCTGCAGGACACGGGAGAAAGAGGATGGAGAGGTGGTTGAGACGCAGCTGTCAGGGAGACGGAGAGATGTGTCCATAAATAAAGTTTTATTGGAACGCAGCCATGCTCATTTGTTACTATCGCCTACATTTGCTTTCATGCTCCAATGGCAGAGTTGAATAGTTGAGTCAGAGTCTGCATGGCCCACAAAGCCCAAAATATTTACTATCTGGCTCTTTACAGAAAAAGGCCGACTCCAGGTACAGAGTCTAATGGTTCAGGACTTTGTTTGGACCCAGCTTCAAGGAAAATTCCATGGACCCTTCCAACATAGCTGGCGCCCCCAGATTCCTCTGAAAAGAAAATCTGGGGTCACTGTGGTGGTTTGTAGGCTGTCTTGAGGAGGGTGGAATTTTTTCTAAGACCAGTAGGAATTGCGTGAAAAGGGATCAGCAGGAAGTGGCTTGATCATGTTTTCCTTTGAGAAGGAAGAATACCTAGGGTTGTTTCTGCGATGATCTGAAGGAGAGATCGATAGGGCAGGCGGATGGAAAACCTATTTCTGAGGCAGAATCAACAAGACTTGGGGATCGATGGACTGGCGGGCTATGGAGACAGAAAGTTCACATTGACGTTCATGTTTTATCCAGGACAGACGAAGGGCAGTTTTCAGGCGTGGTGAGTGAAATAAAATATATTGTGTTATTCGAATTAATTGTAACTGTTTCTTTGTTTCCTGGAAAATTTCCTGTTTACTGGAAGGTTTTAAATTATATACATGAGTTGGACTATATTTCTATTAGGCAGTACCGGTTTAAAGAGAATCATGACCCAACTTTTTGATTGACTAGGTTTCTTGTAAATGATGTGACTGAATTTGAAATGTGTTGAATTCAAAGTGTTGGTTTTTTTTTAAATAATTTTATGGAGGTGAAATTCATATATTATAAAATTAACTATTTTAAAGAACGATTCAGGGACATTTACTGTCACAATGTTGTGCGGCCATCACCTCCACATAGTTGGAAAGTCTTTTCATCACCCCCAAAGGAAACCCTCCCCCCCCAACTGACTAAGCAGTCCCTCCTCATTCCCCCTTCCTGGCATTTGAGTGTGTGAGGAGCTTAGAAGCTGGTTTGAGATGGGGAGAGAAATAAGAGGTGTTAGGAGGCAGATGGGAGTGTGGCGGGGAGAGTCTGGGGAGAGGGGGTATCTCAGGATTTAATGGGGAGAGAGTATCCAGAGACCTGAGGGCTACGTGGGAAGGTCTTTCCTATCTGATGGAAAACATTGTCAACCCTGATATGGTGTTAATCAGGTTAATTAGCCGTGCAGACCAGTGGTTCTCAAGTTGGACAAGCGCCAGACACACCTGGAGGGTTCTTTACAGTCACAAGTTCCCCGGTGCTGCTGCTGCTGCTGGACTGAGGAGCCATATTATGCGCCACTGTATGCAGGTGCCGGCTGGTCCAGTGCTGCTCAGGCCCCTCCCCACGTACTCCTTCCACTCCATCCCCAGGGGAATTAGATTCTCCAAATCATGCTTTTATCGTGGGGGTAAGATTATCAATCACAAGAAACTGCTCTGAAGAGCCACAGTCAGGGGGAGGGGAGGCGTCAGTCCTGCTGAAATCCTCCCCATCCCCCCTACCAGGCAATTTTATTATCAGCAACTCTGTTTTGTTCATGCTGGTACCTGCAGGCTTACCCGTTGCCATGGAAACTGCTGCCTGGCATGGGAGGGGAGGGAGCGGTGGAACTGAGTGGAATTTTCCAGGCTGTTGAGGTAAACAGGTATGGGTTAAAAAAAAAAAAATTCCCAGCATGTAGTTGTCATGTTGTATGCTTCTTGAAAGAAAGAACAGCAAGTCTAGTTATGCTCGTAGAACACTCTTCACTGGGGGGCAGGGAGTGGGCATTTGATTCCAGCAGACCTCCACTCATTTAGCTGCTCTCGTTAATTGAATTATGGAAGGTAGAAGTCAGAACAGTACCTAAGAGCTGTAAACAAGCAAAGAAGGAAGATCATTTCAAACCACTGCAAAGCAGAACATACCGGGGAGAAGTGATTGACAGCTCGGAGGTGTTGAATGTGGGGCATTCTTTTGTGGCTTCCTTCCGTTGTGCAACAGCCCTGTTCTTGAGATGTGTTCGTGTTGAAACTTGGGGCTTTGATTAGTCTCTTAAATGGCTACACAGTGTGCTATGATGTGCACACACTCTATTTCATGTGTCCATTCTCGCTGGGGAAGAGTTGGAGTCCGCACTCCCACCGCAGGTGTTTGCTCTTACAAAGCAGCATTAGGCAAGTTGGCACGCAACAAGTATTTGTCAGATAATCACTGTTGCTGTGTCCATTCTGGCGTTTGTCTCCTTGCTCACAGATGGAGAGTTTCTCCAGGGCATTTGTCCAGGAATGGAATGAGTGGCTGCTACAAATTCATCATTTCAAACTATCTGGGTATTTCTAAATTGATTTCCAATCGGTAGTTTGTTTTCTATGTCTCCCATTAAAAGGAAGCCCACGAGGGCAGAAACGTGTTCTGTCTTCGGTCTCCAAAGCCTTCGGAGTGTCTAGCAGATAGAAAACGCTTGATACAGTTTATAGATAAATAATATATAAATAATGAATGAGTGGATTATTTTTGCAAAACAGAGGGTTTGGGGCCAGTATGTGAGTTTTTATCCTTTTTCATGTAACATGCTCTCATGGCATTAAATATCCTTTTTATTTATTTATTTATTTATTTATTTATTTATTTATTTATTTTTAAAGATCTTATTTATTTATTAGACAGAGAGAGAGAGAGCCAGGGAGAGAGGGAGCACAAGCGGGGAGTGGGAGAGGGAGAAGCGGGCTCTCTGCTGAGCAGGGAGCCCAATGCGGGGCTCGATCCCAGGACCCTGGGATCACGCCCTGAGCCGAAGGCAGACGCTTAACAACTGAGCCACCCAGGAGCCCCTAAATATCCTTTTAAAAATAGCATTTTTTTTAAACAATTGACTCCAGAAATCCTTGGGAATCTGTTTCATGAACTTGTTTTTAGTTTCTTGCATTTGTAGACAATGTTCTCATAACCCCTGTGTAGGTGAGTGGCTGGTGTGTGGGTTCAAAAGGGCAGGGGTAGATTCCCATCGTGAAATTACTGGATCAAAGGATGCGTGCAGTCATTGCCAGAATGTTTGCCAGAAAGGATGAACCACCGTGTTCTCCCACAGCCAGCTGCAAAGATGTCCATTTTTTCACCCTCTTGTCAACCTTGGCAGGTATCAGTTCTTTCATCTTTGTCGGTCTGCGGTGGGGAGATGACATCTCATTTCGGTTTCAAAGTCTGGGTTTTGGAACACAGGCAGGTGTTTGGACTAGGAGTAGACCCAGGTTTTGTGGGCCTGAAGGTTTACAATTTGGGGGACCCTCTTTGAGGAAAAGAATACAAAATGACAAATATGAAAACTTGGAACAGATGTGAACGTTTGTTTAGAATCTGCACAGAAATCACAACAAACCCCTCATCACCACCACAACTTGCTCAAATACTATAATGTATCACAGAGTAAGAAAATGGCATAAAATGTTTTATTAATTAGCTGATTGATACATCTCTGTGATACCTTTTCTCCTATGTGGATTTTATTTTATTTTACTTTATTTTTATTTTATTTTATTTTATTTTGACTGCATACTCATGTTACTTCGTCTTATGAAAATAATTTGGTAACAGAATTTTTCTTAGAAGAAATGTAGCCTTTGGTCTAGGCTGGTTATACAAAGAGACTTTTATGAGGCACCTAAAGTAGCCAGATTCAGAGACAGAGAGTAGAATGGTTATGACGCTGGGGTGGGGGCCGAGGCGAATGGAGAGTTAGTGGTTAAAGGGGACAGAGTTTTAGTTTTGCAAGACGAGAAAGTTCTAGAGGTGGGTTGCAACAACGTGAATGTACTTACTACTGACACGTACACTAAAAAATGGTTAAGATGGTAAATTTTATATTATGTATATTGCACTGCAGTTAAATTTAAAAAAAAAAAAAATGTGATGAACCTAAAGGGAGAATGTGTCACTGTTGCAAAACGCGGGGTGGGGGGTGGTCCAACGACCTCAGAGCCCGGAGAGGCAGCTCTTTCTCTGCCGAAATTAAGGGAACCAGTGGCATATGGTACATTCCTACAGATTTATCAGTGTTTGTGAAGAGAGTTGTTCAAATTTCCCACAGCTGCACTGTCATATACTGACCAAGAATGTTGTTCACGGTGCATTACAGTCATTTAGAATTTGTTTCACTTTGTTGAGTAACATCTCACATAGATGGCTTTCAAGACCCAGAAAAGCCCCCCCGCGGCCCCCCCAAATCTCTCATGGATTTTTACATTATGACAGACCAAGTAAACCCCCCTCTCATCAGTCCCTGCCGCATTCCTGCAGAATCCTAAAGCTGGAGTTACGTTTGGCATCTGGCTTAGAGCGTTTTATTTGCCACTTCCTTTTGTGAACGGTTCCCCCATTATTTTAATGCGTTCTTTATGTACGGTTTTGTTTAAATAAGGCACATTTGCTCTCTCGCTTTGACTTTTTTCCCCCTAAGTGCACATGATGAGTATAGTAATGACTCCCGTGAAATTTTGTTAGCTGGAGAATAAATATTCCTTCTTGTCGGGTCTAGTGCGTCTTTATTTGAATAATGTATCATCTGAGTGAACACAGCCTGCTGTGCTCGATGCAAGATCTCCCTCATCTGTATATATTTACGCAGTTTGAAAACCTATTTGATGAGAGCGATGCTGTCCCAGCTGAGAACCTTTTACACACAAAACAGTGATAGGAAAGCTTCAGTGCTCAAGCGGACTAGGCTCGATCTCGTGATAGACTGTGTATTGTCATCGCACGTTTGGTGGAATCTGCAGATACCACCGAGCTCACACTTTGGGGGAAAAACACATAAAAACCAGTTTTTCAATGGTGTTGAACATTGCTCATCGCCACAGAGCACAGTGAGAGCTCGCGGTCCTTGTTAAACGCAGCAAACAAAGCCAGCGCTTACCTCCTTGCAGGTTTTTTTGGTGACCCGAAAGTTGTGTTTTTTTTTTTTTATTTATTTGCTATTGTTTCCATATTTCTTTCTGCTTTTAATTTCCTATTTGGAAGAGGCCTCGTTCTTGTAACAAGAAAAAAATGCCTTATGCAGTTGTTTTCATGATCTGCATCTTTTTGGCTGTCGTGATTCTTTTCCTTATCATTAGGATTCTGTCTAACAGCGATTTTAGTTACTTTCATATTTTGAAGCCCCTGCCAGCCTTCTTTCTTTCAGACTGAAATTTGGCGTCCACCAGCATACTTCTTTTTTGGCACATTTGAAATCCGATGTGATTGATAAAGAAACATATACAAATTTGACCTGGAATTCAGTCATACACAAGACAGCTGCCATGCTTTTTAACATTGCCGTGATGTTGTGCTGGGAGGTGCTGAGCAGCTGTGCAGATAACTGTGTCTCTGTCGCGACTGATGGGCTGACGGGTTGATGAATGTGGGCGGTAATCGTGTCATCGAGGCATCTGCATCTTCATCTTCGGGCAACGTCTCTGTACTGGAGGGAATGTTATGTGACGCTTCGGCTGGAGCCACAGGCTCCCTCAGGATCAGATGCCCCGACATACACCTGCGCGTCTTCACGACCAGCCTCGTGCGCTGTTTGTCTGTCCCAGGTACAACAGGGATTCTGCTAAAACCACGCTTTTCCAAGATGTCCTAACGTAAACACTGCCCCAAATTAATTGCTGACGGAGAAGAAGTTGTGTCTTGACCAGGCTTTAGTGATAAGGGGTCCTCCACTTACAAGTTTAATACTTCTCGTGTTAAGAAAAATTTTCCAGGCCAGCTTCTGCTTTGTACGTTTCAAACCTTATCTCTTCCCATGGTTCTCACAGTTCCAGTGCCCTGCACACGAGACCTGTTCGCAGTGTGAGAAGCACCTTCGTGCATCGATGTAGCGTGGTATGGTGTCTCTGGAGTGATTCTTACCCCGGGATAGTTACTAAAAACTTTATAGTTATTGATAGATGTGTGTATATTATTATACATAATACTGTAAATATAACTATATGTATTTACATAGATATAGCCCTATCTGTATCCACCCATCCATCCATATATGTATCGATATATAACCGTATAATAACCAATAACACAGAAATAGGGTTGCTAGATAAAATTTGAATTTCAGATACAGTGAACACCTTTTCAGTATAGGTATGCACTATACTACTATATATCCTAAATATTCTGTGGGACATATTTATACTCAAAGTTATTTATTGTGTATCTGAAATCCAAATTTAACCAGGTATCCTGTATTTCTGCTTGCTAAATCTTGCAACCCTGTACCTGCCTGTATTCCACAAAATCTGCCCCCCACTCAACTTGCCTTTAGCTAGGTCCTGAAAATGCCCATCGCCGTGTCAATGATATCAAACAATATCAAATGTTGTTGTTGTTGTAGTTGTTTTAAGGAAGGAGATATCAAAGTAGAAATGGACGGTGATTTCAACCAATTGCATTTTTAAATATCTCACTTTTGCAAACTTTACAGAAACACCTTGCTAGACTGTTGGAAGGGGCAGGCAAGGAATTTCATTTAGGCCCACCCTAAATCCAAAGACTGGTGCCCTCAGAAGAGAAAGATTTAGGGGCACCTGGGTGGCTCAGTCATTAAGCATCTGCCTTCAGCTCAGGTCATGATCCCAGGGTCCTAGGATCGAGCCCCACATCGGGCTCCCTGCTCAGCAGAGAACCTGTTTCTCCCTCTGCCATGTATGCTCGTGCACTCTCTCTCTGTCTCTCTCTGGCAAACAAACAAGATCTTTTAAAAAGAGAGAGAGAGAAAGATTTAGACACAGAGGAGATGATGTGAAGATGGGGCAGAGATTGGAGTGGTGCATCTGTCAGAAAGGCAGCCGGGAGCCCCCAGAAGCCAGAGAGGCAGGAAGGATCTCCCCAAGGGCCTTCGGAGGGAGCCCTGTCCCCCTGACGCCTTGGTTTTGGACTTCTGACCTCCAGACAGTGAGAATCAGCCTCTGTTATTCTGAGGAACCCAGTCCGTGTTAATTTTTACAGCAGTGCTAGAAAGCTAATACAGCGTGCAGCTCTTTCTTATAAATCTGCGAGAGGAATTGACATAACTCACAATTAGTGACAGGGATCAGACTGTTACATGTGTGGGAAACAGTTTCACCTGTCACTGAAATAGTCCCCACGGTGGGGGCATCAGTGTGCTGGGGCCCCCGAAACAAAGCACCACAGACTGGGGGCTGGAACAAGGGAGCTTATTTCACTCACTTCTGGGGGCTGGAAGTCTGAGGTCCGGATGTCTACAGGGTGGGTGCCTCCTAAGGACAGGGAAGGGTCTGTCCCAGGCCTCCCCCATCGGCTTGTAGGTGACCGTCCTCCCCCTGCGCGGTTCGTGGTCTTCGTTCTGTACCTGTGTGTGTTCAGACTTTCCTCTTCTTACAAGGACACCAGACATGGATTCAGATCCACCTGATGACCTTGTTTTAACTTAATTACCTCTGTAAAGGCCCTGTCTCCACATACGGTCACTTCTGAGGTACTGGAGGCTTGGATTTTGACATGAATTTTTTGGTGGGGGGGAGCCGTGGGGGGCGACACAATATAACCCATAACAGTGGGATTTTCCATTTTATGTTGTCAGATTGAATGCAGGTTTTTCTTATGTCTGTTGGCTTTTCCACTGGGTTTAGTAAGGTCTCCTCCATCCCATGATTTTTTTTAAAGATGTTATTTATTTATTTGACAGAAAGTGAGAGAGCACAAGCAGGGGGAGTGGCAGAGGGAGAAGCAGGCTCCCCGCGGAGCAGGGAGAGCAGGGAGCCCTAGGTGGGGCTTGATCCCAAGACCCTGGGATCACGACCTGAGCCACCTGGGTGTCCCTCCTCCATCCCATGATCCTAAAACCGTTACCCCTGTTTTCTCATGCTGTGTTCCCCAAACATTGCCTCGCTGCCCCTTGCTCCACCCTGCAGAGCTCCAGAGTGCCAGGAGCGAAATGAGGGGAGGGGGGAGGGCTTGCAGCCCTGAAGGGAAAAAGGCTCCAATGGGAAAGGAAGCCACCATCCTGAGAAGAAGCCGTTCGAAAGTCTACCTTTGGCCCAGGTACCAAGTCGAACCACCCACCCTGGAGTCTCACCCGATTCATGAGCCACATGCTGGACTGGAGTCCAACAGGATCCACGTCCCCATCCAAGTCAGGAAGTGTGGCCTCCATTCTGTAACTGCCGTTTCTAAACCTCAGCAGATTTAACACCAGGCTTCCCAGAGCAGGTTAGATCTCTGGGCGCTCTTGGCAATGAGTTTTCTGTGACGGTGGTTTGAGTCGGTCGTGAGGCCTGGCCGGCCACAACTCCTTGGGTGTGCACATTTTAAATCCTCATGTTGCATGGTAACCTGGTCCCGATATGCCTGTTGGACCAAGCCTAGTAATACTTTAAAATCAACGGTGAGAATTCTACTTTCATTATGCTTTTTAAACGTGTAAGTGTAACACATATATATTCAGATTTCTCTGGTTTTCGGTTTGGTTTGGTTCGGGTTTTGCCCTTGGCCAGGTAAGGATTTCCTTGCCACTCTGAGGTATATCAGCAGGTGGGAGGTGGAGAATCCCGGGGGGCAGGTGGCCGGGGCTGGAGCCTTCCATTCCCAGGGGCAGCAGGGGCTGGTTGCGGCATGTTCGGTGGTGGTGATGGCTGCACCCTCACCACAGTAATTTCGTGGTTGCTTGTGTTGTTCATCTGGCTACGGGACCTCCCTACTGCCACAATTTAAAATGTAGGTCTTATTATTCATGTATGGGAAGGCACATGCATCCTTCGCGTTTCCCTAGGCACAAAAGGCCAGTGAGTGAGAATAACATATATTGAGCACTGACTGTGTGCTGATCATTTTGCGTGCCCCAAGTGGCTCGGGTAAGCCTCAAAATCACCCTAATGAGCGGGCTGCCCTAATAAGAAAGGTGTGACGCGAGTATCACTAAGCCAGAGCCAGCACACAGTCGTTGTGCGATTAATGTGAATCATAGCGGCAGTCTTAGTAATTTTCCCTCTTAATAGACCCCAGAGGCAGTACTATGACCCTCAAGGCCTGAAGCCCCCTGCCTTTCATCCTCAGCTCTGGTCTTTCTCTGTAGCTGACTTCCTGGCAGCTGGCTTGCCTTTGAAACATGCTCCTGCCTTAGGGCCTTTGCACCCGCTGTGTACTCTCATGGCTGGCTTCTTCCTTTTGTCCGTACAGATATGACCCCCAATTTAGTGTTCATCTTAGGGACTCGTCATCCCAATGTCATCTTATATTTTTGTTTACAGCCCACCTTCTCTGCCAGAATGTCAGAGATCAGCAAATCAGCTGAGCGAGACTCTGTGGAAACTCATGCCGCAAATAGGGAATAAAATGAAACTTTCTAAACGAAATAGTGTCTCTCCAGGGCAGAGGCTCTGCCTGTTTTGGATGTTTTTGTAATTCCTGCTCCGAGCACTGAGTCTGGCAAGTAAGAGGGGCTCAATCCCTTTTTATCACATAAGTAAATGCATGAATGTATGAAATGTGGAATAGATAATTCGTATCACTGGAGCTTTGGGGAGACTTATGATTTCTTTTTGTTGCTGTTTTTTTGAAGTTTTTATTTAAATTCCAGTTAGCTAACACAGTGTAGTATTAGTTTCGGGTGTACAACACCCCCATGCATCACCAGGTGCTCATCACAGGGGAGACTGGTGATTTCTAGCAGGGTCTGCTGAGACCCCAGAGAAGCCAATTTTGTTTTCTTTTGCACAGACCCTGTCTGATGATGCAGTTTTTCACGCACAAACGCTGTGCAAGAGGCATCGATGGGGGCTTGTCTGCTTGGGCCTTTTCCTAGTCCGTCCCATCCCCCAGCCAGGCTGTTTTGTTTTACTTGCTTTGCTCCATTCATCCTGGAGCATTGATGCCTCACTGCAGGCCCGCTCTGGCTGTTGCCATGGAAACCGTAGCCAGCGTGGGCAGGGGAGCCTAGCTGTGGGGATGGAGAAAGAGTCGCAGAGTCTGGAATTTTCCAAGCTCTAAAGGTGAATGCATGTGGCTTCAAAAACATCTCAGCACACTCTAGACCTGGCCTGTCCAACACGGTAGCCACTGGCTGGTCCAAATCGAGATGTGCTGTCATTGCAAAATACATGCTAGATTTCCACGAATTAGTGTAAAAAAAATTTTTTTATATACCTCATTAAAATGTTCTGTATTGATTAATTTCACCTATTTTATTATTTTTGCTTTTTAAAAATAAAAGTGGTAGCAAATGAAAGTGCTTACTAGAAAATGTAGTTACATATGTGGCTCAGATATTTCTGTTTCTATTGGATAATGCTTTCTGGGTACATGTAAGTGAATAAATGAATGAATGACCTTTGGTCAAAACCGGGGTTGTTACTCATATACCATATTCTATCCTGCTTTCCTTCTCAATACCTTTCTTAAATGGTTAGTTAAATATCCTAGTTGAAGGATGTATAGACATAATCTTCAGTAGTGAATTAAATTTGGTGTTAAGTGCAAGTCGTCAGCCCAGGCATTAAAACACCATTTTTATTTTTTAAAAGGAGCCACCTTTTCCTGACCATAAAAGGCTGCATCGTTGCCACAGGTGATGCCTTTGTGGGTCTCTTCTCCCTACGGGTTTCTCATATCCTGCTCTTGTTCACAATGTCACAGGGGCCCCCGTGGAGACAGGTCACCCTCCCCGGTTCCACGTGGAGCAGATTCCCAGAAACCACATCGCTGCGCCAAACGGCGTCCGTGCACACTTGCCGCTCCGACAGCTCTTGCCGAAAGAGTTCCACGGGCGCCGTGCCTACCCAGATTGCCTCGCCTCTCCCGAGGGGGTCCGTTCCCTCCCGCGCCTGCCAGCTCTAGGGGTCTTCGCTCTGTTCATCTTTGTCAAGGCGATGACACTTCATTTTGGTTTGGGTGTCCGGCTTGTGTTTTGTTTTGTTTTGAATTGCGGTGCGATACACATAACGTGAGAGGTACCGTCTTAGCCATTCCGAAGCGCGTGATTCCGGGGCATGAAGCACATTCACTACGCAACCGGCGGCACCATCTGTCTCCAGAACTCTTTTCATTTTGCAAACTTAAAATACCCATTAGACATTAAGTCCCCAGGCCCCTTCCCCAGCCCCTGGCGACGACTTCTCCACTTCCCGTCTCTGTGTGATTTGGGCTGCTCTGGGTACCTCATGTAGGTGGGATCCCGCAGTCTCTGTCTCTCTGCGGCCAGTTTGCTTCACGTAGCACACTGTCTCCGAGTGTTGATGCACCACTTCTGGCTGATCCCATCGTCCGTCGGCAGACACACCCGTGGTCTGCCTCTCTGTTTCCGCCGCTGCTGGGAATACGAGCTGACTTCCAGTTTTGCAGCAAGAAGTTGGAGCCCCTTTTCGTGTTTCTCAAAACCTTTGCTTTTTCTCGGTTGTGAGCAGCCTGTTGCAGCCTCTTTTCTACTTCCCTAATTGGACGTTTAGCTTTAGGGGTATTATCAATAGAATTCCTTCGATTTTATGTGATGTAGTGATTTCACCCAGCTGGTTACCGTGATAGGGGTTTTCATGTTCTTACATTTTTAGTGTTTATGTAATAAGGTTTAATTAATACTCTTCCATTCTGTGTTTGGACTCTCTTGAATAAGGCATCCCCCATCCCGTGATGGCAAAAATGTTCTCCTGTATTGCATTGGGCTCAGAAAAGAACTCTCTCTGTGTGCAGACACTGGCCTCCTCCCGGTGCCCAGAAACTCTGGTCCTCATTAAGGCCCCAGACCTCAGTGTTACAGGAGGGATTGGGGCCAGATCTGAAATCAGTTAAGAGACACATGTCTAATTGGAAACTTGTGGTCCTGGAAAAGAAGTAGTTTGGATGTTGCTTCCTGGCCCAATCATCAGATTATGTTTTAGTTCAAGGACTCACCGTGGTTCATTAGCTCAGTGCTCGGCTGGAAACCAAACAGTACATACATTTCCTCCCTAGCAGGAAGCGGTTGGAGCTCTTGGAAACAACTCAACATTGACCTCTGTTCCGAAGACACGGGTTTCCAAATCATGAAAATATTTAACACTAGCTATCCTTTTCCCAGGCTCTCTCCTTCCAGGTTCTTCTTTCTTAGCTTATCTGTCACCCAGGCCTCATCATTTTCTGATGGACCGAGCGCCTGTCCCCAGACTGGTGCCTGTGTGTGCACATTGCAGATTTTTATACACAATAGCCATCTGGTTCCAGATATGCTTGGTTAAACCGCATTACACAGAGCATTAAAGTCATGGCTGTGTCAATGGGAAGAATTTCACTTGGATTCCTCTGTGTACACACACACACACACACACACACACACACACACACACACAAATGTATGCACATATGTTCAAAGAAATCATTTGCATTTTCCTAAAGACAGCTTGTGAGAGTCAAAGCATCATGCAAATGATTCCTAGCAACAGGGCCCAGAGGCAGCCCCTCCCCAGCTGGAGGGCACCCTCCCCCTCCCCAAGCGCTGCCTTTGTAGAAATTCTGGAGTACCAACAGCCTCCAGGTCCCCAGAGGGAGCCAGGTCTCTGCTACAGAACAAAGGGAAGCCGCTGAAGTGATTTAAGCACGGGAGAGATGAGTACTTTCCTTTGGGGCCTGTTACATCTTGGGGCAGGGAAGAGACAGGAAATATTTGTATTTATTATTAATAAATATTAATATTTATGTAGATGTGTATACATATACATACATATGTATCACCAGTAGTCGGTCAAACAGAATGAACATTGCTAGGGCTCCAGACGCCAGTGATCAAATTTTCTTCCCGAATCAGACAGTCCAGTGAAAAACACGGGTTATATTTTGCTGCATTTTCCAGTCTTTTTTTTCTGCGTCCGCCTTCACATAAAGTTTTACATGAAATTGGCATGATTCTTTGTAGTCTAACATCTCTTTTATGTAAAACATGAACATTTCCACATCATGAGATATGCTTTAAAATGTGACTTTAGGGGCGCCTGGGTGGCACAGCGGTTAAGCGTCTGCCTTCGGCTCAGGGCGTGATCCCGGCGTTGTGGGATCGAGCCCCACGGTCAGGCTCTTCCGCTAAGAGCCTGCTTCTTCCTCTCCCACTCCCCCTGCTTGTGTTCCCTTTCTCGCTGGCTGTCTCTATCTCTGTCAAATAAATAAATAAAATCTTTAAAAAAAATAAAAATAAAAAAAATAAAATGTGACTTTATTTTGAAAGAGAAAAAGACTATTTGTGACTCTTCGTCCCCCCTTTATTTTATTTTATTTTTTTTAAGATTTTATTTATTTATTTGACAGAGAGACAGCCAGCGAGAGAGGGAACACAAGCAGGGGGAGTGGGAGAGGAAGAAGCAGGCTCATAGTGGAGGAGCCTGACCGTGGGGCTCGATCCCACAACGCCGGGATCACGCCCTGAGCCGAAGGCAGACGCTTAACGACTGAGCCACCCAGGCGCCCCTTATTTTATTTTACTGTTTTATTATTTTTTATTTTATTTTATTGTTTTTTTATTGTATCGTATCGTATCGTATTGTATTGTTGTAAGGACACGTAACATGAGATCTGCCCTTGCAGTGCGTGTGTAAGTGCACAACACCGTGCTCTGGACTACACACTTGTTCCTTTTGCTTGACCGAAATGGACTGTTTGCTTCTGATGAGAAAAATGGTCCGTGCTCGTCCTGGTGGGGTTATTCTATAGACCCGACTGCAGTTTGTTATTTTAGAAACAAGGCTGCCCTCCTCTCCATAATTATCCGTGCTCCTGGCGCATTTGGGCCGGTTTCCATTGAGGATAAATTCCTAGATATGGAATTGAGGACTGGGTCTAGGAAATGAAATTGTGTACGAATTGACAAATGGCTCACCACCTCCCGACCGGTGAGGACTAGGAGCCGGTCTATTTGCTGGAGAAGGGTCTTGAAGGCTGAGAGTGGGAGCTTCGAAACCATGGCAGAGGCTGGTCCAGATGGCGGTGGCCTAGACCAGGGTGGCAGCTGACCGTGAGCAGTGACGTGTGGGACAGGACAGAGCTTTAAGTGGGACTGGACCAAGGGACAGCTGGAAGGGCTTCTGTTCCTGAGTCCTTGGAGCGCTCACTCGAGTGACCCTGGGTCCTGGTGAGCCCTCAGGCCAGCATCCCATACAAGGATGTCCTCTGATACATGAGCTAAACATCTGGCCAGTGTCCAAATACGTCCAGTTAAACAATTAGGTAAAAGAACTGCTGACTTTGAATCGGCACAACCCCAACACGGGTCTGGAGGTTCCCATTTCTAAACCATACAAATATCCTATTTTAAACTTTTTTATTAGAAAAATAATAATGTGCCTGGGTGACTCAGTCAGTTTAGCATCTGCCTTTGGCTCAGGGCCTGATCTCAAGGTCCTGGGATTGAGCCCCGCATCGGGCTCCCTGCTCAGCGGGGAGTCTGCTTCTCCCTCTCCCTCTGTGATCTCTCTCATTCTCTCTCTCAAATAAATAAATAAAAATCTTTAAAAAAAGAAAAATTTTGTGTCCTATAGCAGCAAGAAGAGTACGATGAACAGCTATCTGCTTCAACATCTTCAGCCCTGTGTAATGGATATGTAATGGAGCCAAGATGTGTGTATCTCGAAGCTCTTCATTTTATGCCCAGACGTCACCAGCTCTCATCCTGATGACGTCAGCTGCGTCTCCAGAGAACAAGAACGTCTTCCGTGTCACCCCGACACCATTTTCTCACCTATGAAACGGAGCCGCAACCTTTGTGAATGAACGAATGAAGCGGATACGTTTAATGTTATTCTCCATCAATAAGGGATGACCTATCCAGATGCTGGCTTTTACTTGAAGTTTTTATTTCGAGATAATTATCGATTCACATGCCGTTTTAAGATCCATGTACTCATCACCCAGATTCCCCCAGTGGTGACATCGTGCAAAACTGTATCACACCAGGATACTGACATGGACACAATCACCCATCTTATCCTGATTTCCTCACTGTGTGTATGTGTGTGTGTGTGTGTGCGCGCACGCGGGTGCAAACATATTAGGTTCTGTGAACTTTATCACACTCAGAGGCTCGTACATCTCCTACCTCCTGAGAGATCTGAGTCATAGTTAACTGTTTTTGCATGTGGTTGCCCAACTGCTCCAGCATCATCGTCTCTTGAAAAAACGACCCTTCCTCCACTGGATTGCTTTTGCACTTTTGTCAAAAATCAGTTGGGATCCAGACTGTGGAACATTATCCAATGCTAAATAGAAATGAGCTATCCAGCCATGAAAGACACAGAGGAAGCTTGAATGTCTATTACTAAGTGAGAGAAGGCAGTCTGAAAAGGCTATGCCCTGTGTGATTGCAACTATGTGACGTTCTGGAAAATGTGCAACTATGGGACAGTGAAAAGATGTGCGGTTGCCAGGAATTGGGGGCAGGAGGGATGCACAGGTGGGGCACTGGGCATTTTTAGGGCAGTGGAACTACTCTGTACGATCCTGCAGTGGTGGATACAGGTCATCACGTCTTTGTCCAAGCCCAGAGAGTGCTGAACAGCAAGGATGGACCCTAATGTACACCGTGGACTGTGGGCGACAGTGATGTCAGCGTGGGTTCACCGACCACAACAAATGGCGCCTCTGGTGGGGGTGTTGATAGTGGGGGAGGCTGCGTGTGTGTCAGGACAGGGGGTACCTGGGAGCTCTCTGTTCCTTCCTCGAGTTTGCTGTGAACCTAAAACTGCTCCAAAGAATAAGCGCTCTTCGAAAAATCAATTGGGCATATTTGTGTCGGGGATTTTTTTTTTCATTTTTTTAAAGTAAGCCCTACGCCCAACGTGGGGCTCTCTAACTCACGACCCCGAGAGCAGGAGCCACGTGCTCTACAGACAGAGCCTGCCAGGTGCCCCATCTTTTTTAAGGATGGTTTTTATGCATATTTCTAGAGTATATACCTGAGTGTCTGTCCCAGGTCTGGCTCACAGTAAAAACTTAATACCTATTTTCCTTTTTTTTTTTTTTCTATTATCTGTTACTTGAAAGTTGTAGTTCTCAAAGTATGTTCCTTAGGCCAGCAGGATCACTTGGGAACTTGTTAGAAATACGTGTTCTCTGGCCCCATCCCAGACCTACTGATTCAGAAATTCTGGAAGTGGGGCCCATCACTCTCAGCTCTAATAAGCCCCCTCGGGGTTCTGATGTCTGTCAAGTTTGAGAACCTCTGGTCTAGATGAGTGCCTTTCTCTACTGGGATTCCTCATGTGAACCATGTAACTAGGAAAGTGGCATAGCTCACACTCACTATTTCTCAATCTCAAGGATGCTACAACTCGAAAACCATCCTAGGTGCAGAGGACAAAGGCCCATTGATTATACCTGGCAGACACCTTAGGACACTGCGTCAGAGAGTCAGAGGAGAAGAAAGCAAAGGAGAATCACCCGTGTGTAGGCGGAGATGCATTCTAGAGAGAAGACTCACTTGGCTATTGACAAAGAGATCGATTTTGAAATTTGTGGAGTTGGAGGTCCAAACACACATCCGGTATGGAACATGGGTGGGATTCGGGAGGGAGGTCTGGGCTGGGGTAGAGACATGGGGCCTCCAGGGGGAGCGGAGCCAGGGAGAGGATGGCATGGCTCAGCTGAAGTCAAAGAGGGGAGAGCCAAGCGGTTGTCAAGGTTTCGAGGAACTCAACAAGAAGGGCTTTCCCTCCCGTTAGGAAGGTGTGATATAATCAGGGACCTATTATTAGCCCAAAGTCACTACCCAGCAGAGCACGGCAGTGCTCCCCAAACTTTACTGTGCCCACAAAGCATCTGGAAATTGCGCCAAAATGCAGCTTCTGACTCAGTAGGTGTATTTGCCCACTCTGCTGCCATCACGAAATACCGCCAACTCGGGGCTTAAACAACAGACATTTAGGTTCCCCCAGTTCAGAGGCTGGAGGTCCAAGCAGGGGTAGACTTCCTGCGGGATTATCTTCTGCTGAGCCCTCTGACCTTGGATTTCAGTTTAGGGCCCCACCCTTATGATCTTATTTAAACTTACCACCTCCTTATAGGGCACATTGCCAAAGACAGTCACATTGGGGGTAAGAGCTTCAACAGATGAATTTTGGGGGACACAACTCAGTTCACCACAGTAGGTCTGGGGTGGGGGGCTACTGAGGTCCACCATTTCAACAAAGCCCCCCAGGGGGTGTCCATGCTGCTGGTCTGTGGAGCACAAGGGTTAGACCACTCATTCCCAAAGTGTTATAAGTGGACCAGCTAAGCGTCACCTGGGAACCCATTAGAAATGCAGATTCTTGGGTGCCACCCAGGGGTATGGCCTCCGGAACACCAGGCAATCCTGATGACCCCTCCAGCCTTGCGTCTCCCACCCTCCCCACTCATCCTGCCTTAGTCATCATTTTCTCCACACAGAGGGCATTTGCAGTCAACGAGAAGCTGAAAATGAGGATGCAGAGACCCTGGTTAGGAGGACATTGATTCTGAAGATGGGAGTTGGGCATGAACCCCCATGGAGGGGACAGCAGGCTTCAGCCCACCCTGAAGTCCCTGCCTTCTCCCCACCATAGCACTTGACCGTCAGGAGCTCTGCTCTGCTCTCCCCTTTCACCTGCCTGTGAGCCTGAGCAGGAGAGGTAGCTCAGGCTGTTGTCACGGAAACCTCAGCTGGGGTAGGTTCAGTTTGGAGGGGGGTTGCTGAGGAAAGAGCTTTCGAGACTGGAATTTTCCATGCCCTGCGAAGGCCATTACATGCGGGTTCAAAACCACATCCCAGCACAGAGTGGTCTTTTTGAAGGTACGGATGAGTATACCCCACCCCCACCATACATCTCTGTGTCCTAGAATGTCCTCGCTGCAGGGCACACACGGGTTAAGCATCAGATCCTAGGAAATGTGCTCCTTATTTTTCAGGGAGGTTAGTGGAGGAGGAAAGAATGGGAAGGAATAGAGAGCACACGCTTGCAGACCAGGGCAGGGCAGTGAAGGGGATTAAAACGCAGCGGGTGTCACACCAGCAGTCGTGGGTGTGAGGTCAAGGCCTCATCCTTGGTCAGCGTCCCCTTCCTGAGGTGTGGCCCTGCGGCCTCTGAGCAGTTGTGCCTCCCCTTGCTGGCGGGCAGCGCCTGCGGTGTGCACACACATCCCATATTCATGCTCCCCTTAATGGGCGTTCGAGCTGCTCCCCATCCCGATCTTCAGATTCTCTGTTTGTAGAATCAGCGTCACTGAGCGTGTCTCCTTCAGTGCCCGGCTCGTTGCTGTTGATTAATAACTATGCGTCGAATAAAGGACCGTTCTTGTTCTGTCGCCTTGCCTATGAGGTGGAGAGTTTCTCCTGGTCATCGTCCTGAGGGTGGAACCATCGGGAAAACACATCTTCTGTTTTTAGATGGGGCTGAATTTCACTCTCAGGAGGTATTTCCTTTGTTTTTTAATTGGCAGCTCCGTAAGCCTGCCTGCCTTGTGTGTGTTCTCTCTGCCGGCTCCCTGGTGCCTTGAGGGGGATCTGGCGCACAGTAGGTGCTCAGTTTGTGTGTCTCAAGTGTGCGTGAGTGAATGGATTAGTTTTGCTTTAAATGAGCACGGAGGTGCATGGATACACATTTAGCCTGCCTTCTTCGCTGAACAGGCGACCGTGACGTGAAATGTTCAGAAAACAAGATCTGTTGCGGGAGGAAAGAGTTTATTTCGTTTGATGACTGATGAGGTGACATCATGAGAAGAGGTTAATGCCTTTTTGGGTGCGCATTGTATACATCCGTTGCCAACTGCTGGCTCTGGCAAACAAAGTATACGATAACTGCTCCGTGGGTTTCTGAGTATCTGTGAGTGTTCACGGACGGCTGAGTTCCCACAAATGGATTTGCCAGCACACACACCTGTTAAGCTGCCTGCATTTGAGAACATCCATTCCCGACAACCTTCCGAAATTCAGTTATAGTTTAAGTGGTACCCATGCCTGATGTGGGCCTTGAACTCAACCATGACCCTGAGGTCAAGAGTCACACGCTCCACCGACTGAGCCAGACAAACGCCCCAACCTGCCTCACTTTAGAATGATTTTTTTTTCACTTCATCAGTCTAAAGTGTTGGCTCCTCTTTGGTTTGGATGTCTGTTTTGATATTAAAGGTGTGGTGGAATAAGTCTTTTTTATGTTTATCGCACATGTAGACATTCTCGTCAGTAGTCAGTTCGCATCCTTTGCCCACTTTTTTATTTCGATGTGCGACTTTTCCTCTGACGTGACTCTTTGTACGTTGACTTGACTGTCATTTCTGTTTCTACATATTTGACCTGGGGCAGACACTGTAGTCTTGCTTACGGGGCGGGTTTCTCCTGAACTGATGTTTTCAGTTGTTGTGGACGCAGATTGATACATGTGGTCGTTTATGTTCATTGACTTTTGAGTCATGTTGAGTCATCCTTCTCCATTTCACAACTTCAAAAATATTCACTGGGCACCCGGCGGACTCAGTCGGTGGGGCATGAGACTCCAGATCTCAGGGTTGTGAGTTTGAGCCCCATGTTGAGTGTAGAGATTACTTAATAAAAAAAAATTTTTTTTTTAAATTCTCTTCAGTTTCCTTGTCATGCCTGTGAAATGGGGGCCCTGCCCCAAACACTGTTTTTCCTGCTCAGACAAAATTCTAGGACCAAACTATCCAGTAGAGTAGGCAGCAGTCCACGTGGCTAGTAAGCATTTCACACATGGTCAGTCTGAATTGAGAGGTGCCACACAGTGAGTTTCAAAAACTAAATATAAACAAAGGTTGCAAAATATCTCACCAACAGTCTTTATATTGATTACACGTTGAAATGGTAATGTTGTCGTATCATTAAAGTTCATTCCATCAATTTCTTTTTATGGTTCCCAGAAAATCAAGATAGGGAAGAGCAATGGTGACTAGAAACTTAAAATTAGACACGTGGCTCACAGTATAACCCTCCAGTGTTGCTGTAGGGTCTTGCAAGACAGTCTCGGTTGCTACAGGAAGGACTTGGGCCCAACCTAAATAAACAGAAAAGAGGTTTAGAAGACAAACCTTTCTGACTGGAGACTCTTAATCCTTGAGAAGGAGTTTGAATGTCAACATCGGGCCCAGTTGCCAGATAAAACCTCAGTTCAACAACCCACCATGGAATTTTTCCCTGATTAATGAGCTAAATGTTGGACTGGAATCCAAGCAATATATATGTTGCCATCCAACTCAGGCAGGGACTGGCTTTCTCGGAAAGAGTACAGCCCAGCCAGTGTTCTGAAGACCTCTGTTTCCAAACCATAAAAATATTAAATACTAGCCATCTGTCTTGCAGATTGCATCCCTGATTTGCGTCCTTCATCAGTGCCCCCCACCCACCACACACTTCCTGGGGTGAATGACCCAGAATTTTCCGGGTTCCCATCAGGAGGCTTTATCTGGGGTCCTGGTGTGCAAACAGCAGTGGCGTGTGGATATTCCACATCGTGATATATAATGCCAGCCTGTTCCCATGGAGCAAAATTCCATAATGCCTTCAGAGCAAAACTAAATAAATAAGAATTTACTTTTCAGTTTTTGATAATAGCTTTATTGAGATACCATGCACATACTCTACAGTTCACCCATTTAGAGTGTATAATTCAATGGTTTTTATTTGCAGGGTTGTGTGACCATCACCACAGTTCAATTTTAGATCATTTTTATCTCCCCGTGCTCATTAGTCGTCACCCTGCATTTCGTTTCAATGCTCCCTGCCCTAGGCAACATACAAAAATCTACTTTCTGTCTGTAGAGATTTCCCTATTCTGAATCCTACGATATGTGACTTTTTGTGTATAGCTTTTTCCGTTTGGCTTAATGTTCTCAAGTTCATCCATGTTGCAACATGAATCAGTACTTCCTTCCTTTTTCTGGCTGGATAATAGTCCATCGTATGGACCACATTTGATTGATCTGTTCATAAGTTGATGGACATTTGGGTTGTTTTTCCTTTGGGGCTGTTATGAATAATGATGCTGTAAACATTTCCGTACAAGTTCATGTGTGTGGACTTATGTTTTCATTTTTCTTAAGCATATATCAAGGAATGGAATTGCCGGGTCATATGGTAAGTCCATATTTAACCTTTTGAGGACTTTCCAGTCTGTTTTCCAAAGCAGCTGTGTTATTTCATATCCCCACCAGCATTTATGAGTGTCCCAATTTCTCTACATTCTTACCAACGATAATCTGTCATTTCGATTATAGTCATCCCAGTGGGTGCAGAATGCTATCTCATTGTAGTTACAATTGAATTTTTCTTGATGGCTAATGACAATGACTATCTTTTCATGTGCTTCTTGGCTATTTGTATATCTGCTTTGCAAAAATATCCATTGAGAACTTCCACAGACCCATCCACTTTTGGAATAACTGGTCTCCCTGTGATGGGTTGAATTTTCAATTTATGTGGGCGCAGTGGAATTAGAGAAAACAGAAAGGGTACAAGAGTGATTTGGGTGGTAACTGGAGAAATTGTGCCCCAACTAATTCAGCTCAGAATGGCTCTGCTCAAGGATGCGATATAGAAGACTCACTCTAGACTCAGGGAGGGAGGCATGAGGAGGGAAAGAGGAGGCAGGAGGATGCCAGGGGAGCTGGCCATGGCATGCCTAGAAAGAAAGATTTTGTTAATTCTTCTAATGTACTTTTAATAATTTATGTTTAGTGGTATACACAGAAAAATGTTATGTGCAAAATAAAACTTGGAAATTTTCCAGAGGATAAGATTAAAAAAAAAAAAAAGGAAGTTGTGATAATTGATTTATGCATATGACCACTTTTGAGACCACCGATCTAAGTGCCACATGATGGGATTAGGCCAGGCAGAGTCACGGGAGGGTTTTAGGAGAGGATGGGAGGATTTGGGAGGCATTTGCGGGTGAGTAGAATGGCTAAGGTCTGTTTTGGAGAGCGATTTGATCTGACGTGCTGATGCGCCTGGCTTTTCATTGCAAATGAGGTCCGTGCTGAAAGTGGTTGAGATGGAATTGTCAAGTCTTGTGTGATTTGGGATGTGTGTGCAGCTCCAGAGGGAGGTCTGGGCCTGGGGAGCCGGGCTGGGGATCTCAGAGAAGCAAATCGTTAGCGTAACCAGGGAACTAGTCGAGATGGCAGTGAGCAGAAAGGACAGCCAGGAGCCAACACAAAGTTCCAAAAACTCACACTGAGGACAGGGGTCTGGCTACAGAGCCTCTCTGTCTGGGTGTGTGGGCTTCCCCGGGAGTCTGGGACCCACCGTGTATTCTTGCCATTGCTTCTGTTCTTGTCGAAGCCAGCCAGCCAGTTTCCGTTGAAGCAAGAATTCTTACTCAAGGAAAGGCAGTGGGTCACATGCCGTACTGCAGCCCCCTTCCTAAGAACCTCGCCGAAGAGCATATTTTTAAGGTGTGCAAAAACCAATGTGCAAGCAAGCACTCATGGAGAAAACTTGAGCCTCTCCAAGCCTCCCTCCGCTTCCCCGCCCATCTCGAGAGCACTAACCTGCTGCCTACAGCAGGGGCAAGCTCCAGCCGTTGCCATGGTGATCGAGGCTGCAGAGAATGGCATTTCCTAGGCTCTTGGGTCAGCTGTCTGTGGGTTCAAGATCCCAGCCTAGCATACAAAAGGCGGTTAATCGATGTTTGTGGGAGGAGGGAACACTTGTCTCCTGTGCTCCCGCCACACCCCAGCGTTCCGTGCTGTAAGAATGATCTTCTCAACGTGGAACAGATTCGCAAAGTTGAAATTAAAAAAAAAACAAAACCTCTCTGGTTTTTTGAAGGTTTATTGAAGTATAATTTACATATACTATGGTTTGCCCGTGTTTAGTATACAGTTGGTACATTTTAGGAATGGTATACAGTCATGTAACAACCATCACAGGATACAGAACGTTCAGTTTCTCCAAAGGTCCCCGTGCCTTTCCCTGTGTCCCCCCGTAGCCCCAGCACCAAGCAAGCTTTGATTTGCTCTCAGTCACTGTAGTTTTTGCCTTTCTAAAATTTCATGTGAAGGAAATCATTCGATATTTTGCGTTTTGACCTTTTTTCGCCGAACATAATGTTTCTGAGATTCGTCCATGTTGCTGTATATATTGGTGTTTGGTTAGTGATATTAATTATCCAGTAATTAATATTTCGTTCCTTCTTATTGCTCAGTAGTATTCCGTGCTATGGATATACCACAGTTTGCCTCTTTTCGTGGTGATGGATATTAATAGGTTGCTTCCAATTTTTGGCCACTATGAATAATGATGTTATTAATATCCACCTTTTCTACCAACATTTCGAGATTTTTCTCCACTATTTGCAATGGTAAAATATTATACTTTTTTTTTCATTCTTGTCAGTTGGGTAGAGGAAATGACCTCTCCTTCTGGTTTTGCTATCCAGTTTTTTTTTTAAGTTTGTTTTTTATTTTTTAGTAATCTCTACACCCAAGGTGGGCTTCAAACTCACAACTCTGAGATCAAGAGTCGAAGCTCTTTGTAAGTGAAATAAGTCAAGCAGAGAAAGACAACTATCATATGATTTCTCTCATCTATGGAACATAAGAACTAGGATGATCGGTAGGGGAAGAAAGGGATAAAGAAAGGGGGGGTAATCAGAAGGGGGAATGAAACATGAGAGACTATGGACTATGAGAAACAAACTGAGGGCCGCAGAGGGGAGGGGGGTGGGGGAATGGGATAGGTTGGTGATGGGTAGTAAGGAGGGCACGTATTGCATGGTGCACTGGGTGTTATATGCAACTAATGAATCATCGAGCTTTACATCAGAAAAAAAAAAAAAAGAGTCGAAGCTGTTTGGACTGAGCCAGCTGGGCGCCCCATTCTGCGTAAATTTGCAGTTATTAGGAAATCACTCATGTCAACATTTTCTGTGTTCCGGTTTTAGCATTATACTAGCTGCTGCCTCTTCCACCCCGAGATTATAAAAATATTCACCCTAGCTCTCTTGTCATGAGTGCGAAAAGGAGTCCTTTGACCCACGGAGGAATTCGGGTCGAACCTGAATAGAAAAGCAGGTCAGAAGGGAATGACATTTCTGACTGGATGCCCCTGAGAAGAAGCAGTTAGGATGTCAACTGCCAGAGAAAACTTCAGTTCAATGACCCACCATGGAATTTCTCCCTTGATTCAAAGCTAAAAGCCCGGCTGGGATCCAAGCAGTAGAGACGTTGCCATCTGAACTCAGGAAGGGAGCCGTTTTCTCAGAAACAGCGCAGACCTGGCCAATGTCTTAGCGATCTCTGCTTCCAAACCACAAAAATACTTCATTCTGCTTGTCATTTTGCAGAGTTCTCCCCTGGTCCTGTCAGTAATCATTCTGGGGTGGGTTTGGCGGGGGAGGTAGGGAGTGGAAGTCCTTCCTGTTCGTTATTTTCTGGTTCCACTGATGTTCAGCTGTGATTCCAGCCTAATTCTAAATATGCTGATGTAACTAAAATTTCTGTAATTGGTTCAATTTGAAACCAAATCAGTAAGACTTCTATTGCTTCACCTGTGTATGTCTAAATTAAGTTCACACACATACCTCCCTCTTCATAGGCTTTGTCTTTTGGCATAAAACTGTCGTGCACACTTCACAGTATCACCATATGCCTGTTTTGCATAAGAGTTAATAACTTTGTGCAAACACAGCCTCATAACAAAGAAGTCCTTGCTTCTTGTTCTGTCTGCCCTGGGAGTTTGTTTGTTGAAGTCCTCACTCCCAGGATCCCAGAATGTGACCACATTTGGAGATAGGGTCTTTCCAAAGGTAATCAAGTTAGAATGAGATCACTAGGGTGAACCCTAACCCAGTGCGACTGATGTCCTTACAAGAAGAGGAAATGTGGGCACAGACACGCACAGAAAGAAGACTAGATGAGGCCCAGGGAGAAGGCAGCTGTCCACAAGCCAAGGAGAGAAGCCACAGGAGAAACCAGCCCTGCCCACGCCTGCATCTCGGCCTTCTCGCCTCCAGAACCGTGAGACAATACATTCCTGTCGTGTGAGCCCCCACCGTGGAGCTCTGTTACAGCAAATCCTCACAAATCCATGTACTACCCAACCAGGGTGCCCCCAAACCTCCTTCCCGAGTAGAAATTCTGGAGTTCAGACAGCTTTTACATCATGGGAAGATATGGAGTCTATCTAAAGAGCAATGTGAGGACCTACAGAGGTGTTTTAACCCAAGGCGTATACACAGGTGCCTTTTCTTTTAAGAAAGTCCATGTTGGGGGCGCCTGGGTGGCTCAGTTGGTTACGCGTCTGCCTTTGGCTCAGGGAGTGATCCCTGGGTCCTGGGATCGAGCCCCGCATCCTCATTCTTGGGCTCCCCGCTCAGCAGGGAGTCTGCTTCTCCTTCTCCCTCTGCCCCTCCCCCTGCTTGTGCTGGCTCTCACGCGCTCTGTCTTATAAATCACTTACTTATTTACTTAATTAATTAATTAAAAAAGAAAGTCTGCGTTGGCACCGATGTGGATAAAAGCCGGGATGGGTGGGTGGAGGGGACCACTTGTTTTGTGTCCGCCTGGCCAGGCTCTCATCCCCAGTTACTCAGTCAAACCCGAATCTGGGTGTTGCCGGGAGGTATTCTGTAGATGCACTCAGCTTCTACGGTCAGTTGACTTTAAGTGAGGAGATTTTCCTAGAGAATGTGGGTGGGCCTCGTCCGATCCGTCGAAAAGCCTGAAGAGCAAACACTGAGGTTTCCCCAAAGAAGGAGAATTCTGCCTCAAGACTGCAGCCTCAGCTCCCGCTTGAGTCTCCAGCCTGCCAGCCAGCCCCACGCATCTCAGACTTGCCAGACCCACAGCCATGTGAGCCAGTTCCTTGAAATGAGTCCCTTAAAAAAGGCCCAAATGTGGATATGGATAAGTCTGTCTATATCTCTGTGTACTAATAAATGTGTCTGTACATGCACACGTATACACATATGCCCATATATGAACACCCATACATATACGTGTGTACACACACACACATGCCTGTACATGTATGTCCTACATTTACCAGTTTGCTTGGACTGCATAATAAAGCACGGCAGGCTGAGCCATCTAAACAACAGGAATGTATTCTCTCCCAGTCCTGGAGGCTGGAAGTCTGAGATCCAGGCGTGGGCCGGGCTGGTTTTCCTGAGGTCTCCCTCCTTGGCCTGCAGACGGCTGCCTTCTCCCCATTTCCCCCCATGGTTTCCCCATGTGTGTCCAGGTCCTGATCTCTTCTTATGAGGACACCAGTCACGTTGGATTAGGGCCCACCCTGATGACCTCAGTTTACCTTAATTACCCCTTTACGGGCCCTGTGGGCAAGTACACTCGCACTCTGAGGTGCCGGGGGCTGGGACTTCAGCTTAGGAATTTGGGGGGCACAATTTGGCCTGTGATGCTGCTGGTTGTTTCTCTGGTGGAACTCGGATGGTTCTGGAACATACACTGTTTCTGCTTTAGGGAGCTGGTGGCCTCCCTCCCTGAGAAAGGGGAGGATTTGGAAATGTGAGGGGTTCCATGCAGCTGGATAGAGACCCCCAGGAAGGGGGGGACCCTCAACTGCCTCTGGGAAAGGAAAACATTGTCCTGACGTTTCTCTCTCCCAGACAACAGCGGCATGGCCAGCCTCCGCTCAGATGGGCCTCCGTGTGTTTCGTTCGCTACCCGGGGAGAATTCTACAAGTCGAGCTGCAGGTCAAAGTGCAGGAAGGGTCCTCGAGATTTGCTGTGTCCCTGACTTTTATCCCAAGTCAGGCGGCTGTGCCGTGGTGCCTGTGTTTTGGAAGCTGCGTTTCCGTTTCTCTGTGCTCGCTGCGTAGATAAGCCTGTCAATGTTTACGCGAGATCGGGGCTGTTTCTGCAGCTTGTCATCCAATATTTTTTCCCTCGTGAAGATGTCCCATGGTATAAAATACTTCTCCAGAATTTTGATTGCGTTCTCAAAGGGAGAGAAATTTGTTTTTATCTTTTAATTAAAACAGTGCGAAGTTCCCATTTTAGGTGCCATTCCTGTGTTTTATAGTCTTGTTTCCAATTACTTTGTCACACAGACACGCTGTGAGAGTCCCCTTCTGCCTGTGTCTCTGGGCACTTGGGCTGCATTCATTAAGAATCTGTTGGTTGTGTGGGATTCACAGGAAGACCAAAGTGGGTACAGTATGAAGCCCATACAGTACTGACGCCCTGTCTGTCAGAAAGTGCACCCTGGCTGAGGCGCAGAGGTGGAGGGGTAACAATCCGGGACTCTGGCAGGGGACGCTTGGGCCAGCACGGTGGCCAGGAGAGGCTAACGGGACAGGCCAACATTTCAAGTGGGAGCCGTATAGTGAGGGAGGGTCCTCCAGAATGTTATCCCAGGGACCAGACGAAGCCTCATGCAGATCCCAGCCTGGAACGGTCCCTGATCGAGAGAATCTCCTTCCAAAAGACGCGCCTTGTAGACACCGTGCGGGAGGGATCCATTTCCAAAACACAAACACAGTTTCTTTTGCAATCATGTCTTTTGTCACTGTTCCAAAGTTTTAATCACAGAGAAAAGGAAAGAATGGCACCTTGAAGACATTTGATAATTGCTTCGTGTTTCCCACATTTGTGGGATGGGCCGATCATTTCTCACATACACTTCCAAACACACGGGTGTTTGTCCCAAAGGGCTGTCACAGGTCTGGTATGTAGTAAACGCTCGATGAGTACTTGCCAGCTGAGTTCTCTGACGCTCACCACATATACTTAGGCCACGTGAAGAATGTCCGTTCGTGAATTTGTGCTCTGACACACCGTACGTGGTAACGAATGTGCACCCACCTCTCCACACTCACACACCCGCTTGTGGGCCGTGCAGAGCCTGGGGCTTTAGGGTTTAGAACTTTGCAAACCAACCCACCGGACAAGTCCTGGGCCCCGTCTTCTACCTCGAGCCTGCCTCCCGCCAGGCCTCCTCTGGGAAAGCTCTGAGGCTCCGACTGCCGTGGGCCTGAGTATGGAGTGGGGCTTTCATCCCCAGAGCAGGTGGAGTGTGAACCAGGGAGGGACAGGGCCACTTTTACTTGGGGCCTGAAGCAGACCAATGAGGAGGTTACTGCAGGAAATGAGAAAGACAGTCAGTAAGGAAACACGGAGCATTTTAAGGCAGAGCCGACATGACATGGGGATTGATAGATTTCTGTGTCTGGAAAGGGTGCCTCCTAGGCCCCGTGCCCATGGCTCCAGCCCAGCCCCTTTGGGGGTTGTTGGGCACCTGGCCTTGGGAGGCGGAGGGCAGGGGGACAGTGGCTCAGAGTGTGAGATCCCCCCGGAGCAGGTGGGGAGTGGGCTCTGGATTGGCTGGCGTGCATGCTGGAGGCGAGGTCCACTGGTTTCCTGTCTCTAGGAGTTAGCTAGCCCTTGAGGGGCAGTCAGTCCAGGGTCAACAAGGCCCAGGGAGGTCAGAGTGTCAGAACATAGACAATAAAAGTCCTTGTTAACACGGCCGGAAGAGGGTGGGGCAGCTCCAGGTCCCTCTGTGCAGCTACTGGATGCTGAGGGTGAGCGTCCTGGGCTGCATAGACCTGCACCGTGAGGTGAGGCAGGATCCGCCAGGCCGGGCTTGTTCCCACCGGCCTCCTCTGTCCATGGCTCTGCCTCCTAAAGCAGCACTTCTCAGGTTTTTCTGTGCTTTTGAATCACCTGGGGAACTGACTGAGTAGGTCCAGCGAACCTGTTATTCTTGCATTTCTAACAACAGCCTAGCAGCCCCAGGCACAGCAGGAGTGCCAGTCCCCCCACTGGCAGGGAAGTTGAAGTTGGGGCTGAACCCACCCCTTCCCAAGACGGCTTCTCAGTGAGCAAGGCATTCCACACTCTGCCCTTGGCAGCCTCTGGCCAGCTTGACTTTCCGCTGTTGGCGTCTCCTCCTCCCGGAGCATGAACACGCTTGGATTTCATTCTGTTGCCCATCCAGACGTTTTCATACCACCGTCTCCGGGGCAGGACTCACCACTGTGCTCATGCAGACTCATCTGCCGTCTTCCCGCGGCTCTAGGCATGGGCTTTGGCCACCTGCCGTCCACACCCCGCGTGACGGCGAGGCCTTAGCCACTGGAATCCTCTTTTCTGTAATGCTGAGCCCCAGACTCTTCTGTAGCCACCAGAGCTGGGGCTGTCTGCTCACCACAAGGCAGAAAGGGGTGACGTTTTAGTGACCACACAGTGTGAAGCAGAAGCAACGACCAGCACGCACAATAGAGAAGATGGGCGAACGTGGCTCCATCCAGACTGAACCCACAGGTGCCAAGGAAAGAGGAGCGGGATGCTGGCAAAGACAGAGGGGGCACAGTCAGACCTCGCGGTTGGTGTACGAAGGGTGTACGTGTGTCCAAAAGACGGAAGTTGAAGACCAAAAAGAAAGAGTGAGCCAAGGCTGTCAAGAAGCTGCTAGTGGAAGAGAACATTGGAATTATCAATCAGTATGAAGAGATTTTCCACTTCACTCAGATCTGGCAAAGTGGATACAAAAATCAAAATGAGGGGTGCCTGGGTGTCTCAGTCAGTTATGCGTCTGCCTTCAGCTCAGGTCTGATCCCAGGGTCCTGGGATCGAGCCCTGCATCGGGCTCCCTGCTCTCCCTCCTCGGCGGGGAGCCTGCTTCTCCCTCTCCCTCTGCCGCTCCCCCTGCTTGTGCTCTCTCTCTCTCTCTGTCAAATAAATAAATAAAATCTTCAAACAAACAAACAAACGAGGCACCACTTTCCATGCTATGATCAGAAAAAGATGGAAATATGGGGAGCGTGTGAGGGTGTGGCTGGAGAAACGGGTTCATCCGCGGCCTGCCTGAGGCGTGGTCTAGTGCCACCTTTCTGGTCCACGTTCTAACCGCCGGTCTGAACGCCCTTCAGTGGAGCGATTCCCCCCACTTGGGAACTGGGTCCTCACTTGACAGGGAAACCGCACACAGTAACAGGGGCTGTTATAATCCGGGGGACGATCTTTGCTTCTTCCAGCCGAGGGGAGATTTGGCAGCGATTACAGACACGTTTGGTTGTCACAGCTGGCGGCGGGGGTGAGGTGGGGGGGGTGGACGCAGGTGCTCCCGGCATCTAGCTAATAGACCGGGATGCTGTTGCACATCCTAAAATGCACAGGACAGCCTCCCCCCGCCAAAAAAGAGTAACTGGCCTCAAATGTGAGCCATGCTGGGTTGAGGGAGCTGCCTTGGGCTCAGCAATTCTGCTCCCAATGTGTGCCCCCGATAGGGGAGCTCCCCCCATCCCCACGGGGACTCAATGCCCACTGCAGTGTGTAGGCAACGCCATCTGTGTCCGGGCACTGTGCTAGGGATGGGGGCTGATTGTATTCTTTGTGGCAGAAAAAAAGGGGACGGAAACAAGTTACGTGTCTGTTGGCAGAGAACAGGCAAGCAGGTTGCATTAGCATCTCAAGTTTCTGTAACAACCCAGTTCACAAGGAGCATTGCGCCGTGGACTGGGGTGGGGGCAGGAGGGGCAGAACTTGCGTTATGCACTAAGGTGTGCTCGCCTGCACTTTGAACACCCCCCACAACACACGCACACACACGCATGCACAACACACTGATATAAGAGCCAGTGGGGAAACCTCCCGTCTCTCTCCTCCTCCCCTCCACTAGCTGCAGTTTCCATGGCAACAGCTGAGGCCGCCTCCTTCTGGAGGCCAGGTAATTGCTCTTGGAGGGAAGGGCAGCTGGGGGCTCAGGCCCACGGTCTTGCAGCCATGGTCTGAGCAGGACTCTTGCGCCCCTTGAAATACATCCTTGAGTGGGAGCCCGGCAAAAGATCACAAAACCCGCCGTGAGGGGCTCCTAGGACCCGGCCAGAAATCACACATGTCTTTAGAGCACCAGTGACCTATGCATTACCATTTCTTCTCCTTGCTCATTCATTCATTCATTCATTCATTCAACAAATATTATGGGTCGATTGTTCTGGGAGCCGGGGATACAAGGAAAAACCAACCTGAAGAGGAAAGGCTCGCTCTTGGCTCAGAGAGCTGAGCTGTGAGCAGCTCTTGTTCCTTCAGATGCGATTCTCTTAGAGTCATTCGGCAGGAGCTGATGGATGGACCACTGCGGACCAGGGTCACGCGAGGCAGAGCGGTGCATCAGGAAGAAAGCACACCAAAATCCCTGCCCCCGGCATGCATGTAGTCCAGGAGCGGGGGAGATGTTAACCCAACATATGTGTTTGTGTTCTCTCTCTACTGTCTGCCTGGCCCACAGGAGGATTGCTAGCCATTTTCAGAATGCGAACAAATGAGTGGATTCGGTTCAGCTCACAATTGGGATTTTGGTGCCTTTATTCATTTAACGTGGTATCATAGCATTAAGCTTCCTTCCTCGGATAGCCGGGCAGTTGGTTGGATGTCAGAGACACTGGAATTATCTGAGTAGGAGGAAGGAGGGCCACACGAGGCAGGGAGAGAGCCGATGGCCTTTAGGTTTCTGCTCACCACAGAGAGCTTTGGTGAACGTTTTCATATCTGGATGGAGAAGAGCTCAGGAAACACAACTCTAGAACTTACCGCCTTAAGAAGAAAAGACAGGAGCTAAAAAAGTAGGTACAGAAGGAAAGACAAAGTAAAGCAAAGTGAGAAAATGGGTAAAACTACTTGCAACCTAATGAAAATCAAAGAAATTATATCTTTTACCTGCCAGTTGTGTTTGTGAGAAATGAATTTAAAATATGGGAGGCAGAAATAAGCCTCAAATTATATATATGGACAGGAAGGCTTTAAAGATGAAAATTGAGGGGCACCCGGGTGGCTCAGTTGGTGAAGCGTCTGCCTTCGGCTCAGGTCGTGATCCCAGGGTCCTGGGATCGAGTCCCGCATCGGGCTCCCTGCTCAGCCGGGAGCCGGCTTCTCCCTCTGCCTGCTGCTCCCCCTGCTTATGCTGTCTCTCTGACAGATAAATAAATTAAAATCTTTTCTAAAAATCGAAAAATAAGTAAAGGAGAAAATTGAAATGATCAAAAAATACAAACTGACATTCCAACCTCTTTGTACTTGAAACAACAACAACAATATCAATAAAGCCCTGGATGTGAAAAGCAAACTGGTAAGCCGTTTTTCTCATTGTCAGAAGGACAAAGATGAAAACATCGTCCAGCGGAGTTGGCGGTTGTGTGGAAAATGGATACCTTCCTGGGCTGGCGTTGAGAAGGCAGCTTGCTATAACCTTTCTGGCAAGTTCTTTTAACAGTGGGCATCAACATGTAAAACGCATATGCCCCTTGACCCCAGCAAACCCACCTCTGGGAACCTCGGCCCCACAGACATTCACAGAAGCACCCCCAGCCACACCGAGGTCGAGGAGGTCCGAGTGACAGGTGCATCGAATGTGCGCATAGGGATGTGAGGTGCCCTGTTGCGGCTAGATTTTACAGCCCAAAGACACGAATTCTTTGCTTGATAAAGAAACTGTGTTTTGAAGGATATTTGATGTTGAAGGATTTGATGTTAAATCAACAAGAGCTGAACTAAAAACTTGTATAGCGTCAGATATCCAAGTTTGAGCAAATATAACCCATTTACTTGTCCATTTATTCACACACCACGTGCCAGACACTCAGTCCACCACAGACCGAGGTGAGGACACGGCAGAGATGAAAACCACGGTGTGTCTATTCCCAGAGGGCATCCGTGTCAGCGGGTGACGAAGACAGAACAGAAGTCTGGGCCATCTGGGGAGCCAGGTGACAATATCTAGAAAAGCTGACAGGGTGCGTTCCCCTCCCACCCAGTTCGAGGGTCGTGCCCCGCTAGAAGGGCTCACACGGGGCATGTTTGTTCAGACTCTGTGCCGGGCACTGCTCGTGCACCGGAGAGCCAGCGTTGCAAAGAAGAGAAGTGGATGCCAACCGAAATGTCCACCGACAAGCAACGTGCACGTTCATTGAGGTCTGTAGAGACAATGGGATATGATGGACGGTTTCCAAGCAACAGAGAATGGACATGAGCTGCAGAGTGGTTCCTTGATGTGAGACCCCCACCCCATCTCTCTCAGCTGCCTGCTCATGTTCTCTGCTGCCCTCAGAACTCCCTGATATTATTCCTCTCCTCTCTGTCTGCTCCCCACTTTTAGCTGGCATTATTTTGGATTCAGGGAACACAATTCGTGTCGGTGAGGTGGGGAGCCTGTGCATGTGTGGCGGTTCTCCTGGGAACGCACAGCAGTGAGGAGAAAATACTCTTGGTTCAGAGACAGGGAGAGGGGGTGCGAGCCCTTCATTTTCTCAACAGACTTTTAGTAAGCACCTGCTTTGGGGTAGCCAGGCATTTTGATCCCACCACCGTCTGACTCAAGAGCTGGAAATTTCCAGCACTCCTTAGACTCCCGCTTTCTGGCCCCCTCCCCTCTCCTTCCAGAAGCCTGCTGCAGTTTCCATGGTAACGGCTGGAGCCTGCCTCTGCTGCTCAGTCAGGTGACAGCTCTTAAGAGAAAACGGAGGACGAGGTGCCCCCGACAGACCCAGCCTGGGTGGGGGAGGGGGGCTCACACCTGCAGCCGCTCCCCGACTGCTGGTCTGGCCCCTCCTTTGTGCACATTCATGCGCATCATTAGATGGGGTCACTGAGTAAGAACACAAAGCCGGCTCTTTGGGTCCCTGCAGGCCTTACAAGGACTCACAAACCTCCCACAAGAACCAGGGATGTTGGTCTTAGCCTTTCAACACTCAATGACTCATTCTACATATTGATTAAGCCCCACTCTTCCATGAAGCCAGAGATGCGAAGGTGAGAAAAACAAGCGGTCTCCGCCCTGAGACCCTAATATCCAAGACATCTGTTCCTCTGAAACAGGCATTTAATCATCAGACAAATAGGTACTGAGCCCCCCCGCCCCGTCACGTCCCAGGTGACAAAGCAGGGGGTGCAGATGCGACAGAAACCAGACGTTCGAAAACCCCTGCTTGTAGGGCTTTTCTTGTAGTGGGGTCTCGGACAGTGGACAGGAGAACCCAGAACGTCACACCCTGATTAGTGCGGTGAAGAAAAAGAGCTCGGGTGAGGGGATCGGGAGAGGCTGGGCGGCCGATTGTTGCAGAGATCCAGGAGAGGATAGGAATTGAGCAGATGTGTAAGGGAAGGGTGTGCACAGGGATGAGGGAAGAGCGACCCAGGCTGTCTGGGGGCTTGCTGGGACATTCTAGGAAGGCAGCAGCCCCCAGCAGCGTCAGCTAACAGAACGTAAGAGGTGAAGTCAGTGATGGAGAAGGTCAGGTCAAGATTGAAGGAACTTTGGATATTATTAATTAGCCCCTGTAAGTATCAATCTGGGGAGTGTTATTGTAGTAAGTGTGTCCATTATTCAATGACACAAGAATGGAGGCATCCACATGGCTCAGAGTCCACGAGAGGGAGAGGAGTCACGCTGACAAACACACGGAGGTGACGTCAGAAGGACAAATGGTTTACTTGGTGACCAGTCTGGTGCCAGCTCCCACCTCCAGGAAGGGGACATGGAGAGAGGCATTCGGTGCTGGTTTGCGGTTTGGGGTGGGTGCATCGTGGGCGGGGCTGTGATTACCAGGGTTGGGACGGGGTCAAAGGTGGCAGTGGTGATGATGATATTAGTCACAAGGACATTTCGCGCAAGTGGCTGATTCGTCTGCTCTGTGTGAGCTCCATGAGCTGTGTGCCTTCCATTCACCCCTGACAGCCCTGAAAGACAGTTGCTACCCCTCCCCATTTTACAGGTGAGGTCCCTGAGGCAGAGAGGACGAGGAAGCCACTTGGCATCATGGTTAAATGTGGGAGCACTGGTTCCAATCCATCATGCAGTCTTTGTCATCTCTTCGAGCCTCAGGTTCCTTATCTGCTCAAGAGAACCCTTTTAGGCCCTAGACAGCACTTTGGGTTTTATTAATTAGCCATTGTAAGTATAAATATACATAATATTGTTTATCACCTTTAACGGGGCTCGTAAGAAAAATAGGGCAATAAGAACCCCTGACTCACAGGTGGGTCTGAGATTAAATTTCACATGCAGGTTTATGGTTCGCATACAGTAGGTGCTCAATAAATACGAGTGACACGTTTTCAATAGGAGGAGTAGGAAGACTTTCCTTCCTAAAGATTGGAAAATGAGTAGGCAGGCCGTGGGGCTTCAGTGTAGAGTTGTGCAGGCTGTTCACTGCACAAGGGTGATAATCAAGGGGGCAGGTAAAAGGGCTGAAATCCAAACCGTCCTGTCCCACCAAGCTGGGCATGGAGGTATGAGGCTGCACCCTCCCAGACAAGGGGCACCAGGAAATTTGGACACCATCACCTCCCCGCACCAGGAATTTTGGACACCAACTCAAGGAGATGCTGGTGTAACAGTCAGTGTTCTTGGCAGTAAGCAACAGAAACCAGTATGACTCCAGCCACTGAGAGGCACTGGGGGATGGCAGGTCGATCTTCGGAGAGGCAGGAAGTCTTTACATCCCCGTGGAGGTTCTGGAGGCAGACTCATAGAGGCCGGCCTCAGACTGGTCTGGGGAGGACACAGACGCTGCTACCCCAGGACTCAAGGGTCCACTAAGACCTCTGGGAATAAGCGTGCACTGTCTAAAAGGCGTCCTCTGCCATCCCAGTAACCCGTGTGCCTCGATGATTAATAAGGGGAGTCCTAACTCATAGCAAGGGTGGCAGAGGAAGAGGTGGAGGAAAGAGTAAACAGGGATTCTTTTTCCATCTGTTTATGTGAATTTACAAACACATCTACAGAAAGGTCACAAACTCATAAAGACTTCTCAGTACATCCCAAGCACTTTACATATACAACTCAGTTACTATAATCATTCACATTGATTTTTACTTTAATTCAATGTAACACAGGATTTTAGAAGTGGGCTTGAAATGCTTGATGCCTGTAGGGTCCCAGGAAAGCCACTCGGCACAGGAACTAAAGCCAGGAGAAAATTAGAGCCAGGATTTTCATGCCAGAAAAGTGGAGAGAAACATTTGCAGCTGGCTCCAGGGATGGCATCTACAGAACAGACGACTAGTCTTCAACGTGTTTGGGAATAAACGTCTCCAGAATACTGGCTACATTTTACTGTTTCCGAGAAAGCCATTCCCTTCCTGAGTTAGAAGGCAATACATAGAGAGCTTGGACTCCAGTCTGGCACTCAGTTCATTAATCAGGGAAAATTCTGAGGTCCTTTGATTTATCTGGCACGCGGACTGAATGTTGACATTCTTCGAGCCTCGTCCAGAGGGCCATGAGACTCCGGACAAATGCCTCTCCCACATGAACCATCTTTTCAGTTTAATTCTGGCTCAGACTCTCAGTGAGCAGCTGGTGCCAGCACCTCATCGAGGGACACGGCTTCTCTTGGGTGTAGAGTACAACGTGGCCTCCTTTTCCCTGCTCAGTATGAGACTCAACATGTCAGTGTTCTTACCGTCACGGAGAGGGAAGCATGCACGAACGGGTCACAAGGAGACGCATAAATCTGACCACGTAAAACCAGTGAGATGCCACCTCACCCATTAGGATGGTTACTATTAAAAACAAAAAACCACAAAACCCAGCAGAAATCAAGTATTGTGGAGGATGTGGAGAATCAGAAACCCTCGTGCACTGTTGGTGGGCGTGCAAGCTGGTGCAGCCACCGTGGAAAACAGTGTGAAGATTCTGCAAAAAGTTCCAAAGAGAGCTACCCTACGACCCAGCAATGCCACTTTTGGGTACATACCCAAAAGGACTGAAAGCAGGGTCTTGAAGAGGTATTTGTACACCCGTGTTTAGAGCAGCATTATTCACAGGAGCCAAAATGTGAACGCAGCCCAAGTGTCCGTCACTGAATGAATAGGATGGACAAAATGCAGTCTGTACGCACAGGGAATACTGTTCGGCTTAAAAAGAAAGGAGGGGTGCCTGGGTGGCTCCGTCGGTTAGGCGTCCGACTCTTGATTTCAGCTTGGGTCATGATCTCAGGGTCGTGGAATCAAGCCCTGCATTGGGCTCTGTGCTCAGCATGGAGTCTGCTTGAGATTCTCTCTCCTTCTCCCTCTGCCCCTCCCCCCTCAAAAATAAATAAATCTTAAAGGAAGGAAGGAAGGCCAAACACGTGCTACAACATGCATGGACCTTGAGGACGTTTTGCTAAGTGGCATAAGCCAGTCACAGAAAGACAGTATTGTGATTCCATTTATATGAGGTACTTAGAATAGTCAAATTCACAGAGACAGAAAGTAGATGGTGGTGCCAGGGGCTGGGGGAGGGAGGTGGGAGTTGTCCTTTCATGGGGACAGAGTCTCAGTTTCACAAGATGGAAAGTTCTGGAGATGGATGGTGGGGACAGTTGCACAACAATGTGAATGAACCTAAACTGGACCGTGTTCTTAAAAATGGTTAAGATGGTACATTTTATGTTATTATATGTATTTTGCCACAATTTAAAAAAAGCATGTATACGTATATGTATCGGGGAAAGCCACAAGTTAAGGGAGACTGAAAACCCAACTGGTCAACTTCATTGCAGCAGATGTGACGGTCAAAGGGATGCGTGTCGCTTACACGTATGAATTGTGTTTCAGGCCAGTAAGAAACCGTAAAACACACAAAATGGAAACACAGGACAAAGGATCTGAGCTCAGGTGTTCACAGAGCAAAACTCGCAGTGTGCAAGCAAGAGTAACACAGGACTCACCTCTCTTGTGAGCCACAAACTGGATGCCACGCCAAACCGAGACATGGTTTCCGCCACATCAGGTAGGCAAAGAAGACAGCACTTCGTCGACGGGGGGTTGGGGAAGCAGGCCCGTTCTAGTGCGGGCGGTGGGCACGTGTGGGATGCAGCCTGTCTGTCCGGTATTTTTGGTGAAGTTTAGAATATGTTCGCCCTCCGACCCAGAATTCTGCTTGCAGAATTCACAAGCGCACGAATGCCCACCTTGCGGTCGTAGTAGCAGCGTTTGGGAGCCAATGAGTTAGGACAAGCGCTGTAGTGGCTTGCAGCAAAAAGAAGAAAGCACTTTCCTCTAAAGCCACTTGCGTTCTTGAAGAGTATTTAACGCCATGGGTGTTGGGGTCCCCAAGATGACCTGCGGTTTCCACAGTTCACTGGAAGGACCCTCGGGACGCAGCGTGAACTCGTCCTCACACCTGGGTCCACAGCACGAGCACGTCATGCGCGAGTGCCTGGCATCGTTTCCTTCCTCCGCCTAGTGAAACCGCTTGGTTATTTATTTGAGTTTCGCTCACCGAAATTCATATAGCCGGGAGGAATAGGCAAGGGCAGTTCTCCCTAGAATCAAACACAGATCACTTCTACTTTTTCCTTGCAAGGAGGAACGTTTCTGACATCACAGATAGAACAGATAGTGTGGGTTCCGGGCAGGGGGGCAAACGAATTTTGTTCTTTCCACAAGCTCCTGTTGTGTGTCATGTGTGCTAGGACGTCCTCAAACTCACATTTGCCTCTAGAGCCTGCATGTTTCCCTGCCCTGAGCCTCTCTCTCTGTGTCTCTGCAATTCTGCAGCCCCCGCACCTCTCCCCCCCAGCTGCAGTTCCCATGGCAACAGGCAAGAGTGGCCTTTGTCCTGCAAATGTCTTCAGGGAGAACAGCAAACAGCAATGGACAGCAAAATTAACGGGCGGGCGTGGGGAGGGCTCAGACCTGCAGGGAGGGCTCAGACCTGCGGGTCGTCTCCAGACATGTTCTTTCCTGGAATTAAAATGCACCCTTGGGGGGGCGCCTGGGTGGCACAGCGGGTAAGCGTCTGCCTTCGGCTCAGGGCGTGATCCCGGCGTTATGGGATCGAGCCCCACATCAGGCTCCTCCGCTAGGAGCCTGCTTCTTCCTCTCCCACTCCCCCTGCTTGTGTTCCCTCTCTCGCTGGCTGTCTCTATCCTGTCGAATAAATAAATAAAATCTTTAAAAAAAATAAATAAATAAAATAAAATGCACCCTTGGGCGTTTGTAGAATGTCACCAATCAGCCTTGCTGCCTTAGACGTGGCACGTCTCCCACGAGCACCGTGATGCAAGCGTTATCTACTGTAATTAACATGTTCATAGACTATGGGTTTCACACCAGCAGTAATGGCAGATCCTGTTCTAGGATGTGGGGATAGAACAGTGCTTTTCAACTGGGGACAATTTTGCCTCCCCAAGGAGATATTTGGAAATATTCTTGTTGCCACAAGTAAAGGGGGTGGGTGCTGTTAGCATCTAGTGCATAGAGGCAGGGATGTTCTAAACATCCTACAGTGACAGGACACCAGCCCCCCACAACAAGGAATGACCCAGCTGCAAACATCAGTAGTGCCAAGGTTGGGAAACCCTGGGATACGGTAATGTGGAAAAACCTGCCTGAAAATTCTCGTGGTGCTTACTTTCTGAGGGAGGAGACAGACCACAAACTAAATATGATTTATGTGCTCTGATAAAGAATGAGGGAGTTCGCGGATGAAACGGTGGCTGGCGTCAAAGTGATGGAGTGGTCAAAGAAAGCTTCTCGCAGGTTGTGATAAATGAAGAGAGAGATGAACAAAGCCAGGAAGCAAGTCATGGCAAAAGAACATTCCAGAGAGAGGGTACAGTACGTGCAAAGGCCCTGGGGTGGAAATACAAGCACATTCAAGGAAGGGCAAAGAGACCAAAGTTGCTGAACTGCTGTTAGGCAGGGTGAGGAAGGGGAGGGGATAGGGGTAGGTCAAGAAGGGCCTTGTCGATAGTAAGAACTGTGGGATTTGCAATTTAGCTATTAGAAATTTTGCTATCGTTAGCGTCATGTATATTAATTGAACATTTACTGTACGTCGGGCTTTTTCCGGGACACTGGAGATCACCAGGGCATGGAGCCGGTGGGATCACTGCCTTCTTGCTGCTCCAAGGCCACTGGGAAAAATAGATCAAACAGTCACACAAAAGTAAACTGCAAGTAGAACAAATATGGACTCAGTGACTTCTCTGGGCTGTGTGGCCACTGGGCCAGGGCTGGGCCCACAGATGATGGGGACCCTCCATTAGTGAGGTGGCCAAGAGAGAGGAAGAAATGCGCGTGTCTTAGATGGTGGAGCTAGTCACTGAGATGAAGAATCCTGGTGTTTTTAGAATCAAGCAGTTTCAAATCTGGCTGAGGCCCCTGATTGCTGACACATCGCCATCATTATCATTGACAACCACTATCATTATCGTACAATAACTAGCATGTATTACGCTCGCCGTGTGCCAGGCGCACCGTGATACACTTTGTTGCTTTCCCAGGACATAGCAGCAAGGTGAGTGACGTGACCTTCCCACCTGACTGACGAGCTCCCGAGCACAGAGAAGACAAGGGAGGTCCTACCAGGTTCTAATTGCAGAGTTAGGCCGCCCTGGATGGAGCTGTCACACCACAGCCCCCTACACCCTCTGAGCCACTTGCCTCATTTGAAAAAAAGAGGACCTGCCTCTCAGGGTTCCTGTGAACATTACGTGAACAAAGGCACAACCGCCACTCAGCCAACACAACCAGTAACAGCACAGAAGACTCAGTCCTTGAGATAAACAACATTTTAATGCAATACTAAAAAAAAAAAAAAAAAAAAAAAACCCGTTGATGAAAACCCCCTCATGATGAACCAGATATGAACATTTTATTTATTTATTAAAGGAGGTTTAGTTTATTTATTTAATTTTTTAAAAAGTAATCTCTATACCCAGCATGGGACTTGAACTCACGACCCCGAGATCAAGAGTCACACACTCTAACAACTTAGCCATCAGGGTGCCTCGCTTTTATGTATTCTTAAATGTATTTTTTTATTTCCTCATTTTATCTATCACTTCTTTTTTTTTCCCCCTGCGAGGATTTTATTTATTTATTTAAGAGAGAGGGAGAACGCGAGCAGAGGGGAGAAGCAGAGGGAGACAGGGAGGGAGAAGCAGGCTCCCAGCTCAGGGACATGGAGCTCGATCCCAGGACCCCGGGATTATGACCTGAGCTGAAGGCAGATGCTTAACCAACTCAACCACCCAGGCTCCCTTTAAATGTATGTTTAAGGGGTAATTTTCTTCCAGAAATAGATTTTGAAAATATTATTGATGAATTTGCTTCCACTAAATCCAAGAAAGTCAAATTATACTAATTCTGAGTTTTTTTCCTTTTGTATAAGCTATTTAGACATAAGATAATGTTATAAGTTTTAATATATTTACTTTTCAGTTTTTCAATATTATTTCAATGAGTTTAATGTTCTGGGGAAAAAAAGCAACCATTAAAAGTTTACATAAAAACATATATAGGGATGCCTGGGTGGCTCAGTCGGTGAAGCGTCTGCCTTCGGCTCAGGTCATGATCCCAGGGTCCTGGGATAGAGCTCCATATCCGGCTCTCTGCTCAGCCGGGAGCCTGCTTCTCCCTCTGCCTGCCACTCTCCCTCTGGCAAATAAATAAATAAATCTTTTTTTTAAATCTTTTTAAAAAACCACATATATAGGATCTCACGTTTTTTTCTTAGCCCCATGCTTCACTATGGCTCAACACACACTGGACTTTATTTAAATTTTTGACATTCCGTCTTTCCATCATGGCTTTTTTTAGTTTGGGCATTCATTTTGATTTTTAGCTTAAGATGCCATTTTACCGTTCATGGAGAGATGTCACAGAGGCAAGAATTCAAATTGAAAATCAGAGCTGGAGATAGTTTTTGTAAACATGGCTCTGGATGAGGGCAGCTCAGAGGGAGCAGAAAGGATGTGGAAGCTGGCCACTGAGGTGGGCCCTAGTGATTCATAGTCCTGGTCCTCGAGCCTCTGTGCGGTGCCCTCCTGCAGAGGAGACAGCTCGCTGACCTTTGTGACCAGTAGGACATTATAGGACTGTCCGTGTGTGGCTTCCAGGTAGGGGTTATAAAAGGCCCAGCGGCTTCCCGCATGCCGTCTCTTGGCTCACTTGCTCTGGGGGAAACCACGTCGTGTGGGCACTCAGGCAGTCCTCTGGAGAGGAGGCCAGGAACTGTAGGCCAGGAACTGAGGCTTCCTGCCACCAGGCAGCATAACTCGCCAGGACTGTGAGGAAGCCACCTTGAATGCGCACCTCCCAGCCCCAGTCAAGCCTTGGGGTGAGTGCGGCCCTGGTCAGCATCTTACCAGCAAGCGCAGGAGAGGCTCTGAGCCAGAACACTCCGCTAAGCCGCTCCCGCTTCCCAGAATCATAGGCACTGTTGCTTTCGGTCCTAAATGTCGGGGTAACTTGTTAGCACAGTAGGTGACCAGTGCAGATGAGGGAGGTGGACTGGACCCAGTCACGGAGCCTCCACTACTTAGAGGAGAGCCTGGGGAAGGAAGACAAAGACCACAGGGGGTTAGTGTCCCTGTGAGCCGGTCAAGGTCTGTGAGCTGAGGGACAAGGAGGGAGCCATCAGATTTAGGGATGTAGAGGCTACTGCCCCCGGGCAAGAGCAGCTTGTTGGAGTGGTGTGCTGGAACCTGGCCGGTGTTGGGTGGAGAGGGAGCGGAGAAGAAGGGGTGAGGTGGTACCCACCATGAGTATAGATGTCTCCACAGGGAGCGCACACACATGCAGCCCCAGGCCGCAGGCACAGAGTCCAGTTCTTCTAAATACGTTCCAGTCACATGGGGGACCTGTTTGGGGAATAATTCTGTTTGACAGGAATTTGCTGAGCACGTACTGTGGCTGTTCTGTGAGAGCGTGTGCAGGAGGCCGCAGACTCCAGTCTCAAGTACAAGACTTGGCTGTTTATAGGTTCAGGGCAGGAAGGAAGGAGAGGGCTGAGAGGCAGGAGCCTGGACGCCCCATACCCCACCCTTTAACACAGCAGAAAGAGAGGCTTTCTTCTGTGTCTCTGCTCACAGATGCCCCTTCACACACACACACAGCCGGTTCCAGGAACTGCCGTGCTATCCGTGGGCCAGAGAGGGCCTTGAACTCCCAAATCAACAAACTTTGAAAGTATGAACTGAAAACAGACACTTGCAAAGAGGCTGTGTGTACATTTGGAAACAAGAGAACTCACAGTGTTTCTTCTTTCATGAGATGGAGCGTGGCATCGAAGAGCTGAAAGGGGGGAAGGAGGTTCAAGGATGTGTTTGTTCTCTGAGATTCGTTCAAATATGGTACGTGAGGTTTTGTGGGTAGTGAAGGGTTGATTTCCTTGTCGGTGGGTATGTTGGCGACGGGTCTGTCCGTGCAGCAGAGCACACGGGCACGCGGCGTCAGATCACAAAGTGCAAAAGCGTGCACACGCACATGTTAGTAGTCCTTAGTGGTGGTATTACTTACGACGGGCAGCGTTGCGTAAGGGTTGAGCTGCGGGTTCAAGACGAACCCCTAGCCCTGCCTGCAACGAAGTCAGCTCTCAGGTAGGAATTCAGAATTTGGTGTTCACCGTATTAGTAGGGGGAGTTACTCAAGGGATGGTCCTAGCAAAAGCACAGGCCATTCTGGGACCACCCAAAAAGTGGTGGCAACATTTAGAGCCCAGCAATGAGGTGGTAGCCAGGACATCAGGGAGCCATGTCGGCTTCTGGAGATGTTCCGGAGCCCATCTTGTCAGGACTCCATGAGAGTTGCGTGGGGAGAGTGGGAGGGAGAAGCTGAGGTGGACACCATGGTCCTGCCTTGCACGAGTGGGTCCTGAGACAGGTGTCCTGCTCTGCCTGCTTAAGTGGGTACGCCTGACTATGCTTCGGAGGAGAGGGTCCACTCCTTCCACCGTGGCCAGCACAGGACCAGGGCAGATGACTGTGCACGCGCCTTAACGCTCTACAATCATGAGTCCTCTAGTCTTCGCTGTCCCCTACGGGGGCAGAATCTGTGTCGTGCCCATTTTACAGATGAGGAAACTCAAGGACAGACAAGTAGAGCTCCACGAAAGCAGAGACTCGGTCTGTTCTAGTGCATCGTTAACCTTCCAGCACCTTGCGGACTGTAGACGCTCGACAAATAGGGTCGAGGGAGTGAGCGTACAAACGAATCATGGAGCTAATGAATGCTGGGGGCGCCCACCCTGCTCAGTGGTGGAGCACACAGCGCTTGATCTCCAGTCGTGAGCTCGAGCCCCACGTGGGGTATAGAGATGTCTTAAAAATAAATAAATAAACTTAGAGAAAAGAACAACTAATGGAGACCGGGTGGTAGGAAATGGTGTTTATGTCACCGTCGCCTGCGACTGCTAGTCAGCCGAACACTGGCGACGGCATAGTCTGCAGAAGCTCCAGAACCATCTTGTTGCCCATCAGCAGAGACCCCATCCAAGGAAGCAGTGTGGCAGGCGAGAAAGCCAGGCGTGATCGCTGGCGGGAGCGCGCAGCCAAGCAGCCGCTGTGGAAGACAGCATGGCGGTCGCTCAGAACGTCGGGCATGGAATTGCCGTCCGATCGGGTATACATCCAGAACTGCAGGTGGAGCCTCACAGATGTTCGCACACCTATGTTCCCGGCAGCATGAGTCACAGTAGCCGAACACGGGAGCAACCCAGAGTCCACAGCAAACGTGCGCATCCATACGCGGGAATATTATTCAGCCTTAAAAGGGAAGAAACTCCTGGGAAGGCTGCAGCCTGCAGTTGTCAGATTCAGAGAGAGGGAGGTAGGATGGTGGCTGTCAGGGCTGCAGGAGGAGGGGGTGTGGAGTTGTGGTTTCATGGGGACAGTCACAGTTTGGGAAGAAGTTCTGAGACCAACGGGATGGTGCACAGCAGTGTGAATGTGCTCAGTCCCACAGAACTAAATGCCTAAAAACGGTGAAAATGGTAAATTTTATCACGTGTATGCTTTACCACCATAAAACATTTTTTAAATAGCGCATGGACTGTTGGTGAGATGTCTGTGCCTTTAAAGGTCTCCTCCCCTCTGAGGCGCCCTGGCTGGTGGGGTGTCAGCAGCTCCTTTCCCCAGGAGCCTTCACCAGCCTCTGCATCAGGAGCAGGCTCAGGCTGTTGCCATGGAAACCACAGCACAGGGAGGGAGGGGCTGCAAAAGAGCCGAGAGAGCCTTGGAGCCTGGAATTTTCCAGGCTCTAAAATGGCAATAAATGAATCAATAAAAATATGGGTCTTTGTCCCCAGTAAGACCACTGCCCCTAGTTCCTCACTAGGGAGTGGACACAGTGCCCGACACGGGCCAGACCCCATCCAGGCATGTGTCCCCCTTGTCCCCCTGTTTGCCATTTGCATACGGAGCTTGCGAAATAGATTCTCATTTTAAGGCACACTCTCTCCAGTTACTTTTCCTGACCTAAAAAGTCTTCGGAAAAGATAAAAAATCATGACGGCTCTCCTCTTTAGCATGTTGACTTCTGAAGACAGGTTTTGTGCTCCTGGAATTTGAGTCAGGCACCGGTCTTGGCTCGCTGTTTCAGTTAGTTTGCTTAACAGTGAGCCTAACTGGGGGCCAAGAGAGCGCCTCTTTGTAAAGGTACCGCCCACCCATTCAGTCAGCTGATGGATCCCTCCTCTGCCCTGCATAACCGACCACCACAAAACGGTCCATTTGAAACTCCGCATATTATCTGGACTTCCTGGGGTGGGGGGCAGAGGTCTCGCAGGCTGGGCTGTTTTCTCTTCTGGGTCTCGAGGTCCTTTTCCAACACCACGCAATTGTTGGTAGAATCCAGTTCCCTGAGGCCGAAGGCTGAGGTCCCTGCTTGTTTGCTGGCACTCTGTCATTTTCTGCTGTGTGGCCCTGTCACACATACAGCGGCTTCCTTCTTCACGGGCAGGTCATTGCCTTTGTGGAGATCCTTTGAGGCTCAGGATGAAGCTGCCTTCTCATTTGCACGTATTTGCGTTGGCAGGTGGGGACGACTTCTGGCAAAATTCAGGACTGGGTTTTCCTGGTCTCCCCAAGGTACCCGTATGGGCTGAATTGCATCACCCCCAAAACTCATGTTGAAGCCCTAACCCCCCAAGTGTGCTGGTATTGGGATGTGGGCTTTGGGGAGATGATTAGGTTTAGATGAGGTCATGAGCGCAGCACCTAGCCCACAGTGGGTACCTCAAATCCACATTGCAGGAGTAAATGAATTTTTTGGAATAAATGAATGAATGATTTTTCTGACTGCTGAAGGCCTAGGAAAGTCAAATTGGTACCCATTGTAGCTTCCCTTTTTAGTCCAGTTGTCTCAGACAGTGCCCAGCACACACCTGGACTCAGTATTTGTTGACCGACTCAGTGAGCAAATGATGAGGACAGGTAACACTGGTGCACCACCGGGACTTGGGACAGATTAGTGGTTCCTCAGTAGGGTCTGCAGAGCCCGTGTAGCTGTTCTTCCCTCCCCCCATCATTCCATAACACCCTTTATGTTGTGATGGGCAGCCTCCCGAGTTTATGATAATTCTCCCATCCCTGGGGACCCTGGCTGGAAGTCAGCAAGCCAGCCTCTTCTCCTTGAGTGGTGATTGGCTGAGGCTGTTGCCATGAAAACACTGCAGTTGGGGACGGAGAAGGGATCCAGAGAACCTGGACTGTTCCAGGATGTGGCTAAAGATGGTGTGTGATCTAGTAACCATGGCCCAGCATACAGCAGGAATTTAATAAATGTTTGTGAATGAAGGAATACCTCGGCCTCAGGGAGTCACCCTGTGCTGAGGGAAGGGTGTCACATACCTCATTTCCACTTGTACTAGCAATTTTCTTCTCATTTTGGGGGCAGAAATCTATATAGCTGGCATTTGAACTCATACATCCATCTACTTACCTACCCACCTGCTTGTCCATTGACCCCTTGATCCACCTGCATTAATTATGGTTTTTACCTTTCGGTGTCTTAGGATGTTTTGGTATCTCTGGGGGGTGGTGGGGTTGGGACTCACAGGAGAGACTGACTTCCCAGGGGCACCCAATTCCTAAGGAGAATAATAGCCTGCAATAGGCAAACCGACTGATTCCACTCATCTCCTTCATCTGACTCACTGAGCCCCCACCTCCCCTGTCCCAAGTCGTCCTGGGGCAGGTGCAAAGCACGGCAGGCTGTCCCTAGAGCCAGAGGGCTCGTCTCCAGTCTGCGGGTGAGTGGTCAGAAGATGCTGCTTCTGTCAGCGGCTTTTTTTTTTTTTTTTTTTTGACACTTGGAATTTCTTTAGGAGTCCACAGAGACCCAAATAGTAAAATTCTGACCCTGCCCCAAAATACATTAAAAAAAAAATCGACTTATTGATGTGTAATTTCCATATGGCAGAAGGCACCCATTGTAAGCATGCAGCTCATGGGTTTTGACAAATGTAAGCACCTGTGTGATCAACACCACAGTCGAGCCGTAGGACATTCCAAGGACGCACTGTAATAAGAAATAACGTTTGTGAGGCACTGCTGGGCACAGGCTACTTGATTAAGGTTGACCCCACCCACAACTGTCATCTCCAGGGAGGGTCATGTTTTCCGCTCTTCTTGCTAACACAGTCTAGCACAGGGTGGCCCTACAGTGAGTCTCTGTGGGATAAATTATCAAACGGAAGCACCTCCAAGCAGGCTCTTGTAGAAAAAGACGAAACAAAACAAAAAATATTGCAGGGGAGGAAAGATAATTTTCTCTCTACCCTTCTGAGTTCTTGGCTGAGATCCCTGTAATGAAGGACAGGTTAACAAGCGTAAGACAGAAGTTATTAACGTGTACACCTCACATATACATGGGAGACGCCCAGGCAAAATGTAACTCCCGGAGCTGGCCTAGGATTCAGGCTTCCATACCGTCCCAATAGGGAGAGGGACCAGGGACGTGGGCCTTTTGGGGGAGAGTAAATGATTTTTAGGAATGGAGGTCTGATGGTTTGTGACGGTCTGTCTGGGTGTGGCGTCTGCTTCTGGTCACCCCTCCTGTGACAAGAGCCAGTCTTTCCCAGGGGATGAAACTCCCCAGAGGGACTAATGACGTTGAGCTCCTGTCATGACTTTGAGGACCTGTACTGTAGGGGACAGAGAAAGCCCCTCCCTGCATTTGCTCTTTTCCAAGGGCCTGCAGCTCAAAATAACCCCCATCCCAAAGTGACATATTTTGGGGGCAGCATGTTCTGCTATCAGTCAACATCAGATCGATGTCTTCCTCATCATGGTGGTCCCAGGGTCTGGCACATTGACTTATCAGAGGCTCTCTCAGTACATGTTTGTTGAGTGAATAAGTAAAAGAATGGAGGAGAATATGGTGAGGACACTGAATGTTTATGTCACTGGCCGCTTCTGGTGTGAAGGTGTGGGGCTTTCTATACCCTGTGAGGCTCAGAGCCAACTTTGTGCCTTGCTGTCGAAGGACAAGCACAGAGGATGTGCATGAACCGCTGATGAGGGCCGCCCAGCCTCCCCATCCCTCACCCAGGCTGGCTGCACACGGGAGCGCCCGCCTGTCCCTCCTCAGGGCTCTTTGATTCCTTAGCAACCGAGACAAACTCGTTCTGTTACCATGGAAACTGCTGCTGGGCTGAGGAGGTGTCAGTAGCTGAAAATCAGCAGAGAGAACCTCAGAGGATGGAGTATTCTGGAATCTTGTATTAAACCGAGTATATGTTTAAAATCCCAGCCTGGAATTCACTGGTTTCTCATTCATCATTTGTGAATAACTAAAAATATGGATCCTTCCCCCGTGTACTGCTGATGGGAATACAAATGGTGCAGCTGCTGTGGAAAACAGTCTGGTGGTTCCTCAAAAGAACCAAGGCTGAAATTACCTTAGGATCCAGCAATTTCAGTTCTAGGTTCATTGCCCAAGGAATCGAAATCAGGGTCTCGAAGACGTATGTCTACACCAATGTTCACATGGCACTATTCACAGTGGCCCGAGGTGGAAGCAGCCCAGTGTCCATCAACAGACGGTGCATAAGTGATACGGGGTGTGGGCACCCAGTGGCGTACTGCTCAGTCTCAAGAAGGAGGGAAGTTCTGGCACATGCCACAGCGTGGACAAATCTGAGGACAAGATGATGTGTGAAATAAGCCAGTCACAAAAAGCCAAGTACCGTAGGAGTCCCTTTATCCGAGGTGCTTGGAGGGGTCAGGATCAGAGAGACAGCCGGCAGGACATGGGTGCCCGGGTTGGGGGAGCAGCAACGGGAACACAATTCCGGTTTTGCAAGATGAAGAGGGCTCTGTGGACGGATGGTGGTGATGGTTGCCTCACAAGAGAGTGTACTTAACTCCATTGAACAGTACACATGAAGTGGTCAAGATGGCAGATTTCATGTTACGTGCATTTCACCCCAATTTAAAAAATAAGTATAAAATAATGTAGGTTTTTGGGCCGTTGTTTCCATCTCTCCGAGACTTGGCTAGTTGAACTCCTTATGTGTAAAATTGGAACATTAATTGGTCCTACCTCGTAAGACAATAGTAACGGCATTGAACACGTGATCCAGCATCTCAAAAACTAGAATTTGACAGAAGGTGGTTGGTGGACTAGCTACAGTGGGCTTCCTTTGGAGAATTCTCCCTGAAGATGATGCTTCCACTCGTCACAGCCTGTTTATCTTCCGACACGGTTGTCCCTTTCCCCAGTCGCTTTCTTTAGCGATGGCGTCCCCGGCCGTGTGAGCACATCATCTTCCAACACTGGGGTCGTGCGAGCTGTTCGTCTACATGCCCTGTATACACGGGCTTCTGGTTTGGGACTAGAACATGGTTGCAAGGAGCACCCCTACCAGGTGGAAGCCACATGGCTTCCGTTCAAACCCCAGCCCTGCCAGTGGCTCGCGGCATGATGTTCCAGAGATTGTCCAGCCTCTCTGCACCTCCATCCCCTCATGTCTAAATTTGGGATAATAATATCATCCACCTTGTCTGTGGGCACCCAGCACGAGCAGACACCACAAGCCGAGCAAAGGCACCAAATGCATACTCGATATTCTTGAAAGGCATCTGTTTTTCGATGATTTTATTAATATCAGGATCCCCGAATAACTGTGAGCTCTGCGAAGGCAAGGAGCGTGTCTGTGTAAACCCAGCTCCTGGCCCTGGATCTGACTCATAGGAGAAACTCATTCAGCAGCACTAGGATCAATATTAGTAATTTGTTAACAACGCCCCACATTTTATGAAGCCTTGCATGATGTGACTACCTTGGACTCCCTTGCACACGCCTGGCATGTTTTTGCCTCAGGACCTTTGCACCTGCTATTCCCTCTGCCTAGATTTCTCTTCCCCCAGAGAGTGTCGTGTGTACCGATCAGCCTTCTCTGCCCAGGTAGCACCATGGCCGTAACGTGCATCGAAGACAGTCCTTGCCTCCCATATTAACACCTTCCAATTCTCTGCTTTATTTTTCTTCACAGGCCTGGTGAATTTCTGAGGTTGTGTTAACCCTGTTGTTCATTGTCTGTTTCCCTTGCACCAGGGAGGGGAGGCTCATCGTATTCCCTGCCGTCGCCCCGAGGTCTAGCACAGTCCTGCCTCCTAGAAGATACTCAACATCTTTCTTAAGTCGATGGCCAACCTTTTAGATCAGACGAATGTGTCTTCCACTGGAACAAAGCACAGGGTTGCCTGACATTTATTCTCTGCCCCTAGACGAGGGCTTGGCACATGGAAAACTCCATCCGTATTTCCCAGACCGACAACCTGGTGGATCCTGAGGACGGATAATGCCGTTAGAACCAGAAGCTGCAGGCGATGCAGGATTTCTACCTGACCCTCAGAGCCCCTCACATATGTGTGTGTTCCTGTGCAGACCCCATTCAAAGGCACCCAAAGATGTGCCTGGACCATTGCGGGGGTGGTTGCAGAGCTGAGCCCCTTCTGAACGCCTGTGTCCGTCCCTCCGGTGCCCACCACCGTGTCTCAGTGGGATGAGTCAACCTCTTGGCCTGCTCCCTCTCCAGATCGCTTATCGCCCTTAGCAACAGAGGGAGGCTCAGACCGTCGCCATGGAAACTACAGCTGAGCAGGAGAAGGGGAGGGTGAGGAAAGGGCTCAGAGAGCCCCGGAAACTGGAATGTTTCAGGAACCCTGAGCTGACACACAGTAGGCCTTCCTTAGTCATTGACAGAATGAAAGAGGCTCAAGGCAGCCTTGTCCCCACTGCTCATTTTTCTTTCCAGTGAAAGAATAAACCCCTTTGCTGGGCAGATACTCTCAATTCACTTTTCATCTTTAGTGAAACCCAAAACCCTAACAGAGAAGCGTTCACATTTCCCCAGCACTGACCCTGAGCTAGGAGCTTTCTAGGGACTGAACGCTTGTGCCCCCCACCCAATGTGACGGTATTGGGGGGTGAGACCTTTGGGGGGTGATTAGGTCAGGCGGGTGGAGCCCTCCCGGTGGCATCAGTGTCCTCATAAGACGAGACAGAAGAGATGATCTCTCTCTCGGCCAGGTGCAGACACACGCAGAAGGGAGCAAAATAGAGCCCTCACCAGAACCAGCCCATCCTGGTACCTGAGCTGGGACTTCCCAGCCCCCAGAATTGTGGGGAACACACTCGTGCTGCAGAAGCCCCCCGGTCTGGGGACCTTGTGAAGGCAGCCCGCACTCCGCTGGGCAGAGGGTCAACTGGAGCTGCTTCCCGCAATCTGCCCCCCACCCGCACAGCCAAGCCCTCCCGCTGTTGCCATGCCGCCGAGGAGGAGAATGGTTGCCATGGACACGGCGCCGCGTTGTGAGGGTCCCCTCGACCCATCCATTTGCAAACCGTAGACTATTTAAATGTTAGCCATCTGGTTTGCAAATTATTTCCTGGGATGGCATCTGCACCAGAGTGTCCCTATCTTTCTTCCCAAGCGTGCGTCCTCCGTGGGGCTCCCCCCATCAGCCGTTCAAAGCAGGTCTTTTGGGGGTACTCTTTATTTCTGCCTCCTTTTACCACAGAGCAACCTAATCTAAAGTGCGCTGGCTTTTCTCCCCCTCACAGTAAGAGATCTGTTTGAATGGGTTGAACGCGTATGTTAACCGTCTCACTAACCTGTTTTTATTTTGTGGAGGTTGTGGGTTTTAAAGGGGCAAATTATTTCAGGCACCGCTGTAAAACAAAAACGCCAGCTCCTGAATTATGGCAAAAATGCTAAAATCTGAAAAAATGTCTTAAATTAATGAGATTCATTCTTTTTTTTTTTTCTTTGCACACTTCTTACTCTGTTCTTGTCTAGGATTTCACTATGATTTTCGGTGTCACTGTATGATTTTGGGTGCTTTACACTCGTTTTGCCTGCCAGCCTCTCCAAGCTCACCGCAGTGCCTGACACACAGTAGGAACTCAGCGCTTAAATGAATGAAGGAATGAATCTTGCTTTTGAAGAACTAGAGTCGTAATGTTTTATATTGTTGGGCTTTCTGTCTCTGTCTCTCTCTTTTTAAAGCTTGAATTATAACATGAACATGTCACAGATCATTAGCTGGCCTGGTACTCGTATCACTTACACATCGCTAAGATGAACACGTAGGTGATGCAGAACTTTAAAAAAAATAAAACTTTACATAAGGATTTTTGGCAAAAGACCAGTGCCTAAAAATCACAGTGATGTGCTTTCGTTTATTCTAAAACATCTTTTTTTTTAAATTTTAACACCTTTGCCATAATTTAGTAGATGGTAGCTTTCTTCTACAACGGTGCCTAAAATAAATTTACAACTTTAAAATCCGTGGCCTCAAACAAAACAACAAGGGAATTAGCTTTTGCTAATCCCGGCTGTAGGCACAGAAACTTGTTTTCAGTGCATAGGAATACACAGTTTAAGGATGAAAGGTCTACGACCACATGTAAAGGTACCGAGCAATTTTCTTTTACAGAGTCATGACATTTAAAAAGCATATATCATTTCTTAAAGAAAGATTGGCCCAAATGGTACCTCAATTATGATAATTAGGTAATTCTGTAACAGATTAATGCGTGAATATTTTCTGAAGCCGGAGGACTGGTTTTTTTAGTCTCCGCGATTTTTTTTAAGTATAAAAGAATTTCTTTACATTTCCCCACCAATGACCATTTATACAATTTGTAATGAGCTCATTAACACAAACAAAAAAACCCATGATATACGGGTTGTGAATCAAATCTGAGTAATTGAGGGAAAAAATCTGAAAACTTGTATTCTGTTTTTACTTTTAAACTTCCATTACAGTGAAAACCTTACTGCATTCTGCCACAGAATCTTGCACATTCATATTAGAAACTGACATTACATTTGAATAAACACAAAATGTGAATCACAGCATTTCCCAAACGCAGAGAGTAATGTTGTATATTACCAAAAATAGGAAACGGAACGCACAAAGCCAGCACACCTTTCTCAGACCCCAAGCGATCGGAGCAAGAGCTTCTAGCTTCAGAAAAACGAAAGGCACGCATCACTCTCCTAAAATGTCAGAGCACTGCAGAAGGGTTTTGGTTTTTTTTTTTTAAATAAATGCACTACAATATTTCAAAGTTTACATTTTAAGGTTTGGAGTTTATTAAATATAACAGCACATCTGGTCACCAAATTGTAGAAGTTGACATCTCACAGCTGGAAACACTTAGGAAAAATTATGTTTGCTTGTTTTTAGTTGAAAGTGTTAAGATTAACCGGGATGGGTACATTCAATGAGTCTGGAGGTTGGTGTGCCCCAAGATGTGTCTTTATAAGCAATTCTTGACGATTCAAAAAAGATGTTCCTTTAGAAAATGAGGTCCATTATTTTTTTTTTCTGACTAAAAATGCTACAACCCTCTATTTATAAACGTCCATACATGCTGCTTCTACAGAGAAGAAGCCTCTGCCCAAACCCCCGTGCGGCCCATCCCCATCATCCCCACCTCCCACTTTGCAAAATTCCTCTGCGTCCTAGTGAGGATCTCAGGCCCTCCTGGATGGGGAGACATTCAGGCTAGACATGGCCCCATCGCCCTCCCCTGAAACTTAGACCTACCTGCAGAAACCACCTTGCCCCCTCCCCCGAAGAGGTTTTCTGCTGCTGTGGCCCGAGGAAGGGGGAGAGGAAGCCTCAGGACACCCAGAGTTGGCGCACTGCACCCTAAGCTGCAGGAAGTGGACCCTCTGCCCACACCTGCCCCTCCCAGGTGAGAGTACATTGTAGGGAGGGAGCGAGAAGGGGCTGGTCTGAGTGTGCTCTGATTTATGAGATACCCCTGAGCTTCCCCTACAGTGAGCCTAGGGGACCCTGCCTGTGTCAGCCAGGGCCTCACAGAGTGCTCTGGGAAGCTCTCACTTCATTCATTCATTCATTCATTCATTCATTCATTCATTCATGCAACTGATATTCCCTGTGTTAAGCACTGGGAATACAGCAGTGGACCGGACAGAAAAAAGCCCCACTTTCACAGGGTTTAGACTCCAGTAGACGAGGTGTCGATCAGCAGAGAAACAAGGAAAAGTAACTTCTGATAGTGGCCCCCACCATGGAGAATGGACAGCAGGTGGCTGCGATATTGTCTGGAGAGGCTACTTTAGCTAAGATGGGGGGGGGTGTGGGGATTTCTCCCACGAACACTGGGCCGTGGAGAAGAATCCAGCCACGGGAGGCTCCAGGCAGAATGAGGGACTGGAGGAAGCACTGAGTACAAAGTGTCCGAGGAAGGAAGAGGTTTGGACATCTAAAGGGCAGTGAGAGGGGCCAGTGCACACAGAGAGCAAGGTTTACCTGGGGAGTGTTGCAAAAAGGACTGGAGAAATCGGGTGGAACAGAGCCAGCACTCTGTACATTTATTAGATATGTAAGTTTAAAAAAACATGTTTGTAGAATAAAGATCTTTCCCATCATACAGATCCAAGGGCTGTAATAATTTTCTAGGGTAATGAATCACCACAGATGGAGGCCTTAAACAATAGGACATTTATTCTCTTGCCGTCCTGGAGGCTGGAAGTCCTGGATCAGGTGTCATCAGAGATGGCTGCTCCGGAGGCCTCTGTCCTCGAGCTCTTGACACCGTCCTCCCCGTGTCCACACACGGTCTTCCCTCTGCGCGGGTTTGTGTCTGTATCTTCTCTTCTTGGAAGGACACACACCCACTGGATTAGGTCCCTGCCATGCGGCTCTGTTTTAACCTAATCACCTCTTTAAAAGTCCTGTGTCCTAACGCAGCCTCTTCCTGAGCTGCGGGGGGGTAGGGCTGCAACATCAGAATTCCAAGGGGACACCCTTCAGCCATAACGAGGGCAGAGCTGACTCCCCCGGGATGGTTGTGGGGTCGCTCAGACCTCCAGTGGGTCCTGGCACCGCAGGCAGGGCCCTCAGCCACGTGTGGGATGCGCGAGTGAGTGGGGAGAGCGGGCAGTGCTCCTGCCACAGCCCTGGGACGGGGCGTGATTTCTGACCACTGGCAGAGAGAAGCACCGTGGCAGCCCTCATCCTTGTGCAGCACTCCAGTCCAGGGGGTGCTTCCTGGGGCCCCCAGGGCGAGCGTGCACCCAGCGGAAGCCTGGCCCTCCCCTGCCCTGCCTCCACCCTGGCGGGACCACAGCTCAGGCTGTGGCCACGGACACTGCAGCAGCAAGAGGAAGGAGGGCACTGTGGAGTGAACAGAGGGAGCCACGGAGACTGGGCCTTTCCAGAATCGGGGTTCACATGCTCAGCCAGACACACAGGCGACGCTTACAGATGCTGCTGAACGAGGACACGTGCGCCTCTGTAGGTGTTTCCCACCCTCAGTGCATCAGAGCGGAGACACAGGCCCCTTTCCCTGGGAGCTCAGATGCAGGCAGGAGGGTTTGCTCATGTCTTCCCCATTCGTTGACATTTATTGGCCAAACTAGGACTTGAGATCTCCTTGAACGAAGCAGTTTCCAGATTGACGGCGCCAGGCAGCTGTTGAGGACAACTGGGCTGGTTCTCCCAGCAGCCATGGGTGTGTCCGGGAGAATGGAAGGGAAGCTTCCAGGAGCTAAGCGGGGAGCTGCCACACAGCAGCTAGCACTGGGCAGCCTCTCTGCCACACACACAACAACAATAACGATAACAATAATGATACCTGGACAGGAGGAAGCTCGGCGAGGTGATGGAGATGTTATAGCTGGGATGGTGGCGAGGGTTTCTCACGTGTACACTTATCCCCAAACTCATCAAGTTGTATACACGAAATATGTGCAGATTTTTACATGTCAGGAAGAAGGGCAGGGAGAAGGTGGCAGAAGCAGGCTGGCCGCCTAAGCGAGCATCCCTCACGGGCCACCTGCTCCCACACACCACGCCCCCCTGAGCCAATTCCCGCTCCCTGCCCATGACAATGCCAAGTGCCCTGTCTTACAGAAGAGGACACCCCGTGTGTGGGATGCTCAGATCATCCTGGGACAACACACTTTTATTATGTCGTGTCAGAAAGCTCTCGGAACATGGAGTGTGCACATTCACTCCTGCTTCCCGAGGGGCCGCCCAGACCCACAGACCCCCGTCTTTCCTCTCCTGCTCCTGCAGCCCCTGCCCCCACTGCCCAGGCCACCGGATCAGGAACCCGTGTCTGTGGCACTAAGACCCTGGCCCTCCTCAGGGGCCCCCCAGCTGGCCCAGAACAGACTGTGACCCAATGCACTGCTCCACGTGGACTGAGGTCCAGTGTGATGGAGTCCAGGACCTTCCCACGCCCCCTCCCCCGCAGGACTCAGCAAACTGCAGAGTGCTGCCGCCTGCCACGAGTGGGGGGCGTGTCCTGCCAAAGCACTGGCGCTGCCTGGGAGACGTTCATGGGTGTTTCCAGCTGGTTATGCACATTCTTCAGGAAGCATTAAATCACATACACTCAAAATGAAATAAATTACATGAAAAACAAATGCGTCTTTTCCTAATTATGTTACCGGGTCCATTTCTTGAGGCTGATTCTGTGGATGGAATCTGTATGGTGGGGCCCCTCTCGCTCCTTCTCACCTGGTCTGAGCACAGCTATGCCACTCACTCTGGGGCACAAGGGCAGCCTTGACACAGAAGCCGGGGTGTCTGGCTTACAATAAGCACCCCCGTTTTTTGCAAGACCAGTGGCAGGCAGTTGGCCCACCCCTGTACTGGGTGGTGGACAACCCTGACCAGATTGCTCAGCTCCCAATCCCCACCCACGTTCTCCCTGACGCCCGCACTCCAGCCACATGGGTCTCCTTGCTGGTCGCAAAGCAGGGCAAGCGTCCGGCCTCAGGGCTTTTCAAGGTGTAGATCCTCTGTCTGGACTGTTCTTGATTTTCCCACGACTCCCTCCTTCCCTGCCTCCCTCCCTCCAGTCAAGTTCAAATATCACCACCTCCAAGAAGCCCCCCTTGATCACCCACTCTAGAATATGGCGCTCGGTACCTTTTGTCCATCCTAGCACTCACCACCACCTGAAATCCTAACTTTGTGTTCTACGTAAGACCCGCCGCTAGAGTACAGCTCCAGGGAACCGGAGTTCTGTGGGCTGGTTCTTTGCTGTGCCCACCACCCTTTGGGGCCTGCCACAAGGTACGCTCTTGGCAAATATTGTTTGAGGAGACAGATGGGCGAACAAATCATGAGGGTGTGAAAGCTGCCTCTCCTCACTATCTCTCAGCTCCAGGAGGGCAGACGTGGGCTTCCTCTTGCTCATCCTGTGATTCTCCGTCGTCCTGTGCAGGGGGCGCGGGGGGGGGGAGCTCCGTCAATATTTCTGATCAATCAGTATTCTGGCAGCATAAATCAGTGGTGTTTAGAAGATACTCAGGATTTCTGTCCACGACCCCAGAGGCTCCTGACGCCAATCCCCCCCCCTTCTGTAGGGACGCCGTGGACGGTGACACATTTCAACCTGCGCAAAATACGCGCAGAGCCTTGGATGCTGATGGTGTGGCTCATGGCGGGCCTTCCCAACCGCCTTCTCCGGAAGGATGCGGCTGGGCCTGTTGCCATGGAGACTCCAGCCTGAGTGGGAGGCCAGGGGCTGGGGAAGATGCAGGGAGGGCGGCAGAGGGTGGAACCTTCCAGGCTCTGCAGTGAGATGGTGGGTTCAGACCACCGACCTCATCCAGGTCTCTCTCCTGCCAGGCACCCCTTCAGACCCCTCTCACTTTGGTCGCTTCACACTTTACCCCGTGCCCCCCACCCTCTCTTGTTCCTACTCCTTGGGCATAATAGTGCCCACCCTGAGTGTGCCACTGTCCATGCCACCAGCCCCCTCAAGTTTTTGTGCTTTGGGAAAACACACACAAAATTTACCCAAGTAGTCATTTTTTTAAGTGTGCAACTCAGTGCTAATAAATATATTCATACTGTTGTGCAACCATCACCACCATCCAGCCACAGAAGCCCTCATCCTGGTTAGACACCCTCCCCCAGCCCTCCCCCTCCCGCGGCCCCTGGCTCCTGCCATGCTGCTTTCTGTCTCTGTGACTGACTCCTCCGGGGACCTCACGGAAGTGCAATCATAGTGTTTGTCCTTTTGTGACCAGCGTGTTCCACGTAGCACACTGTCCTCAAGGTTCATTCAGTAGCAGGTGTCACAACGTCTTTCTTCTACGGCTGAATAATATTCCATTATTCCAATGGATATTCCAATATTCCAATATACACACACCCTCAAACACACGTTTGTCTATTCGTTCATCAGTGGACACTTGAGTTGCTTTCACTTTTCTGCGATTGTGAATAACGCTGCTCGGAACATGGCTGTGCAAGTATCGTTTTGAGACCGTGCTTTCAGTGCTTTGGGGTATATGCCCAGAAGTGGCATTACCGGATCATAGGATAATTCTATCTTTAAGTTTCTGAGGAACAGCCATACTGCTTTCCACAGTGGCTGTGCCCCTTAGCCCCCAGTTTTAACCACAATAAACAACTTGAGTGAGATGGATTTCCAGGTCTGCCGTTTTCCATGGGAGTATCAGTGGTACCTTTTAGGGACACTTTACTGTGTGCACTGTTCCCATGGTTTCCAATGTTGAACCCATTCAAGCATCATAAAAATAATGTGTTTAGTTTTATAAGCAACACTATAGCACTTACTCTATGCCATTCAGCCCTCTAAATTCTTACTTTGTTAAAGCTCACTTGAGATATGTTCTAATATTAGCCCAGTTTTACATACGAGGACATGGGGGGACGGACACAGGAGTCAGTGACTTGTGGAGAGTCACACAGCTAGTAAGTGACAAATCTCAGATTCGGATGACAGAGTCTGGACGCTGCACCTCAGGCTGTGCTCCTGCTTAGCAGGTGTCCCAGGGCTGCCTCGCTCTGTGCAACTGAGGCAGCAGCCTGTGTGCCAGAGGATTTGTCTTGGGGAATCCTGACCTGCCATTGGTGGGCTGGGCTTGTCGGTGGCTAGCTCAGTTCGGAGCTTGCACCGCTCGTGCTGTTATGTCATCGGAGGGGAACGTCCAGTGGGCAGGTGGATGCACGTCTCTGGTGCTCGGGAGGGAGATCTCGCCCTCCTCTCCCCGACCCCGAGCGGCCCCCCACCCACCATTCTGCTCCACCAAGCTCAGAGTGACTCAGGCTATTGCCATGGAAGCTGGGAGGCGAGGGGCTCTAGAAGGGCCACAGAGAGTCCAACGAGCTCCGGAACCAGGCCCCAGCCTGGTGCAGCAGACCCTCAGCACATGCTGGAAAGCCCATGTCCTGTGTCACAGTGCAGGGAGTCCATCTATCCGAGGGGAACCTGTTCTTCCTAGGCATTTCTGGCAGCCGTTTATATCCCAAGTCCTGGATCTTGGGATGGCTGATGTCTTCTCTGCAGCAAATTCTGTACCAGGATGGAAAATAGGTCTGAGAGCAAGCCTGACCTCAGTCCTGCCCACCGCAGCACCACAGTGACCAGAAGACTCTTACCACCGGGTGACAGACAGGGAACCCCAGGCCCAGGGGGTCAGGCACGTGCCGCTGTGCTCTGCAGGAGGGCAGGAGGCAGCCAGTGAAGACCCCAGTGGCTGAAAACCGGGGGACCAGGGCCTCCCAGGGGATCTCTGTGCTGGGGTTTAATGTTCCAAGGTCACCATCATGAAAGTCTTCCTTTTATCTTTGAAGTTTTGTTCTGCATGTGGAGTCCAACGGGACAGGGAGCATTGCTTGGAGAATCACCTTCCGGGCAGGGCTGCCTCCCTGGCACAGGCTCTGGGCCAGTGGGTCCCACCCCCAACCCCCGAGCCCCAGCTGCCCTCAGAGTGCAGGTCCTGGCTGGAGGAGTCAGCCCAGGCCAGATGGTGTGAGACCCCAAGTGGGCCCTGCCAGGGCAGAGTACTGACTGTGGGAACGATCAAGGAAACAGGAGAATGATGCGATTTATTTTTTTATTTTTTTATTTTTTAAAGATTTTTATTTATTCATTCAACAGAGATAGAGACAGCCAGCGAGAGAAGGAACACAGCAGGGGGAGTGGGAGATGAAGAAGCAGGCTCATAGCAGAGGAGCCTGATGTGGGGCTCGATCCCATAACGCTGGGATCACGCCCTGAGCCGAAGGCAGACGCTTAACCGCTGTGCCACCCAGGCGCCCCGAATGATGCGATTTAAAACCCTGTGTTCGCTCTCCAGGGGAAAGGAGGCTCTGAAGGGGAGGAAGGGACAGGAGGCAGGCAGAGCCCTCCGAGGCTGTGGCCCGCAGCCAGGCAGGAGGTGCTGGGACCAGGGGGTGGCAGAGAGGAGGCTCGTCAGCAGAGGAAGAGGGAGGAAGCTAGAGGCAGAAAGAAATGGTCAAGAAGAGACAGAAGCCAGAGGCCTTTCTTGCTGCAATCTCCCGCTGCCTGAAGAGAAGCAGATGTGGGATTTGACCGTGACCCCTGACCCCCGGAGCCCGCGAAGCAGAGGAGCCCCAGCCAGGGCTGGAGGCCCTGCCGCAGACACAGCCTCTGACTGGGGAAGAGAATGGTTCTCTTGGAAACCACACACCATGGTCAGAGACCGGGAGGTGCCAGTTTCTAAACCGTGTTTGAGCTTTAAACACCACTGGTCCATGCGGCCTGTCCATTCGGTGTCCTGCTGGGTAATCACGTCTTCGGAGCAGCAATCCAAAGGCAGATACAAAATGAGGATCCAACAGTCTCCAAGTTGCATATGGCATATACCCCAAGTGCTTCTTGGAACCGTGGGGAGATTCCCCCGTGACTGCTTGGCGCTCCTGCTCTGGGTACATTTCCGTGCACACCTGACACACCACAGGTTCCAGACCTGGGAGCCTGGTCAGCTGTGAATCAGTGGGGCGTCTTGGCGAAAGACAGTTGTGGGCAGAGAGAGCAGGGAGTGCAAAGGCCCTGGGGCAGGAGCAAGCCTGGGGATTCAAGAATCCAAGGAGGAGGGGCATACAGCAGGAGGTGAAGCTGGGGAGGTTATGGCCTGCAGATTATCCAAAACCCACTTCTGTGGGGAGATGTAGTTCGTTTCAAGAGCGGAAGGGAACTCCTGGATCTCATGTGTTTCCTATTTTGTTTTTGCCTGGCATCTGAAGGGAGGGCCGTCTTTAGCCTGGGAAGTCCAGGCCAACCCCTGGTGATTAGCAGCAGAACTGCCCTGCAGGCCCACCTCTCAGGTGGTGGAAAGACGGAGGGTCCCTGAGGCCCGCAGGCTCTTATTTTTAAAATGAATATACAGCACAACTGACCTTTTCTGAGTGTATTGTTCTGAGTTTTAACCCCATCTCCTCAAAACTCCCTAGAAGTGCCCCTTCTGGTCACAGCTCCCCAAGCCAACCCTCTGCAGCCACCAGTCTGTTCTCTGTCACTACAGTTTTGTCTTTTTGAGAATCCACTTAAATGGGGGCACCTGGGTGGCTCAGTCTGTTAAGCGTCCGACTCTTGATTTCAGCTCAGGTCATGATCTCAGGGTCCCAGGATCGAGACCTGCGTCGGGCTCCGTGCTTATCAGGGAGCCTGCTTCCCCCTCTCCCTCTGCCCCTCCCTTACCCTTTCTCCCTCTCTAAAATACATAAATAAATAAAAATAATTCATGTAAGTAGAATCAGTGTGTAACCTTTCGAGTCTGGCCTCTCACTCAGCATCATACTCTGGAGATAATTCCAATAATCTGTTCTTTTTTATTGCCAAGTAGTATTCCATTGATACACTGAAGTTTTTTGATCAACTTAACCAGTTCATGGGCATTTGGGTTGTTTCCAGTTTGAGGCTAATAGAAACAGAGCTGCTGCAAGACATTGGTGTATAGGTTTTAAAATTTATTTAAATAGTATTCTTTATATAAGCCACTATGTATGAAATTGTATCCTTTCAATACCTGATCAGCATACAAAATTAAGAACGAGACAGGCCACATTATTTTTTACATTAAAAATTTTCCGTTGTGGTAAAATATACATCACAAAGTTTACCATCTTAGCCGTTTTTCAGCGGGCGGTGCGGCAGCCTCGGTACATTCCGGACCTTGTGCCAACGTCACACTCTCCACTTTCAGCTTTTGCATCATCCCACCCAGAAGCAAGCACTCCTGCTTCCCCCTCCCCGACGCCTGGAAACCACCTCTCACTTCTGCCTCTGGACTGGCCTGTTCTAGCGACCAGAGGAACGTACGGTTATGCCCGCTTTTCGTTTTGTGCCTCGTTCGTTCGCGTCACGTAATGTTTTCAAGGTTCCCCGTGCCGCTAGCAGAACGGTCGAATCCTATTCCATCGTCTGGATAGGTCACGTTTTGTTTGCTCCTCTGCTGACGGACACGGGGCATCTCCCCCTCTAGCTACTGTGAATCACGCACTCTGAACGTGGGTACAAGCTCCGGTCCCTGCTTTCCGTTTTTCGGGTACAGACCTGGAAGTGGGGTCCCCAGATCATACGGTAACTGTTTGTTTCAGGTTTTGAGGCCCCGCCACCTGCTCCCCAAAGCAGCTGCCCCATTTCACATTTCCACCAGCGGTGCACGAGGATTTCAGTCCACCCACGTCTCTCTCCCAACAACCCACGAGCCCCAGGAAGCAGAGACTCTTCCCTTGAGCCCCTGCAGCACTGCTCCTGATACACAGTCAGTGCTCAGTCAGATACCTCTGATGGGGATCAGGATGTGTCACCCTGACATATGCCACTTTGGACACCAGTTATCTCGAGCTGAAGGCATCTGGGTTCCTGAAATCCCTTATCTGCCCAGAACCAGAGCCTCCCGGAGGGACCCAGTGCCATGACTCCTCCCGGGATCAACTCAATCTCTTGTGGGAGGCGGGAGGTGCACCCCACCCACACAGGCGCCCAGACAGTCCTCCAGCTGTCATACCCCCGTCTGTTCTCTGAAGGGCCCGTTTATCTTCCCAGACACCAGTGCTCTTCTGACAGTGCCTTTCCTCCCTCCCCCGGCCCTTACTCCGTAAGGTGCAGAGACCCCGAGTTCTGACAGCTTTGAGCCAGTCCCCTGCTTTCTCCTGTGTGTCACACAGGCCATGCACGTGTGACTAGACTAGGACACGGGAGCAGGTGAGGGATGAGAACTCGGCTTCTCGGGTCAGGGGACCAGCAAGCACAGGGGCTGGGGGCTGGCAGGAGAGGGGACTGTAGGGGACATGAAGCCTGAGAAGTCACAGCTGGCAGGTTGCAGAGCCCTTTGGCTCCACTGAGAGCTTTGCATTTTGTTATTTCGTCAAAATAAATGGCTAATGCTGATATCGCTGAGAGCACAGGGGAGGAAAGAATCTCTTCTTCTCACACCTCGGGTTCTCAGGGGTTCAGGGAGGAAAATCAGGGCCCAGCAGCTGCAGGCCCCTCGTAAATGCTGACTTCAGGCCTGGACCTCCCAAGAATGACCCTGAGAAATGTCTGCCACACAACGTTATCAGGACGGAGAGAATTTGCCCCAGCTTAGGGGCAGAATACTGGCAGGCCTTTCATCTCCATTCCAGAATGCAAATATCTTCATTTCTGTTTCTCAGAAGAATCCTGTAGATCCAGGTCAGATAGCAGCTAACTGTTGTTTGAGCAGGACTGTAAACGAGGATTATAAACTCATATGAGTTTTCCAGGCATATCTCAATGAATCCCCAAAGTACCATTATTCTCATTTGCTAATGAGTAAACTTGTGGCTCAGAGAGCTTAGGACACATCTGCACTGGATAGAACCGGCCGTGGGAAGATGTTGGGAGGAGACCCTTCCAGGAAGGGGGAGCAGCCGTACAAAGGCCCTGGGGCACGCTGATTTTGTTCTCTGCATGGATAAGGCAGTCATACAGGGCAGGAGTGAGAGCGGGGGATCAGGACAGGATGGGGGGAGGTTGTCAGCAGGAGCATAAGGAGGTCTTTCATCCTGCTGTAGCACTTACGAAGGGCCTACTGTGTGCTGAGCCCGGGTTTCAAATCCTCCCGCCCCCCCCCTTTCCTTTCCTGTACTCCAGCTGTAGACTCCAACGTCACCCCTGAGCCTGCTGGGCCCCCACAGCCAATGATCACCTCCCTGGGAGGATGGGGCGGTGGGACAGACTTCAGACCAGCCTGGCTGTGGAGAGCGACTCTCCCCTGTGCGATGTCTGCATCAGAGGCCCATCCGGTGTGTGAAAATGCATCACAGGCCGCGTCCCTGTGCTGCGGGGAGACTGGCTGCTGTAGCCTTTGCCGACTCAGACAAAAATCGGAGCCTCCCCTGAGCACATTTCTCATCCCCATTCAGTCGGAAATATCCAGGGAGGCCCTCCTGTGAGCCGGAAGCTATTGTAGACATGCAGAGTACAATGAGACCCCAAACGGGTCCCATCTGCTCCCCTCCTGGGGTCAGGGACTGACAGGACAGATACCTTCAGCCTCGTCCACTCACTCAAAAATCCGTTCACATGCACACAATAGGACATTATTCAGCGCTAAAGAGAAGTGAGCTTCCAAGCCCTGAAAAGACAAGGAGGAAACTTGGATGCACATTACCAAGTGAAAAGCCAGTCTGAAAAGGCTGCCTGGGTAGGATTCCAACCCTCCGCATTCTGGACACAGCAGAGCCTAGGAGGCAGTGAAAAGAGGAGTGGTTGCCAGGGGTCCGGGAGGAGGGATGAGAAGAGGGCGCAGAGAGGACTTCTAGGGAGTGAAAATTCTCTCCAAGAGACCATAATGATGGGTTTGGGATTATTACTCTACATTTGTCCAGACCCATAGAACGTATAACACCAAGGGTGAACCCACAGCCACACGGACCAGTGGTGTTTAAAGCTCAAACACGGTTTAGAAACTGGCACCTCCCGGTCTCTGACCATGGTGTGTGGTTTCCAAGAGAACCATTCTCTTCCCCGGTCAGAGGCTGTGTCTGTGGCAGGGCCTCCAGCCCTGGCTGGGGCTCCTCTGCTTCGCGGGCTCCGGGGGTCAGGGGTCACGGTCAAATCCCACATCTGCTTCTCTTCAGGCAGCGGGAGATTGCAGCAAGAAAGGCCTCTGGCTTCTGCCTCTTCTTGACCATTTCTTTCTGCCTCTAGCTTCCTCCCTCTTCCTCTGCTGACAAGCCTCCTCTCTGCCACCCCCTGGTCCGAGCACCTCCTGCCTGGCTGCGGGCCACAGCCTCGGAGGGCTCTGCCTGCCTCCTGTCCCTTCCTCCCCCTCAGAGCCTCCTTTCCCCTGGAGAGCAAACACAGGGTTTTAAATCGCATCATTCTCCTGTTTCCTTGATCGTTCCCACAGTCAGTACTCTGCCCTGGCGGGGCCCACTCGGGGTCTCACACCATCTGGCCTGGGCTGACTCCTCCAGCCAGGACCTGCACTCTGAGGGCAGCTGGGGCTCGGGGGTTGGGGGTGGGACCCACTGGCCCAGAGCCTGTGCCAGGGAGGCAGCCCTGCCCGGAAGGTGATTCTCCAAGCAATGCTCCCTGTCCCGTTGGACTCCACGTGCAGAACAAAACTTCAAAGATAAAAGGAAGACTTTCATGATGGTGACCTCGGAACATTAAACCCCAGCACAGGGATCCCCTGGGAGGCCCTGGTCCCCCGGTTGTCAGCCACCGGCCATCCCCTTCCTCCCACACTCTGTTTCAGAGGCCTCATGCCTTTGCTGACTTGTTTGCTTTGCACCTGCTGTTCCCTCTGCCGGGAACAGGCTTACTGGGGTCTTCTCTGGCTGCCTCCTGCCCTCCTGCAGAGCGCAGCGACATGTGCCCGATGCCCTGGGCCTGGGGTCCCCACGAGGCACCTGGGTGAGATTAGAAAGTAATAGAGGTGTAATTTGTAGCGCTGCGTATTTCATGCACTGTGGCCATGCTTCCCAACCTAGGTTGATGTCCCACCACCAGGAGACACTTGGCAGTTCTGGGAATGTTTTCCGCTGTCACAACTGGGGAGGGAGGATGGGCTCCTGACATCTGGTCGGGGGGAGACCAGGGGTGCTGTTCGGCATCCCCCAGAGCACAGGGCAGCCTCCACAACAGAGAACGATCTGGCTTGACATGTCCACGGCGCCGAGGCTGAGAAAACCCATGCTATGTGTGGGATTTCCTGCAGCAAGCATATCTGAAAGCGGGTCTGCATCATGGCAGGGAACTGTGAAACGTGCTTGCACAGGGGCCAGCTGTGTGCTGAACCCCCTCACAGGCACGTAGGACAGGAATTCGTTATGTCAGGCTGTGAGGAGAAAAGACAGCCGGCCCCAGGAAATTAGGGGAAAACTGGCTATCGACAGCCTCTGGGGACATAATCTGCGGGCGGACAGCTGCAGTTTGCCGTTTGGCGTGTTTGAGAGCAGACAGCCCTGCGTTGCTGGTCATGCCGCGCTGTTCCCGAGAAGATCCTCTCTGCCTGAGGTCTGCAGATATGCATACATTTCCTAGGCCTCTTCGGGGGCCCTAGCTCACAACCCTGGGAAAATTCCACAGCGTTTGTTGAGCTGAGCCTTTGTCTGGCAACTGGGCTGAGTCTGGGCATTCTAAGGGCATCTTCTGGGGCGCCCGTCAGAACGTTTCCTCTGTGTGCTTCTCCCCCTCCGTTCAGGACTAGACTAAGCCCTCCAGAGTTGGGGTGCAAAAGCGCTCTGGCTTCTTACACAGAACAAACTCTAAGGACCCCCAAACCCCCACGTCCAGGTGTTCACCTCCCTCCCTACAACCTGAATATTGGAAAGGCAATGAGCCGTCACTCCCACAATCACGTAACGTTATGTAAGATGCAAGTTTGCCAGCACACTCACTCGAGATCTCCCCGCGGGTTTACAAAGTGTCCACGTGGGGAGAGCACAAGCGGCAAGCAAAGGCGGGTGGCCACCAGGAGAGGAGAGAGGCCTCCAGTGAAGGCCGGGCCCCAGGCTCCACAGCCACAGGCAGCAAACTCTGCCAACAACCCCAGTGAGTTTGGCATCAGATCCTTCCCAGTCTTCTCAAGCCTCCCAGGGAGGCTCTGTGGCCTCCACATTGCTCTGTAAGACCCTGAGCGGGGACCCAGGTCAGTCGCGCCTGCATCCCTGACCCAGAGAAATGGTGGGTGTTGGAAGCCAAGTTTGTGGAGACTGTGACACAGCATTTGAAAACTCTAGTACTGCCGAAAAACATGGGTAGGTGGTTTTCTAATCTTGCAAAGGATGCAAGAGGCCTTGTTAAACACGACCCCAAAACCATCAGTGTAAAAAAAAAAATGAATCTGAACAAATATACTTTGAAAATGTATGCACCTGGCAGGGTGGGGTGAGGGCAGGGAGGGACCCGCCGCCATCAAGGTTGACGATGTGCTGTTCTCAAGGGCCGTCTGACCATGTGATCATCCAGGCAACCCCCCCCCCAGGGGATGCCCAACGTTCTCAAGCAAAGAGGAAGAGTGCATTGATGGTCAGTGGGGGCTACAGAATTTCCTCTGTGGGGGAGCGTGGGGGAGGCAACATTTTGCAAGCAGTGGGGAGTTAGGAATATATCGATCGGGAAGCTTCATTTGCTTTACCTTCTTGAGTCTTGCCGCATGGCTGTAAGAAAAGAAAACAAGTGTGTGTGCATGTTTATGAAAAATGAAGTATCCCCATAGTTTTAGACTTTCCATTTAAGTAGGGGCTATTGTTCAGGAAATCACAGCAAAGAACATTCATGAATCACTAATTATGTGTGGGCTGTTGTCATCAGCATCCAGGATCCCAGCCCCTGCATTCAAAATGAAAGCACAGGTTTCCAGCCTCTGCAGAATCTGGGAATAATGACAGCCAGCGGTACCATGGCAACAATCAGCAAAACAATTTCAATGGATCTGGACACCTTTTGTTTTCGTTTTTCTTTTTTACCATATGGAAAAAAGACACCTCTTGCATACAGAGATTACAGGGCTGCATAGGAGAAACCCACTTTGTTTTCCTATGCGTTAAGTAACAACGCACATCCGTGTACAGACTGGACCTCCGTCAGGCATCAACCGTGAATTTGGGGAGCAGTTTGAGTCACTGCTCGGGCCAGGGTCCCCTGTGCACACGCTTGGCCTGGGGCAGTGTTGTCCTCGGGAAGGAATTTCAGCCCCAGAAGTCTGGCCTTATTTGGAACTTTTACCACCTCCATCCTCTGTGTCTCACTGAAATCCATCAGCACAGGCCATCTCCATGGCATCCCTGTTGGGTGTCAGGTGCACCGTCTGTCTGCACGCAACCGCCGTGACCCATGTGGCATCTCCCCGTGTGGAAACCTGATGCGCCCCCTACTCTCCCTCCTCTGACTCTGCCTGCAGCCTCAGGTTCAGCGAACTTACATCAGTGGTGTCACGAGATCACACGGAAATGGGCAGTGTTCTCTTGCCTCTGGGGGGGGGTCGCCCCCTCTTTGGAGATACACACACTTGCAGGACGTGTCCTGAATAGAACTCTCACTTCGGCTACCTCTTAACAAAAGCAAGAGGTTTTTCTCTTAAAATAACTGCTCTCCCCCACCCTGACCCAGTGCCCCGAACTTCCTGCTGCGGTCACCAGCGCGGGGCTGGGCTCTAAGGCGACCGGGGTGCAGCCCCTCAGGCGTCTGCTGGGTCTGGGTTCAGGGAGCCCTGCAGCTCCTCCAGGGGGCCAAGCCCATCTTCCTTCCTGGACCCCCATCTCGTAGGTCCAGATCTTCTGTGCGCTGACGTCGAGGCCTTCGCCTCCCCCCTCACCTCAATGGGACATGCCTGGAGACAGCCAGCTCGGTCCCTTCCACTCTTTCCCCCAAAATTTTCAACACAAAACTACCTTAAGCAAGTACATTACTCATTTTTTAAAAGTCAAAGAACACTGATTTGTGCGTGTATGAAGTAAAGAAGGAAAAAAGGGAAAATCCTTTATCGCGGCAGAAGGAAGCAATATGCTGGGGCATATTTTCAGCATTGCTCCCAGAGACGAGTCCAGAATCCCTGAACAGGGCTGGGCGCTGGCTGACACCGGGCGAGGCCGTGGAGGCAGAAGTCCCCACTCCACTAGCCTGCTCCCCCTCCCATCCGTGGCTCTCTTTCCCTCAGCCTCATTTCCTGACTTGTTGGAACCATCAGTGTCTGAACGTGTATGGCGTGTTCACTTGCATTTGTGCACTGGTTCGTCCCGGGGACAGCAACCGAGACCCTCGCCTGTACGGTTCACCTCTGCGTTTCCAGGACCCGGACGACGCTGAGCGTTCCTGATGCTCCTTGACATACATGCTGTGGATGAAAATCGGGCGCGTGTCCTTTGGTTCAACACTATTGCTTCTAGAATATTTCCCGAATATATGCCAGACACCATAACAGATGAAGAGATTTTCTGTGGCTTTTCTGGAACCAGAAAACAGTGAAAACAACTTCACTGTCCATGGGAGGGGAACGGCTTAAGGCGATGTTGGTGTCTTCACACTATGGAAGATTCTGCTAAAGTGCAAAGAAGGTGACGATGCCCTTTAACATACGGACAGGGAGCCATGCTCAAGAGGCATTGTCACAGGAAGAGGGCACGCGCCAAACTGTATACACTATCATTTTGTACAATGTGCAAATATGGGAATATAATTATACATAACAACGTATGCACGATGATTTTGCATAAATATATGTAAAACTGAGCTCTAGCATGAGACATAAGAAATTGGGATTACAGGAATTACACTGGAGAGGCAGAGGTGAGAGAGTTAATGACCAGAGGTGGAAGAGAGATTTCTTTCCATCCTGTCGGTGTAGTGCTTCCTTCCTTCAAAATGAATTATCGATAGCAAACGTAACTACAGGCAATTAATGATTTCTGTTTTATAAGCTGGGCCAAAGGTTAACATTTATACGATGTGTGCAGTAAGGCTTTCCAAGTAAGGGTCAGGAAAGAAAAAAAAGAAGATTAGCAAATATGATAAAATTATTTACCGTTTTACGTCATGGAAAAAATGTAAACAACATCCAGACAGGGATCACGAAAAAACAATTGGAAAGTTAAATTTTAAAAATACCACTTACGTTAATATCCAAAAAATATGCAATGCCTAGTGCAAATCTAAAGAAAGATATGAATGACCTTTACTCTAAAAAAAAAACCCATAAAACGCTGCGGAGAGAAATTATATGAGACCTAAATAAACAGAGACCTAAGGCATTCTTAGACGTGAAAATGTTAGGACAGTCATTCTCCTGAGGTTGTTTTTACAATCCTGGTGCCATTTTTTGTGGGAATGGACACATTGGTTCTAAAGTTTGTAGGGAACGATGAGGGACTGAATATTACCCCCCAAAAAATCTTAAACAAACAAACAAACAAACAAAAAAAACCAAAGGTGGGGGATTTACAATGAGCTTTCAAGGCATAATATAAACCTACAGTAGCAGTAATAAAATGGTGTGGTCTCCACATCCCGAGAAACATATAGATCAATGGAACAGAATAGAGAGTCCAGAAATACATCCACACATATATGGGCAATCGATTTTCGACCAAAGCACTAAGACAATTTGACAGGAATGCACAGTCTTCCCAGTAAATGGTGCCTGAACACACACGTAACTTAATTCAAGATGGGTATTAGACCTCAGCATGAAAGCACCTCTGGAGGAAATGTTAGAAGAATATCTTCCTAACATTGGAAGAGGCAAAATTTCTTAGAGAGGAGACAAAAGAGCTAACCATAAAAAAATGTAATAAATTGGACCACATGAAAGTAAACATCTCTGCATCAAAATGCACTGTTAAGGGGTGCCTGGGTGGCACAGCGGTTAAGCGTCTGCCTTCGGCTCAGGGCGTGATCCCGGCGTTATGGGATCAAGCCCCACATCAGGCTCCTCCGCTATGAGCCTGCTTCTTCCTCTCCCACTCCCCCTGCTTGTGTTCCCTCTCTCGCTGGCTGTCTCTATCTGTGTCAAATAAATAAATAAAATCTTTTAAAAAAAATGCACTGTTAAGAAAATCAATATGCAACTGTATGTATGTAACATGTAAATCTGCAGAGGACTTATAACCAGAATATGGAAAGAATGCCTACAACTCAATAAGAACACAAGAAACATGAATTTTAAAAAGAAGATGTGAGAGGTGCCTAGTTGGCTTGGTTGGTGGAGCGTGCAACTCTTGATCTCCGGGTGGTGGGTTCCAGCCCTACGTTGGGTGTAGAGATCACTTTCAAGTGAAATCTTAGGGCGCCTGGGTGGCTCAGTTAAGCGTCTGCCTTCAGCTCAGGTCATGATCCCAGGGTCCTGGGATCGAGTCCCACTTTGGGCTCCTTGCTCAGCGGGGGAGCCTGCTTCTCCCTCTACCCTTCCTTCCTGCTCCTGCTTTCTCTGTCTCTCAAATAAATAAATAAATAAAATATTTTTTTAAAAAAGTAAATAAAATATTAAATAATAATCAAAAAGGTGTCTGAATGGACAAGGAGTGAGTGCATCAAAAAACACACAACTTAATTAGTTGGCATGAAATGTAAATTAAACCCAAAACGAGATACTTGAAATTGAAACACTTGAAATTGAAAACATCGAGCAATGGGAACTCTCACATGTCACAGAGAAGAGTGTAAAATGGGGCAAGCATTTTGGAAAAAAGTCTGACAATTTCTCAGAATATCAACTACACACCTAACATTTGACCACTTTACTTGTACGTATTTCCCTCAATTGTTTGGAAACCTACATCCGCAGAAAGTGTTCTACAAAATCATTTATAACAACCTTTCTCACAATAGCCCCAACCTGGAAACAACCATCAACAAGAGGAGTGATGAACAAATTCTGAAACATCCATATAATAGCATACGACTCAGAAAAAAAAAAAAAGGCAACAAATTACTGATAAATGTCATAAAGGTCTCACCTCCAATGTCACGGTCTTGAAAGGTCGTTCCCAACCCGCCTTGGCTAACGTAGGCCCTCCCCTCTGGTCTTTGTCATCATATTACTTTGTTCTACTTCCTCCATCATTTATTATTTTTGGAAAGTGTCATTTTTTTTTAAAGATTTTATTTTTTTATTGGACAGAGAGCTAGAGACCGCAAGCAGGGGGGAGAGGGAGAAGCAGGCTCAGCACTGAGCAGGGAGACCGATGTGGAGCTCGATCCAGGACCCTGGGATCATGACCTGAACTGAAGGCAGACGCTTAACCAATGAGCCACCCAGGCGCCCCTGGAAAGTGTCGTTTTTATTTTCATGCTCAAACACACACACAAGAATTTAATCTGAATCCGGTCGGGTATCTTGTCGACCTTGTGATCTGGTGATGAAGTGGGTGTTCAGTTCAAAACCAAACAAACAAGTCACGTTCTTGAAATGTAGGTGTATGTGATTTCCTGATTAATAAATCACAAGAAATCCAGGGGGCGCCTGGCTGGCTCAGTCGGTGGAACATGAGACTCTCGATCTGGGGGTTGTGAGTTCGAGCCCCACGTTGGGTGTAGAGAGTATGTGAAAAAATTTATTAATTAAAAAATCACAAGAAATGGGGCGCCTGGGTGGCACAGCGGTTAAGCGTCTGCCTTCGGCTCAGGGCGTGATCCCGGCGTTCTGGGATCGAGCCCCACGTCAGGCTCCTCTGCTGGGAGCCTGCTTCTTCCTCTCCCACTCCCCCTGCTTGTGTTCCCTCTCTCGCTAGCTGTCTCTATCTCTATCGAATAAATAAATAAAATCTTTTAAAAAAATAAATAAATAAAAAATAAAAAATAAATAAAAAATAAAAAATCACAAGAAATGCTCAGTATTTTAATCCCAGTGTCTCCAACAGTACCTGGTCCATATTGGGTAAATATCTCTAAATGTGTTTTGCGCGAATAAACGAATATGTGAAGAGACAGAGTATTATTATTACGCTAAAAGAAACTGCTCAGCCAAAAGCTGACTTCTTTGGGAGCCTGGAAAGGTCCCTACGGCCATTTTTTTGCTCTCTTGTAGGTACTGTGTTCAGGTCTTGTCCTAACAAGTAAGAACTACAGGTTCTACTGGGGACACCTTGGGCCCCTGAACTGGCTGGTGAGGAGTTCCTCTTCCCCTGGGGCCCCAGCCTGCAGGGGGGACAGGGGGTGATCAGCCTGTCCCCACAGAGAGGGCAGCTGGAATGGGGAGGGAAGAACTGGGGACCGGGCAGAGAGAACCCTGTCACTGGAATTCTCTAGGCCCTGTTAGCTGGAGTTCCTTTTAAAAGAAGGATATGAAATGACCCCCTTTTTATTTATTTTTAATGTGTGTGTGGGTTTTGTTTTTTTTTTTTTAAGATGTTAAAGTAATCTCTATATCCAAGGTGAGGCTTGAACTCATGACCCCAAGAGACGCATGCTCTACCAACTGAGCCAGCCAGGTGCCCTTAAAGTCACCTTTTATTTATTTATTTATTTATTTATTTTTTTAAGATGCTTTTTAAAATAACATTGTTCACTGGGATAAAATAGGCACAAGGGTTAGTATCCCAAATGTACAGACTTCTTAAAGATTATGAGACATAGAACACTAGCAACCCGAAAGAACAATGGGGAAAAGACATGAACAGATAATTCACCAAAACATTTATGAAATGACATAAAAATAAATAAAACTAAAGTCAAAAATAAAAATAACGAATAAAATAAAAATATATAAAAGCGAATGTAAAGGGTTCACACTCTCAATGAGAGAAACACAAATCGAAGCGATATTGAGTACCACTTCTCACCTATCAGACTAAGAAACCTTGAGGACATATAACTGTACGGACAAAACATAAATATGTGGACAACAAAACACATAAATATATACGTGTGTTGGTGAGGTGATGAGGAAACAGGTTCTCCTATCTGGTGGGAATGCAAAGTAGGACAGTCCTTCAAGACAAAACCACACACACACTTTCCTTTCAACTCACCCATGTCTGGAAATCCACCCTGAACGGACAGCTCCAACAGCGGGAAAATAGTTGGCACAAAGTAATTCATTGCAGAATTATTTGCAATTACAAATGATCAGAAACCCCTTAGACACCCGTCTGTGGTGGGGAAAAGTAACCCCCAAACTCAAAGGGGTTCCAGTGATTAGTTCAGAATTATCCCTATGGCCCGTGGCGAACTATCCCACAGCTCCTGGCTCTGTGGGTGACCTGTAATCGCCCTCCCTGGGGGAAGAGAACTGCCATTCATTCAATCATTCGTGAGCTATTGATTGGTCTCCCAGCTATATACCAGGCACCATTTAGTGCCCACACCTCCTGGACAAAAAGAGCCAATGGATTTTGCATTGTTTCACTCTTTAAAAGAAAAACAAACTTAATTTTTTGAATAGTTAATACATTCAAGTAATAGGAAACTCGAATGATGTAAAAAGATAATTATTGCAGTTTCCTTCCATCTTCCATCCCCCAGCTACTGAATCCCCTCTTCTGAGGCCACCATGATTACCAGGTTCTTGGTGTGTCCTTACAGAGATCCTATGTACGCAAAACAAATGTTTTCTATTTGTTCCCTTAACACAAAACATGATGTTATATGTGTCAAGTTATGCGTTTTATTTTTTTTTCCTCCCACAATGGTGCATCTTAGTGATGGGTCTACAGCAGTGCATAGGAATTTGCTCCATTCCTTTTCTGGACTGTATAGTATTTCACTGCTTGCTACACCACAATTTATTTGATTAATTCCCTCTGCCTAGACATTTAGGATGTGTCTAATCTCATGCTGCTACAAATTCTGCTGAGGTGAATAAGCTTGTTGGTGACAGCTTGGGTCCTGGGGGTCCTGGAATAGCTGTGCGGAGAGATGCTAGCCTGTGGCGTCCGGTCTTACCCCTGGACAGTGCGGGCACCCCACACTCTGTGCACTAAAAACACCTGCCACAGTCATCTCAGGAACCCCTGGATGTGTCTGGATCTCTACTTTCTGTTTTCAGTCAATCTCTTAACTCTCCCTGAAGCTCCTTGACTCCCTTTCAAGGTAATCTGATCTGCTCAGAGTTATCACATTTTAGAGTCAGAATCATTACGCCGATTCTGGACTAGTATGTATGTATGTACTTAAAATGATTTTATTTATTTATTTATTTGAGAGAGAGTGTATGTGGGCACAAGCAGGCAGAGGGGCAGACAGAGAGGGAGAAACAGACTCATTGCTGAGCAGGAAGCCCGATGTGGGGCTTGATCCCAGAACCCTAGGATCATGACCTGAGCCAAAGGCAGACGATTAACTGACTGAGCCACCCAGGCGCCCCTGTACTGTTTCTTAAAATAAATGAAAGCCAGGGCACCTAGGTGGCTCAGTTGGTTAAGCAGACGCCTCTTGATTTCAGCTCAGGTCATGATCTCAGGGTCCTGGGATGGAGCCCTATGTCGGGCTCCTTGTTCAGTGGGGAAGGGCCCTGGTCCAGGATTCTCTCTCTCTCTCCCTGTGCCCCTCCTCCTGCTCCTGCTCTTTCTCTCTCCCTCTCTTCTCTCAAATAAATATCTTTAAGAATAAAATAGAAAATAAATGAAAGCTTGTTCAGTATATTGAGAAGAATCTATAATGTTTGATGAAACAGATGTTTTCAAGCTCGTGAGCTGTTCCCATCAACCTCTTTCCTGGGTTTCCAAGGTGGAACACATTCCCCTTGCCAGTAATTGTTCTGCTTTGCCTTCCTGTCTAAGGGGCTGACATTTAAGTGATAAATGTCATGTCTCAAAATCCGTCACGAAAAGCCACCTCTGTGGAACTGCTAAGAGCTGTTTTCACTTGCAAATTTCCAACCTGAGCTGATCTCCCCGTGTTCGTATTACTCACACAATTTGGGAAATGACTCATCGTTAGGGAGTCGTGATTCTCTGCAGGACACAATCTCTAAAGTTGCTGCAAAACAGAAGCTCTCTACATCTTTCCAACAAGGCAAATATTCACCTTTTTTTTCTTTTGGATATTATGGGATTGTCTTTGCTTACAGCAAGGGATCACTCACTAATTTTTAAAAATTTCCACATCATTTTTCCTGGTGAGATACACAATACAGAAAAAAAAGGTGCATCTAGCTGATTTGTTCAGGTCAACATGTGATTGGAGCTATTTCCCAGGCTGATGAATGAGACATCACATAAAATTTACCTTCTTATCCGTTTCAAGTGTATGTTTGGATGGAGCATAAAGACCTCCAGGTGTTATGCAGCCAACCCCACCATCCACCCATAGCTCTCTCCATCTTCTCCAGCTGGAGCTCTGTCCCCGTTAAACACCATCTCCCCACCGCCCTCCCCCAGCCCCTGGCACCACCGTCACCTTTCTGTCTCTATGCATTTGAGAACCTAGGGTCCTCACAGAAGTAGAATCATGTAATATTTGTCCTTTCATGACTGGCTTACTTCACTCAGCATAACGTCCCCAAGGTTCACCACGTTGTAACTCGTGTGCAGATTTCCTTCCTTCTTAAGGTTGATAACATTCCACTGCGTGGATATACACAACTTGTTTATCTGGTCATCCTCTGACAGATGCTGGATTGCTTCTACCATTTGGCTATTGGGAATAATGGGCTACTCACAGTTGGTTCCTGGGACACACAAGGGTGCAGAGCCCACAGGAAGACGTTAATCAATATTTGTAAAATGACTGAAAGGATGAAGGAGTAAATCAGTGAAGAGAGGAGACGATTGTCGTGCCTCCAGCATTCATACAGCTGCTGAGCGGCTATGACCCCCGAGCCTGCCCAGGCCAGACTCACTCTGGGTTTGCCCTCTGTAAAGCTCTTGTCCAAAGACAGGATTCAACATGCGTGAAACATGGGCCTGAGCCAGCGATTGAAATCCCAAGTCCGTGCCTCTTCTCTGGACCCCTGTCAGGCCACTTTGAGGGTCCCCTTTTCCAGCACCCACATCCCCCCCAAGAGCTTTCATTGCTGTGAGTGGTAGAGGCAGGCTCAGGTGGTTGCCATGGAAACTAGTGCCATAGAGAGCTGAAGAAGGATCTCCGACGTTAAATGTAAAAGCCAGGTCTTAAATAGTAGATATGATGATGCTATTATTTGCTGTAGAAAATACAAAGAAGTGTGGTTAGAAACACACACACACACACACACACTCAACAAATCGCTCTGGAATGGCAGACACAAAAAGTTGTTCGTGGGGAGGAGTGGGCAGGAAGGGAGCAGAAGGAAAAGTGAGCAGGTGTGGGAGGTAGATTGGTTTCCACTGCTCTCCTGTTAGTGTGCAAATCACCACCTTCCCCAAACACTAAAAACGACACAAGTAAGAGTATCCAGAAAATTTTAGCTACTGACGTAAATCTACTTTGAGCCCAGTTTTCAACTTACAGCAAAAGTACTTCCAAATGATTTAAAGGCAGACACTACAGTTAAAATAACCAACCAAACAAAAACAATAGCAAAGTTTTAATTCTTGGAAAAAATAAACCAAGGAGCAACTTAATCAACATACTCAAAATATCTACTATATGCCATATAAGAAACAATTGATTGCCTTAATATATAAAGAACTCTAAAAAATCAATAAAGTAAATATCGAGAGAGAGGAAAAAAAACCCTATGCAATCAACAAGTGAATCATAAGAGAAATGCAGACACACTGGAACCCCAATGGGCAATAGTCATAATAAGAATGCTTGTGTCAGGGCGCCTGGGCGGCTCAGTTGGTTAAGCGTCTGCCTTCAGCTCAGGTCATGATCCCAGGGTCCTGGGATCGAACCCTTCGTTGGGTTCCTTGTTCAGTGGGGAGTCTGCTTTTCCCTCTCCCTCTGCCTGCTGCTCTGCCTACTTGTGCTCTCCTATCTCTCTGTCAAATAAATAAATAAATAAAATCTCAAAAAAAAAAAAAAACAATCTTAATTCCCCCCCCCCCCAAAAAAGAATGTTTATGGCCCCCCCCCACCATATTCACATGTTGAAACTCTAAACCCCAATGTGATGATTTTTGGAGGTGGGATCTGTGGAAGGAAATGAGGTTTAGATTCATTAGGATGAGGTCCCCATGATGGGATTAGTGTCCTTATAAGTAGAGATGACAGAGAGCAAGCTTTTCTCTCTCTCCATCTTGTGAGGACACAGCAGAAGAGGCAGCCATTGGCAAACCAGGAAGACAAGTCCTCCATCTTGAATTTCCAGCCTCCAAAACCATGAGAAACAAATGTCTGTTGTTTGAACTGCCCAGTCTGTGCTATTTGGTTACAGCTGAATAAGACATGGAGGGTTAGGGAAAACGGGGTGCTTGCATATTTCCATGGGGGATCCACCGGGCAGCCAGTGCAGGCAACGTGACTCAGCACTTTTTCCTCAGGAAATCACTGGTACACATCGACATACACACGAAGGTGTTCTCTGTGTCACCAGCAAGATAGGAATTGGGAAGAACTCTGTGGCAGAACAATCGCCCCACCCACATTCCCATCCTAATCTCTGGAACCTGTGACTATGGGGCCTGACGTGGTAGAAGGGATTCCGCAGGTATCATTCAGTGAAGGATTTTGAGGTGGGGAGACGATCCTGGATTATGCAGGGTGGGGTTCCAGGTGATCATAAGGGTCCTCAGAAGTGAAAGAGGGAGGGAAGAGGAGATGTGACTAGGGAGGCAGAGGTTGGAGGGACACGGGGCCACAGCCAAGGCATGCAGATGCCTCTGGGAGCTGGACACGGAGAGGGACAGAAGGAGTGCAGCCAGGCATCTGTGGATTTTAGTCACAAGACCCACTCTGGACTTCTGACTTCCACGGCTGTAAGATAACAAATGTGTGTTGTAAGCCACCGAGTTTGTGGTGCTTCCTGACAGCAGCCGTGGACACTCATGCAAGCCCAAGTACCCACGAAGAGAGAAAAGGGTCACTGCCTTCAGGGACGTTTTTGATGGTATTTACTGACATGGAAACAGACCTATATATACGATACAAATACGGGAACTATTGTTGAAACAAGTAGGCCATATACCCAGATCTACTGGTTGTCAAAATTTGTTTTAAGACTCCTTGTGTGGGTAGGGCGGCGAGATCAGCTCAGCAGTTGCCATGGGAGGCAACCAGGAGGAGGGAGGGGCTGGGGAAGGCGCAGAGAGAGCCCTGGCTGCGGCTGGAAGGTTCCAGGCTCCGAGGTCAGGGCATGGAGGAGTTCAGGGTGGGGACCAGGCTGCAGGGCAGACACAGATGCGTTTGTGCATGGCCTCTGACGTCCTTTACTGCCGCATCTCGAATTAGGGGAACGATCTTTCTACTCATTGTGTTGTTGCAAGAATCCAATGATGTTTGTGAAGCATGTTACCCTTTTCAGGGATTTTCTGTGGTGACAGGTAGAAACACACAGTAGGAGAATCACCCGATGGGGGGAGCTAGGTAAAAGTGCAGATCCCTGGGGCTTAGCTCAGTCCAGTGAGGAAGATCTCTTAGAAACCGGCTCATCCTCTCTAGACAGAAAAGGGATCTCTTAGCCTTCCCTCCCTCCATCCATCCATCCAACCATCTATCTTTCTTTCTTCCTTCCTTTCTTCCTTCCTTTCTCTTTCTGTATGTCCATCCATCCGTCCATCTGTCCATCCATCCATCTTTATCTATCCATCTATCCATCCATCCAGCTATTTAGCTATCTGAATATATAGAGGAATTTTTTCACTATTATTAGCTGAATTACCTTTCTTACTCTCCTGTTAACTGCAATTAACTGGCCATCTCCATCTACTCCAGTGTGTTCTCCGAAAGCAGAGATCTTTCCGTCTTCTACATTCCTTTAATTCACAGAAAAGTGTTGTTATGGGTTGAATTGCATCTTCCCCAAATTCACATATTGAAGTCCTAGCCCTCAGCACCTCAGAATGTGAGTGTACTTGCAGACAGAGCCTTTAAAGAGGTGATGAAGGGTAAAGTGGGATCATTGGCCCTCATCCAATGTGACTGGTGTCCTCACAAGAGGAGATCAGGACACAGACACACACAGGAAGGAGATGGCTGTCTACAAGCCAAGGAGAGAGGCCTCGGGAGAAAGCCACCCTGCCCACACCTGGATCTCAACTTCTGGCCTCCAGGACTGGGAGATAATAGATGTCTGTTGTTCAAGCTGCCCGGGGCCGGGTTGCTTTGTTATGGCACCATGACAACACCCAGGAGAAGGAATTTGCAAACATCTAGAAAATTCACATGCACATTTCCCCTCTGGCCCAGAAGCGATGGATCAATACTTCACCCAAATTGCAAACACACACAACCTTGCATCTGCAACGACATCCCACGAGTTCGTCCAGAAGTCACAGCAAGATTCAGATGAAGTTACATCCCTGTGATTAGACTGTTCGCTGCACCGGCATGTCATTGCTCTTACTTTGTAACAGAAACGCAGTAGAAACTCATCGGGAGACTGGCCCAGGGAACCATGGGGACCCACAAATGGGATGTCCTGTGGCATCAGTAAGAACGCACGATGTCTTTGTGCGCTAATGGGGGATCATCCCTGGGACACGGTGTTTCGTGATAAAAGCCAAGCAGCAGACAGTGCAGCACGGGCTACTCTTTGTGTCTGTAAAAGGGAGGGAGTGAAGGTACTGGTGCCAATCTATGAGTTCAGTAGCTCCGTGAGGACACAAAGGGATGGGCAACGGGGTTTGCCTCTAGAGCAGGAGTGGGCAAACTTTTTCTCTACCCAGGCCTGCCACCGGGAGGGTGAAAGCAGCCGCAGGCAATTTGCAAGGAATGGGCATGGCTGTGACTGTAAACACAGACAAGCCAGATGCGGCCTGGAGGGAGGACAGTTTTGCGGGTCTCGAACTCACGGCCCTGAGATCAAGAGTCGCGTGCTCTACCGACAGCCAGCCAGGTGCCCCACGAGGACGGTTTTCTGATTCCTGGTCTAGAGCGTGGATCTGGGGGATGAGGGTCAAGACTGAGAAAGAAACTTATCAACCCTGTTCCTTCCATAGAGTTCATTGACTCCTCAACACCTACATGAGAGCAATGTTTTCATCCTCAACACACAAATTTGGAAACCACTCTGAAGAAAATTGCACAAGAGGCTAGCCAGGAAGCGGAAGGGACAGAATGCACACTCCACGTCTAATCACTGCCACGTGTTATCATGCCACCTTCAGAGAGGGACTGTTCCTTCTCTCTTTTACCCAAGAGGGAACCAAAGCACAGAGGGGTTGAGTAAGCTTCTCCAGGATGCCCAGCCAGCAGGGAATCTCTCCTAGGTCTCACTTCAAACCACAAATGCCGGTCGCCAGCACTCTGTTTCCCCCCTATTTCTGTCGACAGTGCCTATTGATGTCCTCCGGTGCTCCCCCACCCCGCACTGACCCTTCCCCACTTCATTCCTTTTACACCAACGTCCCCCTGGGGGCCAAACACAGGCTCACTCCTGTCAGCACCATCCTGAGGTATAAAGAGGCCCCTGAGCCCACAAGGGCCTCACGCCCTGGCTTCCTCCTCTCTATCCCTCTCTCCATCGGCCTGTCCCCACGGCCTCTTGGCTCCGTTTCCAGAACACCCCAGATACATCCATCCCCCCGGCCAGGCCTTGATGAGCACAGCCACCTCCACCGCCTGATAAGCCTCTTCGCAATTTTCTTTCTTTTAAAAATTTACCTAATGTTTGTATTTAACTCAAGAAATCCAAGTGTCACCATTTCAAAACATCATCCACATTATTCTGAGGAATAACAGAAGTTATGTCCTCTGCTTCCTTCTGCGTTTCAAGGCCTAGTGCACATGTCTCTGCTACAGCACATCTCCGTGTGAAAGTTAAGTTTGACCAGATACGCTTGCTGCGCGCCAAGAGTTCGTGTCATGTGCGGTTACGTGCCTTGGAACGTCCCTATAACGCAGCCGAGCCTCCCTGCTCAGAGCTGCATGTGCACTGACGTCCACCTCCCTGCTCTCCGCTTGTCCGGGCCTGGTTTCTGCAGATCCCACAGACAGCTGGGGCGGTGCGCTGGGTTCTCTCGGCGCCTGGCGTGTTCACGGAGCAGCATGCCCTCCAGGCTCAGCCACGCTGCTTCAAATACAAGGGTCTCCTTTTCGGAAGCTGATTCGTATTCCGTGGTATCTACATCCCACAATTGCTTTATCTAGTCATCTGTCTATGGACAATTAGGTTGTTCAGGTCTTTTGCCTGTTTTCTGACTGTGTCGTTTGTCTTTACCCAAGGGTGTTTTCATTCCTATCCCATCGCTGATTTTATAGGTAAGGAAGCTGAAGCACAGAGAGGTTAAGTGACTTCCCCAAGAATGCACAGCTGATAACTGGAAGAGCCAGAAAACAGGAACCCAAGCCATCTCACTGGCGGAAAGGAAGCAGGGAGGCCCTCGCCCCTGTAGACAGGTCTTTAAGAGCATGCAGTCATTCTGTGTTCTGAGAAACAGCTCTAGACAATGTTCTGGAATCTGATCGTTTGAGGAGCTCCAGATGGCCTGGCTTGTACCCACCTCAGGGCCTCTGCACCTGCTGTTCCCTCAGCCAAGAAAGTCCTTCCCGGAGACATTCTCCTTGTCAGCATTCAGGCTCCAACATCATTGCCTCAGAGGCCCATTTCCTTTGGTTTGTTGACTTGCTTGTTGTCTCTTCCTGCCAGGAGAATGTAAGCTCCGTGGGGTCAGGTGGCTTGTCTGTGCGGGGACGGGCCTCCGACCCCAGCCCCATCTCTCACCAGTCCTCTCTCTGGCCCCTGAACGTTTCTCATGTCTGCAAATGTACCACGGTCTCTGTCACTATACCGCCCAACACAAGAGATGAGCAACACATGCTCATTGAATGACATAATGAAAATAGCAAAAGTGGAAATCTGGAAATGGACTGTTTTCTTAAAAATTGGCAACCAACAGATTAGAATCATGGAAATTGTCTTCTCCTGAGAAAACAAATGTTCTTTTTGTTCAAGTTCTTATTCTTCTCTGGTTCCAGGAGAAATTCCCCGTACAATATCAGGTTAGTGAAAGAAGTTTTCCTGCACCCTGACAGTGAGATGGGGTGCAGGAGCCGGCCCCTAGGATGGTCCCCTAAGGCCCTGGCCAACTGGTGTTCATGCCCTCGCAGTTCCCCACGTTGAAGAGAGCTGTGCGACCAGTAAAATGGCAGAAATGACCACGTGTGACTTTTTTCTGCCCTGCTCTCTCTTGGCCATCTGCTTGGAGGTAATCCAGCTGCCATGCCGGTGAGGCCGCCTGCTCACAGCCAGTGACCATTCACCAGCCGTGTGCGTGCGCCATCTTGGAAGTGGGTCTTCCATTGCCAGTCAAGCTTTCAGATGACCAGGGTCCCAGCCAACATCTTGACTGAAACCTGATGAGAGACTTATGTTCCCCAGCCCTTCTGTCCCTCACCTTACTCTGTTCTTCTTCTTTGTTCCTCGTCAGTACCCGACCAGCACACATTGGTTTCTGTTGATGACCTCCCCTTGTTATAACAAGCTACAACAAGGCCTGAAGATTGCCTGTTTGCTTTACTGCTAATGTCAATAGCCTCAACAGTACCTGGCATACCGAAAAATTATTGGCTGAATGTTGTGGGTTAAGAAGGGCCAACATTTCTGATTGCTCAAAAAGTGGTACCTGTGTAAGTGGCCTCAGGACACCTTGCAGTTTCCCTTCCACTCTTTTAGGATGCTGAGGCCACCATGCTGTGAAGAGAACCAAGCCCCCAGGGGAGAGCCAGCAGAGCTGCTAAACACAAAGGGAAGACATCTGGGACCCCCTGGCCCAATGGATCCTCCAGCCAAATGAGGTCACACAAGTGGGCCCACGAAAAACTCATCCACAGAACCACTAGCCAATCCGTGGAATTGTGAGAAACAATGAGCTGTTGTTTCTATACAAGTTGGGGAGCAGCTGGTTACACGGCAGTAGGTAACTGATACACTCGATAAATAACCAGCTCCCTAGCAGCCCTTCCTCCTTCTACCCTTGGCCCCTACAGTCCCTCTTCACATAGCAAAACCATGTCTTGGAAAACACAGTTGCTAATGTCAACCTCTCATCTCACTTGAAGCAATCAAAGGCTCCCTGTTGCCTTGAGGATAAAGGGAAAAGGCTGAAGATGATGAGGCTTTGCAGGCTCTAGCCTCTCCCTTTGTGTCCAGCCTCATCACCTTCCACCCCACACTCTAGGCGCTCTGAAGTATAATTGGTTTACTAAAGGCTCCATATTCCCTCCTGCCGTGGTGCATTTGCACATGCTGCTCCATGACTTCCTTGCAACCTTGAGATATCAGCTGCAGCATCATTTTCCCAGGAAAGCCCTCCTTGGTTTCTCCAAGACAGACCATCCTGCCATAAGCTCTCACAGCCCTGGGCACCTTTCCTCTATTAACACTTACCATGGGCTGTCATTTTTTCTGATACACATCTGTATTAGTCAGGGTTCCCCAGAGAAACAACGTGACCACATGACTACAGAGTGTGTCAGGTCCAAACTCTGCCGGGGGTGGGGGGTCTCCTGCAGGCTGAAGACCGAAGGTGGAGCTCATGCTGCAGTTCAAGTCTGAAGATCATCTGCTTGCAGAATCCCCTCTTGCTTGGGGGCGGTTAGTCTTCGTTCTCTTCATGCCTTTGACTGATTGGATGAGGCCCACCCGCATTAGGGAGGACAATGTGTTTGACTCAAAGTCCACAAATTTAAACATTAATCTCATACAAAAAAACACTCAGAATAACATTAGAGCGGATGTTTGGGCTCCATGGCCCAGCCAAGTTGACCGTCACAACATCCGTCTCCCTTGCTAAGGGGTAATTCTCATGAGGGCAGGACCATATCTGCGCTTTCTCTCTGTGCCCCTGCATGGTGGCCAGCATGGTGGCTGATGCTTGTTATGGAAAACATGATGCTGCAGCCACTTCCTTCCTGCTGAGTCTCATCACCCTCTTCCCACACCCAGGATTCCCATAGCAGCTCCCTTTGGGGTCTCATGGCCGCCATATTCCTCTTTTCTAGTCTAATCTTCAATGTGGTTTTCCAAAACATTAATGTCAACAGCAGCAGCAGTTGATCTGATTGTGAACATCCTTAAACACTCATGGCAGATCCCCACCACCTACAGAATAAAGCTTAGCTTGGCCCGTAAATCACTCATTCTGTGGATTCTGTGATGGTCCCCAAGACTCATACTCACTGTGTACCCTGACACAGGATTACCCTGTGTAATCCTCCTGACTGTGTCTATGAGATCTTGCTCCTGTGATTGTGTTATGGTCCCCGTAGAAGAGAGGTCCCCCTGAGTGGGCCTTACCTAATCAGGTGGGCCTTTAAAGGAAAAGCAGAGGACACCAGAAAGACACATGCCTACTGGCCTGGAACAAGAAGCAGCAACTGCAAATTGCCTATGGGAAGCATGTGTCTGGGAACCAGGGGCAGCCTCCGGGAGCTGAAAGCAGACCACCCCTGTAAGGAAACAGGGGGTCTCGGCCATCCAATGGCAAGGAAATGAGTTCTGCCAACCACCAGTCTTGCTGAGTGAGTGTGTGTGTGTGTGTGTGTGTGTGTGTGCTTGGAAGAGTCCCCTGAGACTCAGATAAGACCACAGACCTGGATAACACCTTGATTTCAGCCTGGTAAACCCTAAGCAAAAGGTCCAGCTAACCCAAACCTGAATTCCTGACCGGAAAAACCATGAGATAACAAATTTGCGCTACTGTAAGCTGGAGGGCAGTGGTGATTTGTTACCGAGCAGAACATGAATACACCTTCCACTGGCCACTCCACAAATGTGTATTGATTGCTGGCACAGGCTGGGCCCGAGGACCACAGCCCCAGGGAACTGGAGCCAGGAGACCCCGTGGTCATGGCCACAGGCCTCGCAACAGCTTCAGGGCTTGAGCTAGAACACACGTTTGGGGGCCATCGAGCAACACAGCTCATTATAGGGACCAGCTTGGTGTCACAAGGACCTGGTCCACAGTCTGGCTCTGCTCCTTCTGGCTGGTGTCAGGACCTCTCTGATCCCAAGCTAGTCAACTGTAAAGTAGGGGTGAGGAGATTCCCTCCTTGCCTATGAGGTTCTTTTTTTTTTTTTTAAAGATTTTATTTATTTATTTATTTATTTGACAAGAGATAGAGACAGCCAGCGAGAGAGGGAACACAAGCAGGGGGAGTGGGAGAGGAAGAAGCAGGCTCATAGCAGAGGAGCCCGATGTGGGGCTCGATCCCATAACTCCAGGATCATGCCCTGAGCTGAAGGCAGACGCTCAACCACTGTGCCACCCAGGCGCCCCTCCCTATGAGGTTCTTGGAATGAAATGACCAGACTCCTTCCTAAAGCACGTGGCACGGGGCCTGGAATACTTCTGCACCTGGAATAGATATGCTACCTGAACTCCTAGCCAAGCCCTTCATCCATGTGTCCGTAACCGTGTGCGTAAAGGCACATACGTGCACACACACATGAACACGGACACAGGGAGGCTCCCACACGAACGGAAGCTCTCCTTGCTCCCATACCTGTATCAGAGGAAATTGTTCAATAAGCATTTAATTGATACCAACTGGCTTCAAGACACCGTGAAGGGTCCCCAGGACAGAAAGCTACTTCCTTCAAAAATAACGTTGCGAAATGAGCAGTTCTCAGATTGCAGAGGGAAAAACTGGTTAGAAAGAGAATGTGGTGATAACAGTTTGCCAAACAGATGGTTAGTATTACTCTTTTTCTCATGTTTTGGAAAGGGGTGTCTCCACTGTGCTGTCTCTACTGAGCTGGGTCCAAGAGAGCCATTCTCGTCCTTGGTCACATGAACGTATGCGCTGCTGGTATCCGGCCTGGCCGTTAGCTCAGTGGAAATTCTGTGGGATTCTGGAGCGCTGAGGGTCCATCTGGGCCACTCGGCCTCGTGTGAAACTTCTAACAGCTTCTCGCTGGAGTGTTTCTTGCCTCTGTCCCATTCACCAGGGCTGGGACTGGGGTGAAGCAGGGGAGGCTCTCAGCTCGGGTGCAAAATCGAAGCGTGGGTTTGAGCAGGACACAAACATCTCAGTAACCAAGAGAAACAATATTTTAATGCAACATTTCTTTAAAGTTCCAAAATTAATGCAAAAAAATCAACAGTGAACAAAATAACATTTTAATTAAAGAGGATCTGACGGGATCGGGATCAGGATCGGGGTGAGGTGAGGGAGGTGAGTCACACAAAGTGCAGCATCAGATCCCATCTTGAGCAAGAATTTAGGTGTTGGGTGTATCATGGGGTTATTTCTGCATGCTTTTTTATCTAAAAAATGTCACATTCAAATGTTATCTTGACCCTCCGCATCCTTTCCTGTCGACTAAATGGCTCTCAAATCTTTCCTCCTTCCTCACCACCTTCCTCCTCTCTGCCATCACATCTGGCCTGAACGGCCGCAGCAACCTCCTGTCCACACCCTGGCCTCGTCCACCTGGTGAAATTCAGGATTAAGTCTTCCTTCGGGCCTTTTCCTCAAAGGCCACGTTCATCCATCCACGAGTCCTACTGATGCCACCGTCATCCCCCACTGTCGAGAAACGCCTGACCCCTGGCCACTGCTCTCGCGCCTGTGCCGTCGTCACCTTTGGCGTGCGTGGTCGCACCTGATTCCGTACAATGTTCTCAGCTCTCTTCCGCTCCCTGCCCAGGGTTTCCTGGAATGTGGGGCAGACCGCATCACTGTGGTGTCATTTCAGATGGTTTGGCTTTACACCTAATTGAATTTCACTGTAAAACATGCTATTCCCTTGTGGACTCTTTCCATGTCATTCCAGGGGCAGTTTCTGTGCGGTGCTGGCGCGGCTTCGGCCCCTCCACGGCGCTGGCTGGGTGCTTCCTACACAAAGGAGAGCTTTGCTCAGAGCCTGGTTCCCCACCCAGCACGGGGGCCCCGGGCCGGGAGAACCATTTGTGGTGGGGGCGTCCTGCGCAGTGTGCTCGAATCGACCCTCCAGATGCCAGGAGTGTGCCCCTCCCCTATGTTGTGACAACCAGAAACGTCTCCGGGCATTGCTGGCTGTCCCATCGTGGGCGAAGTCACCCCTGGTTGAGAACCACTGGTCTAGCCACACTCATTCACACTCTTTTGTTCCTACTGTGTTTCCTTTAAAGACTAGGGGCGTCTGGGTGGCTCAGTCAGCTGAGCGTCTGCCTTCGACTCAGGTCATGATCTCAGGGACTCCATCCTGGGATGGAGTCCTGCATTGGACTCCCTGTCCCACAGGGAGCCTACTTTCCCCTCTCCCGCTGCTGCTCCCCATGTTTGTGCTCTCTCTCTCTCCGTCAAATAAATAAAATCTTTATATATATATATATATATATATATATATATATATATATATATATGTTAAAAAAACAACAAAATTTCATTTAAGAGCAGTTTCAGGTTCACAGGAAAATTAAGGGGTAAGTACAGAGATTTCCCGTGCACCCCTGCCCCCACTCCTGCACGGCCTCTCCACTATCAACATTCCCCACCTAGGGTACGTTCGTCACCACTGATGAGCTAGTACCGACACGCCATTGTCACCTGGAGTCCATAGTGTACCCTGGGGGTCACTCGTGGCACTTTGTGCACGCTGTGGGTGTGGACGGAGGCATAGTGACGGGTATCCAACCCTACAGTATCACACAGAGTATTTCCACGGCCCTGAAAGTCCTCTGTGCTCTTCCTGTTCATCCCGCCCCTCCAACCCCTGCTAACCACCCCACACACGCGACACACACTCACAACACAGTTCCTCGTGTGCTCACACGCAGCCAGTCACACACTGTCGCACACTTTGAGACCCGCCGCGGTCGGCTGTATGCCGAGCACCACCCCTCCTGTTCCTCACGTGGCTCTGGAGGTGGGGATCCTGGATTCCCCCATCCAAAGTGAAGACACGAGGCCCCGCAGGTCAGCGAGTGTGAGTCTATGCTGTTGAATTCCTCACGCGTGTTTCCAGCACGGCACACGGACGTTCCGACATGGATGGGACATTAAGGTGAACGGTGACGGAGGCGTAGGGGCTGGAAGAACACGCAGAGGGAGAAAAGCTGCTCTTAAAGGCCCCAGGAGCCATTCTTGGTGCCGGAGTCCCGGGAACTTTGGATCTTGTTTCTTTTGTTAGGTTTTGCTCAAACACCCTCTGTTCTTCTGCCCTACGGTGGCTTCATCTGGATGCCGAGGGTTCGCTCTTGAGGAAAAGCCACCTGAACCCCATCCCCAATTGTAGGAAACCCGGGTGTGTGTTGTAAAACCACCGAGGGGGGCGGAACGGTTTGGTACAGGGCAGATGGGGGGGGGCTCAGTGCTGTCCACACTCCTGCCTTTCCACGGAATGCCGCTCCGAATCCCACGGCAGGGCTGTCTGGCGGCCCGACCATCCGCGGCCAATTTCACGGCGCGCGAGGTAAGAAACAGCAGCCCCTCATCAGGCGCTTGGCGGCAGGTGCCACCCGCGGCCGCGGTCAGTGGAGCCCGCGAGCTGGTCAGAGGCTGCCCGACGTGCCGCGGAGGCCGGCGCAGCTGTCGGGGGATTAGCTGTAAGGAAAGCCGATCCCATGACGAACGGGTCAGGTATGTCCGCGCCTGGGAAGCGTGAGCGCCAAGGTTTGCATTCTAGAACGGATTGGCGCCACAAGATAGAGAACGTGTTTGTTTTCTGAGGCCCCCGGGGAGTCGCGATGTGGACATCTCTGAAGGTACCCAGAGACACACGGAACGCAAGACGCAAATCACACGGAGGCTGTTTCCTCGCAGATTCCCGTTGGGGGTTTGCTCGCGCCCATCGCCAGTGGCTTCTGAGATGTTCTGTTTCTCGCTCCGAATTCTGAAGCGGGGTGCTTTGCGGTGAAAAGATTAGAGGGGGCATGCGGGAGCTGCGCTGCTCGGGGAGGGAAACCTGAGGCCAGACGGCCCGAAGGTGTCATCAGAGGCTTTAGCGGAATTTCACTGTCTCCCCGGGAAACGGATGAGCGTCCAAAGCCCTGGGTGTGGAGGGATTTGAGCAAAAATGAGATTAAAGATTATGAATCTGTATAATTAAAGACCTCCTCTTTCTGACTCTTTTCAGGAGGGCAACGGGGTTTGAAGCGGGAGAGAGGAGTGGTTAGACACGAGGTTCAGAAAGGTTCTTCGGCTCTGAGTTCGAAGAGTGGTGGGTGGGCAGCAGTGTGTTGGAAAGCCTGAAAACATGCAAAAGTAGACAAGCATAATAAATCCTCTTGGACTCACGGTTTCAACGACGATCTGCTCACGCCCCTGCCCCCCAGCCTCCTGCATCCACGCTTCCGTCACCCCACCCGCAATTCTTTTAAAGCAAATCCCAGACAGATACTTCAACCCTGAATATTTCAGTGCCTGTGTCCTGAAGAGAAAGACTCTTGCATCGAGCTGACTTTGGAGCCCATGCGGGGTGACTTTCACGAAATAGGAAGAGTCGTAAATGCATTTCAGGGTTTGCATTTTTGTCAGGATTCTCCCGTTGGTCTCCATAGTTCACATTTCACTTGAGGTATCTGGGTTTTTGGCTTTTTTTTTTTTTTAGAGTTTCTAATATGTTAAGTAATTAATTGATTTCATATCAATTATACAGGAGTGCTTCCAGAATGGAGTTTTACTTTTTAAAAATTTTTTTTAAATTTTTGCTTTTTAGGGGTGCCTGGGTGGCTTAGTTGGTTAAGCGTCTGCCTTTGGCTCAGGTCATGACCCAGGGTCCTGGGATCTTCTCTATTGGACTCCCTCCTCGGTGGGGAGCCTGCATCTCTCTCTCCCTCTGCCCCTCTCTCTGCTCATGCTCTCTCTCTCTCTCTCAAATAAATAAAAATCTTTTAAAAAATAAATTTGCTTTTTAAATTTAACTTTTTTTTTTCCCAAATGAGTGACTGTATGAGTTTGCTAGGGCTTCCAGAACAAAGCACGCAGCCTGGGAGGCTTACAGGACAGAAATTACCTCCTAATGATTTCCCTGAAGCCTCTGTCCTTGCCTTGGACATAGCCACCTTCTCCCTGTGCCCTTAGATGGTCTTCCTTCTGTGCCTGTCTGTGTCCGGTTCCTCCCCCTCCCCCTCCTCCTCCTCCTCCTCCTCTTCTTCTTCTTCTAAAGATTTTATTTTTTATTTTTTTTAAGATTTTATTTATTTATTCGACAGAGATAGAGACAGCCAGCGAGAGAGGGAACACAAGCAGGGGGAGTGGGAGAGGAAGAAGCAGGCTCATAGCGGAGGAGCCTGATGTGGGGCTCGATCCCATAACACCGGGATCACGCCCTGAGCTGAAGGCAGACGCTTAACCGCTGTGCCACCCAGGCGCCCCCTTAAGATTTTATTTTTAAGTCATCTCTACACCCAACGCAGAGCTCAAACCACAACCCTGAGAGCAAGAGTTGCATGCTTTTCCAACTAAGCCAGCCAGGTGCTCCCTGATCTCCTTGTCTTATAAGGCTACCAGTCACACTGGATTAGGGCCCACCCCAACCACCTCATTTTAACTTAATCACCTCTTGAAAGACCCTATCTCCAAATACAGTGACAATCTGAGGTCCTAGAATTAGGATTCCAACACATGAATTTGGGGGAGACACAAGTTGGTCTATAACAGCCGGAGCCCAAGTGGTGGGGCTACCCAGATGGGGCTGGAGGGCTTGGTAAGGGCCAGATCTGGAGATATATTTTAGATCCCCATCAGAGGCTTGGATTTCACCCTGATTTCAGGAGGGAGCCCCCATGGACATTTAGCAGAGGGGGACCATAGTCAGACTTGCATCCAAGCAAGATGGCCCTCGTTGCCAGTGGGGCGCTGGGGCTAGGTTGGAGGCCACTGATGACCGTGGGGAGACCCAGGCAGAGAAACTGGACACCTGTGAGGTCGGTAGGATGGACAGGCGTGGGCACAGGGGAGAGATTTGGATCCAAGTCATCAGGCATGAAATCTTTGTTCTCAACTGCTTCTGCCTCCCAGCAAGAGGAGACACTGCCCTGCCTCTCCTCCCCTCTGCTCCCCTTTCCCTCCATGGGGAAGGGATGGGGTCTATGGCCATAAGGCTTTTTCTTTCTTAGGCTCAGCCGTTTCTTTCCAGTTGCATAGTTTTAAAGTAAGTCGACGATATTCTCAGACGCCCTCTGCTGCCCGCTTTTCGCAGCCTGTGACAATGGTCTGTCCCTGGGCAGACACCCCAGCAAATGTGACTGCAGAGCCCTGGAGATGTGGCCAGGGCAGAGTGACGTGGGCTGTGAAGTGTAAAACATGGGCACTGGACCTTGAAGATTATGTGTGAGAAAAACAGGGTGAAATGTCTCATTAACAATGTCTTATATTGATTACATGTGATTATGTGATATTTTGAATATATTAGAGTAAATAGATATGGTCTTGGGGCGCCTGGATGGCTCAGTCGGTTAAGCGTCTGCCTTCAGCTCAGGTCATGATCTCAGGGTCCTGGGATCAAGTCCCACATCGGGCTCCCTGCTCAGAGGGGAGCCTGCTTGTCCCTCTCCTGCTCCCCCTGCTTGTGCGCTCTGTGTCAAATAAATAAGTAAAATCTTAGGGAAAAAATGAGGTGAGAGCCAGGATTATAACTTATACCTTCCTGGGAAGTGTGAAGAATCCAGAAAATATGCTCCAGTCCAGGCACTCCCATGAGACTGTGGTGTGACAGGGCACACAAATGCATGCATCTATCCATCACCTAGGTCTTACACGTACTATAGGCCTACTATGTGCCAAGCGCTCATAGGTGGGGAGTCCAGAGGCAACTCAGACAGATGGGGCTCCACTCTCAGGGACACACCTCTCCTGAGCAGGAGAGAGGGACAACACACAGTAGGAGTAAATAAAAAAAATAAGATGGCCGCTGAAGGTTATTTGGAAAAGTGAGAGAGGAAAATGATTGGGGTGAGGTCAGTGAGAGATTCTAGAAAGTATTTTTCTAAGGCGGAGCCCACGGTTCCACACATGTGGCAAACATCCCCGTGGTAGTGAAGCTGCAGAGGGAGACTCAGGGTCTCCTGAGAAACACCTGCCAGGACCTGCGGGGCTGGGGCCATCTGAACTAGTCTCCAGCAGCCTCCAACCCAAGGCTCCTCTGCCGTGTGCAAGGGGTACAGGCTGGGGGGGAAGCCACCTGCCCGCGTCCCCCTCATTGACCCCTCCACAAGCCCTGGGGGCCCCTCCTGGATAATAGGCTGGGATTTGAACATGCTCGTGCCCACAAGCTAGCTCCTAAGCCCGACCCGTGCAGCCCCCTCCTCCTGCCGGGCTGGCTGCGGTTTCCATGCCAACGGTGGTCGCCAAGTGACGGCTCTGGAGGCTAGGAAGGTGGGGGCAGAGGTGTCAGCCTGCAGGGGCCGGGGTCCCCATTAGCAGTCGGCTCGTGACTTCTATGCAATTAAAATGCATCCTCAGACAGGGTCTTTGCAGAAGGGGAAAAACAGGTCTGTGAAGGTCTCTGTAGCCTGTGCTGGAAATCCCAAAGCCCCGGAAAGAGCCTTTGGTATAAACCTTGTCTGTCCTCCAACTCAGTCATTCATTCATTCCACCACTAATTTATTTCACAGATAGTTACTCAGTTAAACAGATGATGGGCATGAATGATTCTATTAGTATACGAATTCTACACCTGTTTTCAGCTCCAGGCTTTGTTCTAGGGATGATGCTTATTCTGTCTTAGATGTGCCCGCACGGAAGTAAGTCTATAATACGACATCAAGCACCAGAAAGTCTCGGGAAGACAAAGCCATCAATATTGTTTCCAATTTCATTTTCTTCCTCTTTTAAGGGTAGGTCATTTATTTTTTTCTGAATTGTTTTTATTTTGTCACTTAACTATCAGAAATTCTTAGCTTAGTTAATAGCAGCTTAATTCGCTAATTTCCTTTTTTTTAAATTTTTTATTATGTTATGTTAGTCACCATACAGTACATCATTAGTTTTTGATGTAAAGTTCCATGATTCATTGTTTGCGTATAATACCCAGTGCTCCATGCAATACGTGCCCTCCTTACTACCCATCACCAGCCTATCCCAATCCCCCCACCCCCTCCCTTCTGAAGCCCTCAGTTTGTTTCCCAGAGTCCACAGTCTCTCGTGGTTCATTCCCCCTCTGTTTACCCCCCCTTCATTCTTCCCTTTCTTCTCCTACCAATCTTCCTGCTATTTCTTATGTTCCATAAATGCTTGAAACCATATGATAATTGTCTGTCTCTGCTTGACTTATTTCACTTAGCATAATCTCCTCCAGTCCCGTCCATGTTGCTGCATATGTTGGGTAATCATTCTTTCTGATGGCTGAGTAATATTCTATGGTATATATGGACCACATCTTCTTAATCCAGTCATCTGTTGAAGGGCATCTCGGCTCCTTCCATGATTTAGCTATTGTGGACAATGCTGCTGTGAACACTGGGGTGCATATGGCCCTTCTCTTCACTACGTCCGTACCTTTGGGGTAAATACCCAGTAGTGCAGTTGCTGGGTCATAGGGTAGCTCAATTTTTAACTTTTTAAGGGATCTCCACACTGTCTTCCAAAGTGGCTGTACCAACTTGCATTCCCACCAAGGGTAGGTCATTTTAAGTGGTGGCTACATCATAATTCAGTGAAGGTAATAATCCTATGGGAAATGCTGTGCAGTGAAAAGCCCACCTTCCCTCCCCACCCCACACCACTCATACCCTTCCCGGAAGCCACATCTGTTACACATTCTTGAATGCATCATTCCAAGCACGTGGCACTGTCCGCCCCCCATTTTTTTTAACAGAATAGTAATTTGTGCCCCCGTTTTTCTTCGACTTGCTGTTTTCCACTTAATGTGAAGACAGCATAGCATGGTGGTTAAAAGTGTGGATGGAACCCATTTACCCACCGGCTGTGGAGCACCAGCTGCTTACCTGCCTGCCGCCTCTGCTCTGGAACGGGGATTGTCGTGAGGATTGCATGAGCAGTCTGGTGCCTGCTCAGCTACGTGGACACAGTAAATAAAACATCAGCCTCGGAGATCAATCCATACCAGTAGTTAAGCAACTTACCCGTCTTACCTACAGATTCGGAGCGTCCGACTATAGGGATGCTTCGTGACTCATCTGACCCGTCCCCTCCTCATGGATACTGAGGTTGCGTCCAACCCTTTGTGATAGGAAGCGACGCTGCCGTCAAATCCCGGACACACGTGCTATCTCACACATGTGTGAGGGCATCTGTGCGGTATATTCCTCGAGGTGGAGCTTCTGGGTCACAGGGGTGCAGACATTCAGATTTGGCGTGGAGAATGCCAAGTGGCCCACCGTACGGCCTGTGTCAGTTTCCACGCCCGCCCCTGATGGATGAGCGCTGGAGAGATTTCAACCAAAAACAGGGTTTTCCGACTCCTCTTGAACGTTCAGAAGGTGTGAACAGCACTGGTTCAAGCTCACGCATGGAAGCCATTGAGCAGCGTCTGCAGCCCACGTCCGCTTCAGAAAAACGCACTCTCCCCTTTACCGCATTCCCCGCTCCTCCCTGTTGCCCTCGGGGTCCAGACTCATCGGTGCCCAGTGTGTGCTGTGCTTGAGGTGCGAGCTTTCCTTTCACAGACGTTACTCTGCACACTGGAGAACACAGGCCAGACCGACAGCATCGCTTATTTCAAGAAAATGCCAGCCCATCTCCACGGCGGGTGTACCATTCTCGGCTCCCACCAGTGGTATACGAATGTTCCCATTGCTCCACATCCTCACCAACACTTGTCAGTCTCCTTATTTCTCCCCATTCTGGCGAGCGAGTGGTGGTAGTCACGTTTATTTTAGTGAGTGGGGGAGGGGAGGGTGCATCTTTGAGGAAAAGGAGAGTATTCCAAATGGCTTCCTGTGCACCAGCCCACGTCTGTCTCCCTCCCTTCTGTGACCTGGGCAGCCCTCATGAGCATTTAAGGTGGGGGGCTCCGCCGTGGACTTCAGAAGTGTCTGTGAGCTTGGGAGGGAGCCACTTCTCCTCATATTGATGCCCCATGGGTTGCTCTCCCTGCCGCACCCCTCCCTTCTCTTGATTCCAGGGTCAGAGATGCTCTCCTCCTACCCGAATCCTGAATGCCCCAGCCTTGCCCACCTCACCTGGCCTGCCTTCCTTGACGGTGTCTCTTCCATGAAAGCATCCTCCGTCCCCCTCCTTCCCTTTCATAGGTCATTCTGCCTTTCAGAAAACTTCTGTCCCCCCGAACAAGTCACTGATGCTCCCATACAGTCATAAACATTTACACATGAAGTACCTACTGTGTGCCGAGCCCGGTGATGGGCTGAGGGTGCAGGAGGAGACCGAGAAAGGCAGAGTCGCCATTCTCATGGAATGGAACTTACTCGGTAGTGAGGGAAAGACAATAAAAGGAAACGAGGGTGTGGGAAATGGGGAGAGATTGGTCAAAGAGTGCAGTTTCAGTGGGGGGGGGGACGAATGAGTCTAACGTACAGGGTGGTGACTCTAGTGAACCGTATCATATTGTAGCCTTGACGTTTGCTACACACACAACACACACACAATCACACACGAACCATGACCATGTGAGGTGCTGGATATGTGTACAAGGTGCTTGTAGCAATCGTTTCACTATGTAGATGTGTGTCCAAACGCGTATCAAAATTATGTAAATGCATATACAGTTTTTATTCGTCAATTATACCTCCCTAAAGCTGGGGAGCGGAAGAAACGAAGAAGCCAGTTTCAGGTGCTGAAATGATGTGCCTAAAACAAAGCCAGAGAGTGAGTAGAACAGAGGAGAGCGAGCCTTGAGGGTTCTGCTTTTGCTGGTCGGGAGAGCGGCCCAGGACTCAGCGTTTTAAATCATCCTGACGCCCCCTCCACACACACACATATTCTGATGCCAGAGAAGTCTGCAACACGCCTTTAAAAAATCCTGGCTACACCGTGACAGGCATGGTGCTGCATAATTTACAAGCAGACCCCATTATAACCCTCACCACGATCCGGGGCTCCAGGGGAAACATTCCCCACTTTTAGAAGAGAAAACTGAGTCCCATAAGGGTGAAGTCACTTTCCCACGACCCTGTATTTTCATTCAACCCCCCCCCCACACAAATATTTGCTGAGAACCATTAGTAGGGCAGACTGGGATTCTAACCCACACACAGTCTAGAAAGTTCCATTCTTTGAGTGTCTGCCAGCCTCCTCCCCATCTCCACTCTGGCTGCAGTTTCCATGGCGACGGGCAGAGTCTGCCTGCATCATTGAAGCCTGGAGAATTCTCCTAAGGACCAGGGCAGAGTAACTGATGCTAGAAAAGCTGGGGAGGTCCGGGGGAGGGGGGGGCACAGGCCTGAGGTACCCCAGTCTGGGATTTGGACATGTCTTTTGGGCACATCAGATTTAAAATGGCACATTTTAAATGGTTTCTTGGCAGAAGAGGGGGGGAAAAAAACCCTGCCTGCCTGTGCCTTTGCAGACACGAGTAGAAATCACAGCAGCCACCGGCCCCGATGATGGAAACAGCCTTTGTTCTTACCAATACTAATTAGTTACTTGGCTGATTCAGCCATTTGACAAGTATTTATCCCTAGTTCTTCCAGGACCCAAAGTTAACAGATTGGAGGAGATCCAGGTTTAGCCGAAAGAGTAGCATCCGTGAATGACAGAAGAAAAGAGGCTACCACTCCCCAGCTGATCAACGACCGAGCGTTTTCCTCCATATCTTTCTGACTTTCCCGTATCTGCCCTCTTGCCAAATATCTACTTGATATCTCAAGCAGCCATTAAACGAATATATATTAGGGGTTAGTGATGTGCATTTAATCGTCCTAAGTTCTGGGAATACAGGATAAACAAGATAGATAAGGTCTTTACTTCCCTGGAATGTTCACCATCATGCAGGGATGCAGAAAGCAAATGAGTAAGAAATAAATTGGCAAGATTATTTCCCACTCTAAATCAGGTTCTAAAACTGTGCAATGGAAATACGATGCAAGCCTCAAATGCACACCACGTCTGTAATTTCAAATTTTCAGGAGCCATATTTAAAAAGGTAAAAAGACATCAATGGAATTAATTATAACAGGTTTTACTAATTTTAATAGGTTTTATTTAACCCAATATATGCAAAATATTACCATTTAGACTAAGGACACCAATGCAATAAAGTGATTGATATCAGTTTTTTAATTTTTTAATTTTTTTGGTAAAGATTTTATTTATTTATTCGACAGAGAGATAGACAGCCAGCGAGAGAGGGAACACAAGCAGGGGGAGTGGGAGAGGAAGAAGCAGGCTCCCAGCAGAGGAGCCCGATGTGGGACTCGATCCTGGAACGCCGGGATCACGCCCTGAGCCCAAGGCAGACACCTAATGACTGAGCCACCCAGGCGCCCCCAGTTTTTTAGTTTTTTTTAAAGATTTTATTTATTAGAGAGAGAGAGCACGAGCAGGGGGAGTGACAGGCAGAGGGAGAAGCAGACTCCCCACGGAGCAGGGAGCCCGATGTGGGACTCGATCCCAGGACCCTGAGATCATGACCTGAGCCGAAGGCAGACGCTTAACCAACTGAGCCACCCAGGCGCCCCAACTGAATTAATCTTAACAGGTTTTACTAATCTTAATAGGTTTTATTTAACCCAATATATGCAAAGTATTACCATTTAAACCAAGGACGCCAATGCAATAAAATGATTGAGGAGATATCAATTTTTTCAACTAGATTTTCAAAATTTGGTGTTTATTTCACAAGGACGACCTATCCCCATTGGGACCAGCCACATTTCAAGCACTCAGTAGCCACAAGCTTGCGGCTACCATTTTGGAAGACAGATCTAAAGACCACTGTAAGGAAAACTATAGGGTGAAGGGAGAGTAAGGGATTTGAAGGTGGCTGGATACTTTGGACAACATCTTCTGCTTCAGGAAGTCTGGAGAGGAGCCCAGGAATTTGCATTTCTACAAACCTTTACCTGCCAGGTGATTCTGAGCCAGGTGATCCCCAAGGCACACATGGGTAGTAAGGCCTGGGCAGGCGGGGAGTGATTTAACACCCCCCACAGTCCTAGAAGCTAAGAAGGTGATTATGCCCATTTGCAAAGGGCAAGTTGAGCCTTCAGAGAGGTCAAATCCATCACCAAAGACCCTGTATTTTAATTCGTTCACAAAGAATAAACACAGATATCCATTGACCACCCGCTGTGTGCTGAGCCTGGGATTTTGCATCCACACAGTGTGTGTCTTGCGGGCCTGGAAAATTCCAGTCTCCAAATGGGCTCTGCATTTCGCTCACCCCTGCCTGCCTCGCCTCCAGCTGAGGTTTCCATGGCAACGGTCTCTGCCTAACAGCCGCTAAGCACCCTTGAGCGGAGTGAGAAGTGGTTGACGTCAGAATAGCCTGGCTGGGGCCGGTGGTTAAATCCTGCAATCCCTATCCCACCCCACATTACTGGTCACTTAAGCCTTTAGAACTCATTAAAGGGTCTCTTTGGGGTGGGGGGGAGTCTCTTTGGATGGGGTTTTGGCAGAAGAGGAAAAAAAATTGGCCAAGGGAATTGCTGCTGGTTCTTAAAGAAACCGCAAGTTTGCCATGAAGCAGCTGCGGCAGGAGCCAAGGACATACCCGTGACTATTCTGACCACTCAGCAGCACCTCATTCTTCCTTCCACACAAGTTGATTGAGTGCCCGGGCACTGTGGGCACTTGCATATAACTGCAACAAAACAAAACAAAACCAAAAAAAAAAAAAAAAAAAAAAACCTATTATAAGGAGTGAAAAATAGGGCTGTAAAAGCTTCAAGGATCTTTCTCCCCAAGAAACACAAGTGTAAGGGTTGCATTTATCCTCGTTTCAGAAGACGTTGGGCACCTGTTTTCTGGCACCCATTCTCACCCAACTGCTCTAAGAAACTAACAGTAACTTGAATAAAACCAAAGAATCAGCTTCAACTCATAACCCAAATTCTGTTACTTTCAAGATCAGTGGAAGGGGTGGGGGGGAGTGTCGCAAACGGAGACTGTTTTTGGCAGTGCATTCAGAAATTGATTGCTATTAATTTTGAGACGCTGCTATTGTTAATCACAATTCAAATTCTCGGGACAGGTGCTTCCCAGCGGAACTTTGGATGCCCGGGGAAATTCTCAATAAATTCGTGCCTCAAAAAGGCAAGCAGATGGCGTGAGGGACAAAGCGTCGAACATCTGCTCGAGCAAATGTTTGCTTGTTTTTGTCCATGACACTGTGTTAACGGCTGGTGTTTTCTTCTAATGATTATGGGCGTTTTCACCGGTTGTTTTTTTCAGAAGCCTGGCCATTCGGGCCCTAGAATATCAGGGTCCTAAGTAAATGAGGGCCAGTTTAGAGGGGAGAATAAACTTCAAGTGTTTATCTTCGTGATACTAAGCAGAATGGACAGAGAATGAAGAACTCAGAGATTATGACAAACATCCCTGCAGAGAGATATTCTGAAACACGCAGAGTATGAGGGAGTCCGTGCACATTAATAATTCCTGCCGGCGTCCCTCTGCTTGGTCATGCACAAAATTTTACCAACTCCAGTTTTTATTGTACTGTAGCTTGTAATAACACACTCTTGGAAACAAACTCAATATTCTTCAAGAAGGGACTGGCTAACTGCTAATGAAAGCATTCAATGGAATTCTATGCAGGTGCGTGGAATTCTAAGGATGTTCTGTAGGGACTGAAAGAGCAAAATGCACAGTGAAGTGAGAGCGAGCTGTATAATAATGGAAGGGTGGCTACCATTGTGGAAGAAAGGGGAAAAGGAACATATATTAAAATATATATACATTATATATATTTATATATATAATGCAATACAATGTGTTATATTGCAATACATAAAATATATGTAATAAATAATATATAAAACATGTGTAATATAATAATACATAAAAAGACATATGTATAGGCTATCTCTCTTACAACACCGGGGAGGCACTGGGTAGCTGGTGGACACGGGTGATGTCCTGGGTTGATGGGATAGGCTGGATGCTGTATCCTTCCAAAATTCCTGTGTTGACAGCTAATCCCCAGTGTGATGGTATTTGGAGGTGGACCGTTTGGGCCGTAATTAGGTTGTGAGGAACCCTCATGAATGGGATCGGTGCCCTGATTAGAGGCCCCAGATGGTGACTGTAGTTAATAATAGCAAATTGCATATTTGAAAGTTGCTAAAAGAGTAGATTTTTTTCAAAGGTTTTATTTATTTATTTGACAGACAGAGAGAGAGAGAGAGAGAGAGAGCACAAGCAGGCAGAGCGGCAGGCAGAGGGAGAAGGAGAAGCAGGTTTCCCACTGAGCAGAGAGCCTGACATGGGGCTCGATCCCAGGACCCCGGGATCATGACCTGAGCCAAAAGCAGACGCTTTGCTGACCGAGCCACCCAGGCACCAAGCAAGGTTTATAGAGCGATAGCAAACTGACAGCACAAAGCGCCTGAGGAGGGAGGGGGCTCGAGAGGGTTGCCTGCTAAAAGAGTTGATCGCAAATGTTCTCATCACGAGAAAAACAAAAACCATGAGTGTGTGTGGTGACCGATGTTAGCCAGACGTATTGTGGCGATCATTTGACAATACACAAAAATATCAAATCCTTACGTTGTACATCTGAAAGTAATACAGCGTTGTATGTCCGTTATGCCTCAATAGAGAAACCAGAGAGCTCCCAGAGAGCCTCCTTGCCCCCTTCTGTCGTGTGAGGTTATAGCGAGGAGATTGCCATGTGTGAACCAGAACGGCTCTCACCAGGCACCCAGTCTGCCGGCACCTTGATCTTGGACTTCCGGCCTCAGACTGAGAAAGAACTTTCTGCTGTTTATAAGCCCCACTGGGTGGTACTCTGATACGGCCGCCTGAATGGACCACGACGGCCGGGCTCCCCAGCAGAGCTTCGGGCTGTGTGTGTGTGATTCCAAGAGAGGATGATGGACGGATCAAGCTCTTTTTTCTTTTTTTCATTTCTGATAAGTCAGTCAGGTCATGATGTGTTATCTTTGTGGGTATATATCTTGTTGGGTATCATGTGGCGAAACTTAGAACTTTTATGTGTCTATGTATGATGAGATAGGCCTGCCATTTTCCACCCTAAGGACACCTCTGACAGGGCAAAGCTATAGATTTTTGTTTCCACGGCAATAGGGTGATGCCCAAATGAATGGTCTGGAAGGGACCAAAAAAGACTGATTAACGCCCAAGTGGCCCCGTTGGGAGGCCCGAAGCAGGGGCGCCAGCCTGGTTGCCAGGCCTGAGTTGCTGGCGATCTGGCCTACGGAGGAGAAACACACGCACTGTATGTTAGAGAAGTTCGCAGGCATTGGGGGTGATGACGCTGACTCAGTGGGCCTGGCAGTTGGTTGGCTGCAGGGATCCCAGAGAAGGAAGCAAATGGGGCATTTCTTCTGGGGCTTCATCCTAAGGATCTTGGTGGATCGCAGTGGCTCTTGCCAAGGTGGGCCAGCCTGCCAGACAGGAGGGAGAGAGGTAGCTACTGTCGTCATCGAGGGTGTGGGGAGACTGGGGGCAGCGGGAACGGGGGGAGAATTGGAGGGACCTTAGTGAGAGACCATGTGAGAAGAATAAAAGCACTGAGAGCTCGTGCTCAGGGAGAAAAGGCAGTGAGGGGTTTACCGGCTCTCCCACCGCCAGATGACAATCATCAATAGAACTTTCCACTGAGCTAAAGGCCAGGCCGGATTCCAAGAATTATACACATCCCGTGTAATCAAGGATGGAGAAGGTTTCTCTTAGACACAAAACAGTGCGGACAGCGTTCTGCAGACATCTGTTTAAAATCACGTGTGTCTGAATACCCACTTGTTTAGCAAATTACCCCTGGATTTGATTCTCCCCCAGTCTTCATCCAAATTTAAGGAACTGACAACATTGCATTTTATAATCCATGGGCTTTATTTATTTAGAAGTGTTTACCGTGGCGCCTGGCACACAGTAAGTGCTCAATGGGGCTTTTCTGGAATCAATTTCCCCAACATAGAAAGAATGGAATGTTTCGTGTTAAAGTAATACGTACCTTCTTTTTAAAAATGTGGACATATATGTTATATTTACCTAAGTACATGTCTACATGTGCATAGTAGAGGCATAACCATAAGGAAAATTGGATTGATAAATTCAGGTGAAAGTTAACTCCCAGGGTTTGGGGTCTACACCCGACGGGATGACAAATGCCTTATCCAAGTCAACTCACTTCCCCTCCCAAGGAGTCCCCAGGGGCGGGCATGCATGAGTCTAATCTCCACTTTAACAGACAAGGAAACCGAGGCGTGGAGAGACATAGCATTCACAGGGTGTGAGTGCCCCCAACCATTTTGCCCCCAATGCAAACACCCCGAAAAACCCCGCGCACTGTGTCTCCACTTCCCACCCGACACCGCGCTCCTTCATCACTCACTTCCCTGGTGATTTCATGCAGGCTCTGGCTTTTATCACAAACGTGCCGATGGCACCAGGATGCGTATCTGGACTGGAGAGCCCAGAGCGGGGTTGCCAGAGTTCACAAATAAAATACTGGCACCCGGGTTAATATGAATTTCAGACAAACAAGTAGTTTTTAATAACTGTTTTGTTTTAGCAAAGATTTAGGTTTGGAGAAAAGTTGCAAAGGTATACGGAGATTTCCCGCAGACCCTGCACCTGGTTTCCTCTATTATTAGCAACTTGCATTAGCGTGGTTTGTCACAATTAATGAACTACTATCAAGACGTTGTTGTTTAACTGAAGTCCGTACTTGATTCAGATTTCCTCCGTTTTTACCTAATGTTCCTTTTCTGTTCTGGGATCCCAGCCAGGACACGGCATCACATTTTTAAAGGATTTTAATTTTTTTTAATTTATTTTTTAAAGATCTATCCGTCTATTTTTTTTAAGATTTTATTTATTTATTTATTTATTTGCCAGAGAGAGAGGAAGAGAGCACAAGCAGGGAGAGCAGCAGGCAGAGGGAGAAGCCCTCAGATGCCCCGCTGAGCAAGGAGCCCAATGTGGGGCTCGATCCCATGGCCCAGGATCATTACCTGAGCCGAAAGCAGACGGGTAATTGACTGAGCCACCCAGGTGCCCCTCTCCGTCTATTTCAGAGAGAGAGAGAGCACGAGCGGGAAGGGCGGAATGAGCGCCTGGGTGGCACACAGGGGTTAAGTGTCTGCCTTCGGCTCAGGGCGTGATCCCAGCGATCTGGGATCGAGCCCCACATCAGGCTCTTCTGCTGTGAGCCTGCTTCTTCCTCTCCCACTCCCCCTGCTTGTGTTCCCTCTCTCGCTGGCTGTCTCTATCTCTGTCGAATAAAAAAAAAAAATCTTTAGGAAGGGCGGAATGAGAGGGAGAGGGAACCAGAAGCAGACCCCATGCTGAGCTCCACAGCCCAACACAGGACTTGATCCCACGACCCTGAGATCACGACCTGAGCCAAAACCAAGAGCTGGACGCCCAACAGACTGTACCACCCAGGCGCCTCATAACATTTTTAATTCTCATGTCTCCTCAGGCTCCCTTAGGCTGTGGCAGCTTCGTAAACTTTCCCTGTGTTTGATGCCCTCGGCAGTTTTGAGGACTGGAAAGGGATTTTGTAGACCGTCCCTCCACTGCGGCTTTTTGATGTTTTTCTCATGATTGGACTAGGGTTACAGGTTTTGGGGAAGAAGAACCCAGAGGGGAAAGTGCCATTTTTTATCACACGATATCAAGAGTACATACTGTGATGTGGCTCGTGCTTGACCAACTGTACGAGACAGTGTTTGTCAGGTTTCCTTCCCATATAGTTACTCTGTTCTCTCCCTTTCCATACTCCCTTTTTAGAAGGAAGTTACCAGGCACAGTCCACACCTGAGGAGTAAAGAGTTATGCTCCACCTACTTGAAGACAGACAATCGACATAAATTATTTGGGACTTTTTCCTGTACGGGAAATTTCTCTGTTCCCCCTGCAAAGCTAGTAATTGTATGCATGTGTGTATGTATTTCTAAAGTAAGCTCTAGACCCCCCATGGGGCTTGAACTCACAACCCCAAGATCAAGAGTCACATGCTCTACTGCCTGAGCCAGCCAGACATCCCGCTAATAATCTCAGAATAACAAATCCCAATCCCAGCCACTGACCTCCATCCTCACCCACCCAGCCCGCTGCTCCTGCAAGGTTCCCATGAAGGCATCTCGTTCCTACGGTTGCCCAGGCCCCAGAACCCGGGGGGATCCTTCACTCTGCTCTGATCTCAGAGCCGATCAGAAGGTCAGGGCTGACCCTCATTCAAAAATACATTCAAAAATTCAAGAACTTCGCACCACGCCCGATGTCACTGCCCTGGTCCATGCCACCGACAGCTCTTGATGGAATGACTGCAAGAGAACACCATGCACAATGCGTTCCCCCAACCTCTGTCCTTACCCCGAGTCTGGTCTCAACACGGCATCGTAACCTTAATCATCCTAAATGTAAATTGGAGGACGCCCATCCTGTTTAAAGTCCTCCCGTGGTTCCCATCTTGCTCAGAGTAAGGGCTGCTATGCTGAAGGCTGAGACCCCTATGTTTTTTGCTTTCGCACATCAGCCGTCTTCACTCTGACCTCTCTTCAGCCTCGCAGACCTCCGGCAGGGCAGGCATGACTCCAAGCCTCTACTTCTGTTCCTCTACCAGGAAAACAGCATGGCAACATGTCTCCGCTCACCTCCTCAGCACGTCTTCTCTAGACCCCCTACCCAAAGTGTCACCCTCCTGCGTTCCATGTCCCCCCTTCTCTGCTTTGCGTTAATTGCTCTTGAGGGAGAGAAGAGCAGCCCTGATCTCCAGGAGGGGCCGGCCCGGCACGTCCTGAGAAAGGGAAGCCTAGCCGGGCTGGTCTGTTAAACATCAGCCCTCAACGACCGTCCTCCAGAACATCGACCTTGGAAGAGGCCAGTCTGTAATCATGACGGATCACGACGAAATACACCCGCTCCCTAATCATGTCTGAACACAGGCGTGAACCTTGTCCAAGACACAGAAACGAGCAAGCAATCCTCTGTCCTGGCCGATGCTCGTGGGGCCGGCTTGTTAGCCCAGTTACAGCTTTAGCCCCGCTCCAGCTGGCGCTCCTTCTCCAGCAGATTGACTGAGATACTCGCTCACAGTGTCACCCTCCATTCACGACCACATCCAATCTAGAACAAAGCCTCGCTTCCTTAGACTCTTCCTCAGAATCCCCTGAACCGAATCCAAATTCTCGGATAGGTTGTTCCCAACACCCTCCTACCCCGTTTCTACTGTGCCTTCTCCTGCATTTCAAAAATGAACCATCGTATTCAGTCTTTCTGGACGCTCCTTAGCGTTCGACACTAACATCCTTGTCACCATATTTGTCGTCTGTCGCCCCATTTTCACGTACACTCTCTGAGGACAGGAATTCTGCCTGGCACAGTGACTGTCTTGACAAATGGTTTCTGAACGGAATTATCAGTGATGAAATGGAAGCTCAGGGGCAGGCGGGCACACATCACGATGTGGTCGTAAACCCGGCTTTGGGAGCCCTTGCTCCGGGGCCCCTGCTGCTGCATTCGCACCCCCCCACTTGGGCGTTGGTGGAATTTGCTCCCTTGCCTTCCCCTTCTCGAAATCCTCCTGTTGCCCCTCTGGGGAAGTAGTTCCCTCTTTGAAAAACAATGGGCTGAAATAAGTCTGGAGCAACAACATTCTTCATTCTCCAGATCAGTGGGACGCTCTTTTCCCCAAATGAGGAAATTTTAGACAATATTCTAGCAGCGCCATCTTTTGACAATTGACCTCAATCACCGGTGAGCTTTTTTGCATCCATGTGCAACTTCTTCACCCAAAGCCACTGGACCAAGGGGTGGGGAGGAGGTGGTATGTCCATGCACTGCCAAGCTGGGCCTTCTGAGCCGGAGATCCTGCCCTGTCCCTCAGAGGTAACTGAGAATCCGTGAGCTCAGCCCGCAGATGATTGGCCCCTCCAGCTGCCCCTCTTCCCACCTCCCATTCCTCCTCCGGCTGGTTCAGGTTTGCATGGAGGCGTTCTGTCACTGGAGAGCTCCATCCCAGCCGAGGCTGCCCCTCTCCTTGCTCTGCTGCCGTTCTCCAACCTGTCCGTGCCCCCCTCCCCTTCTTTGACTTTGGCATTCCAGAGGTCTGCCCTCTCTCAAGATAGCATTTTGTCCCCTAAGGTTTTATTTATTTATTTCAGAGAGAGACCATGAGTAGGGGGAGACGCAGAGGGAGAGGGAGGGGAAAGAATCTCAAATAGACCCCTGTGCTCAGGGGGCTCTGAGATCATGACCTGAACGGAAACCAAGAGTCGGATGCTTAACCGATTGAGCCGCCCGGGTGCCACTCAGAATAGGTTTTTGGCACTGCTGTCCTTTCAACAAGAGTGCATTAAGTGAGTGCCTGGGTGGCTCAGTCGGTTAAGCATCTGCCTTTGGCTCAGGTCATGATCCCAGGGTCCTGAGATCGAGTCCCACTTTGGTCTCCTTGCTCAGCGGGGAGCCTGCTTCTCCCTCCCTTCCTCCCCCTGCTCATGCTCGTTCTCTCTCGCTGGCGCGTGCTCTCTCTCTCTCTAGCAATAATAAATAAATAAACTCTTTAAAAAATAATAATACGCTGAAGATCTGATCCTCTGCAAGACCCGCTCTAGGTCGGGGACACCCTGGGGAGCAAGGTCGGCTGTGTCGTTGCCCAGCGGGAGCTCACACTATCGGGCAGGAGGACAGATCATTCGCAGATGAATGAACTTTTAAACAATCCTTTTGGATATGGACACGCGCAGGCGCTGAAGAAAATGAAACCGGTGATATTTTAGAGCATGGACTGAAGTTGAAAGGTTCTGCCTCCTTCGTTTCAGGGACCCCAGGATTCCACGTTTTTAACATGCCCCTCCCGCCTGGTGCTCCGAGGCCCGTGGTCTGGGTCCCACTTTGAGAAACAGGGGGCAAGGATTCAGATCTGGTGAGGGACATTTTATAGGATGATTTGCTTTATGCTCATGCCAACCCTGTGACCCAGGAATGGCTAGGATCCGTATTGTAGAAGAGGAGCCTGGGGCTTGGAGAGGAAAGGTCACCTGCCCGGTTTCAGTTTTCTTGGTTGGGCGGCTAGGCTGCGATTTGGACCCCACACACAGCCTGACTGCAGAGCCCCGGAGAGCTCGGGTCTCTGGGGGCCGGTCCTTCCTCCAGCCCCTCCAGCCCTGTACCCGCAGCCTGTTTCCACGGCGACAGCCTGAGCAGCCTCTGTCCTCACACAGGTGGGGTCCCTGTGACGGGAAGAGGGGAGGGGATCTTCGTAGCCAGGCTGTTGTCCCAGGAGATGAAGGATGGGGCGGTTTCTTCCTCGAGGTCTGGAGGCTGGAAGTCGGAGCTCCAGGCGCTGGCAGAGTTGGTGTCTGGTGAGCACCGGGCTGTCTGGTTCACAGACTGCATCTCCTCCGTGTCCTCATGTGAGGGAAGGGGTGAGGGAGTGCTCTGGGGTCCCTTTAATGAGGGCACTGGTCCCAGCAGGAGGCGTCTACCTCCCAAAGGCCCACCCCCAAGACCATCACCCGTGGGGTCGATTTCAACGGATGAATTTGGGGCACACAGACATTCTGTCCATTGCAGACGCCAGACCAGTGTGGTTGCAAAGGAAGGGCTGAGCAAGGGCTCGAAACTCCAGTGGCTCCAAGAAGTCTACCAGGGACATTTTTGCCCAAATTAAAATGGACACTTAAAGAGTCCTTACACCGGAACAAAAAAAAATAAAATGGCTTTCTGGTCTTCTGCAGATGCCTAAAGAAATCCCATGTTCTGGTCACCTCTGCTGAAGGTGCCAGGGGCTGAAAGTATAACTATATATGTGACTGAAAATAAAGTATATGATGGGATATTCCTCAGCCACGAGAAAGAAGGAAATCCTGCCATTTTGCAACAACATGGGTGGATCTTGAGGCCATCATGCAGAGATAAGTCAGAGAAAGACAAATACCACATACTCTGACTTATGTGAAATCTTTGAAGAAGAAGGAGGAGGAGGAGGAGGAGGAGGAGGAAGAGGAGGAGGAGGAGGAGGGGCACCTGGGTGACTCAGTCAGTTGGGCATCTGCCTTCGGCTCAGGTCATGATCCCGGAGTCTTGGGATCGAGCCCCACATCAGGCTCCTGCTCGGTGGGGAGTCTGTTTCTCCCTCTGCCCCTTACCCCACTCATGCTCTCTCTCTCTCTCACTCTCTCCTATCAAATAAATAACTAAAATCTTAAAAGAAGAAGAAGAGAGAGTCAAACTCACAGAAACAGAGCAGAACGGTGGTTACCAGGGGCGGGCAGGTGGGGGAAATGGGATGTTGGTCAAAGGGTAAGAGCCTTCAGTTATAAGATGATAAGTTCTGGGGAGCTAACAGACAGCGTGGTGATATTGGGCAGGAAAGTTTTTCTACCTTTCAAGATCCTTCCAGCGGGTTTAAGAATTAAATTGACATGAGCCAGATTGTCAGGAGGAAAAGAACCCAACGTTTAATCATGTGCACACGGAGGAGGTCCAGTAACGAAACTGAGACCCCAAAAAATGACCAAGACAAGCAGTTTTTATACTTTTTAGACAAAGTGACAATAAATCTGTGAGGAATTGACAGGACAAACAAATGTATATTTCGGAGCTTCAATGAGTGAAGAATTCTAAACAGAATTTTAGGGCCGGGGTAGTAAATTCGTGAAAAGGGATAGGGGTTGTTTATACAGACTTCTGGCTCTTAATCTTCTAACTTGGTGATAAGGACGTCTCTCTACCTCCTGGTACAGGGAGGGTGCATTTCACCTGAGAGATTTATTTCCTGTTTTCTGGAGCCAGAGGGGGGGTCAGATTGTTTTAGGTTTTGGCGGGGGGGGGGGGTTGTTTCTTGTTTCTTCCACTAGCTGTTTCTTAAGAAACTTTTAACTTAAAATAATCAATATAGGGCCGCCTGGGTGGCGCAGCGTTAAGCGTCTGCCTTTGGCTCAGGGCATGATCCCAGGCTCCTGGGATCGAGCCCCACATCAGGGTCCTCCGCTAGGAGCCTGCTTCTTCCTCTCTCACTCCCCCTGCTGTGTTCCCTCCCTCGCTGGCTGTCTCTCTCTGTCAAATAAATGAATAAAATCTTAAAAAATAAAATAAAATAATCAATATGGCAAAGTGGCACATCTTGGGGCAGCCTGCCTCTGGCCTCTGTAATTCCTGTAGCTGACAATACCATACTGTGTACTCGAAATTGCTCAGAGTAGAGCTTATGCTTTCTCATGACACACACATGCACACAGTTACTCAAATAAAACCACCAATTTTGAAAACTAAATATTCATGAAGGAAATGGATAAATATTATTCTGGTGGTGATTCTCTGAAATGGTTAAAATAAATTTGGCATACTGTGACACACACGTTGTCATTTCTGCGGGCGTGCAGGGAGGAGACGCCTCCGTGTGTGTAGATGAGGTCAGATTAGCACATCGCCCGTCCTGCTCCGCCAGTTTCTTTCTTCAAATTATTTTTCTCTTTCCGATTTCCTCTTTATTTTCTCTTTCCCCTCCACCAACGCTCCTCGGCCCAAGGGGGAAAGCACAAAGGCCAGGAACTTTCTTCTGCCTCCTGTTCATATTCTCTGTCTCTCTCCCTCTGTCTCTCTTTGGAGCAGAAAGCGCCAGAAGGAGTGGAGTGCAGGGGCCTGAGGGAGATGTGATCTCTGTGAACTGCAGGCATCCCACAGACCTCAGATCTCTGTGCCCAGGCAGGGAGCACATGGGCAGCTATGGTTTCAAGATTCTGTCCAGCTGCAAAAACACCCAGAGTCTCAAAGGAAAACACTCCTAGTGTCACCATTTTAGGAGGAGAACTTTCTCCAAAGACCTCTCGGCAGACACCGTCTCACGTCCCATCGCCCAGATTTTGGTCACCAAAGCCCTAATGCAATCACCAGCCAGGAGAACGGGACCTCCATGAGTGAGTTAGACCCACTGAACCTACTCCTGTAGCTTGGGGCGGGGTCACTCTTGCATGACTCAAGTGCTTGCCGCGGGTTTTCACAAACCTTATTCCCTTTCATCACTTAGGCCTCAGCACAAACGTCACCTCCTCAGAGGAGCCTTCCAGGAATACTCCACGTAGAGCAACCTCACCCAGGCTCTCCCTCTCTTGCTGCATTGTTCCCTCTTCTTCCGGGCATTTATCACGGTCATGAGTCATCTTGCTCACTCATGTGTTCTACCAGGTAGATGCCGTCATTCTGGGCATTTTATGGGCAAGGAAAACAGAGGCACGTTCTTTGGTCCCTTTAAGGGTCAACACTGATTTGCTCGGATGTGGATTTTTTTTTTTTTTAAGATTTTATTTATTTATGTGACAGAGAGACAGCCAGCGAGAGAGGGAACGCAGCAGGGGGAGTGGGAGAGGAAGAAGCAGGCTCATAGCGGAGGAGCCCGATGTGGGACTCGATCCCGGAACGCCGGGATCACGCCCTGAGCCGAAGGCAGGCGCTTTAACGACTGAGCTACCCGTAAGGCGTCCCCTCGGATGTGGATGTTACTGCCTTGGCTTCCTCCCCATCATTTACCTGCGTTCCCCTAAATTGTGGTTATGGGGTGCCCTTGGTTTTTTTAAATGATAAATCTGAAAAAAATACTATAATTTGGGGCACTTGGCTGGCTCAGTCAGTGGAGCGTGTGACTCAATCTCGGGGCTATAATTTTGAGCCCCAAGTTGGGTGTAGAGATTACTTAAAAAAAAAATCATAGTAGGGGCGCCTGGGTGGTTCAGTCTGTTAAGCAGCTGCCTTCAGCTCAGGTCACGATCCTGGAGTCCCAGGATCGAGTCCCACATCAGGCTCCCTGCTCAGCGGGGAGTCTGCTTCTCCCTCTCCCTCTGCTCTTCCCCCCCCACCTCATATGCTCTCTCACTCACTCTCTCAAATAAATAAATAATCTTTTTAAAAAACTAATAGTAAACTTTAAAAAGTTCCTATGATAAAGTTATAAATCTGAGACCTGATTAAAAGTAAGTGAGGATTAAAAAGGCAAATGCCCGTGGGCGGGGCCGCTGAGAGGCCAGAACGGGCAGGGCAGCTGCGCCGAGTGCTCCCAGCTGAATCCCATATAATTGGAATCGGTCAGGACCTCCTCAGGATTGGCTAGTGCCCTGCCAGCGAAATGTTTGGAATATCTTCCTTGCCCATCAGAGTCGGGCACTTGGAGCAGGGTCACTGGGACAAGCAGCTGACGGAGGTAAGGCAGGACTGGGGGGGCCGTGGAGGAAATTCAGTACTGTTATGGGGGCTTCTCAACCTTGGCACTATTGACATTCGAAGCTTGATAATTCCTTGTTGTAGTAGGATGTCCTGTGTCCTGGCCTCTACCCACCTCCGTCCCCTCCACCCCAGCCAGTTGTGACAACCAAAATGTCTCCAGACATCCCCAGATGTCCACTGGAAGGCAGGATCACCTCTGGTTGGGGTGCCTGGGTGGCTCAGTTCGTTAAGCATCTGCCTTCGGCTCAGGTCCTGATCCCAGGGTCCTGGGATCGAGCCCCCATGGGGCTCCCTGCTCAGCGGAGAGTCTGCTCCCCCCCCCCCCGTTTGTGCTCTCTCTCTCTCTCTCAAATAAATAAAATCTAAAAAAAAAAAAAAAGAATCACCTCTGGTTGAGAGCCACTGCTCTGAATGGCTGAACTCAGACCTGAGCCTGCGTTAGAATCCCACGGGGGTGCTGGGGGAAGGCGTGGAGGCGGGGATGGGGGGCTTGTGTAAACTGGGCCCCACCTCTAGAGTTTCTGGCTTAGGAGGTCTGGAAACCTTACAAGAAGTCCCTGCTCTAAATAGTCAAGGTTTCTGTCTTTTTTTGGTTTTGTTTTTCTTCTTTTTTTAAAATAAAGATTGATTTCGTGTTGCAGGGAAGTGTTAAAGCCATCAACAGATAGGGGAGAGTTAAGAGCCCGTCGGGACGTGTGCATTGTGCTAAGCCTTAAGGTATGTGCAGCCCACGAGGGAACAGTGATTCTGCGCTCCTGGACACAAAGGGCCTCCTTCGGTTGGTTGCATTGCCTTGCATGCACCTGCGAGGCTGCGCCTGCGAATTTCCGTGGCGGTTGCTATGCATGACCACTAGATGGTGCTGGAAACCAAGTAATGAAGTGGTCCGTCTCCTGCGGAAATTAGACGCCGGTAGGGGGTTGCCGTTTAAAGGCTTTCTTCCCTGGTGAAAACTAGAACCCCCACCAGTTAGACACTCAAGTACCGCCATTATGGAGTTTCCCGTATTATCCAACTCTGCCTAACAGGTTCTCTTTAAATAGGTTGATTTGCTTATTTTAATTTTTTTAGAGAGAGCGAGTGAGAACGCGGGGCGGGGGAAGGTAAGAGGGAGGAGAGAGGGAATCTTGGACAGGTTCCATGCCCGGCATGGACCGCACGGCTGGGCTGCATCTCGCAACCCTGAGAACATGACCTGAGCCAAACCAAGGGTCCGAAGCTTAACCGACTGAACCACCCAGGCCCCCCTGATTTACTTATTTTTTAAAAGCTTTCATTTTTAAGCAACCTCTACACCCAACATGCGGCTGGAACTCACAAGATCAAGAGTAGCTTGCTCCATTGACTGAGCGAGTCAGGCGCCCCTCTTTAAATAGCTTGAGATGCATTCGCGAACATAGGCATTTTAAGAACAAGTAGTGCATCACTTTCAGTGGAGAACTGGAAGCATCCGTGAGAATCCAATGACCAAAAAGAGGGAGGGACGAAGGCAGAGAAGAGGGAGGGGAGCATGCTATTAGAATTTAACTGTATAAGATTCCCAGAAAGTGTCATTTTCCTTCAGCACTGTCCTTAAAAGGGAAGTGGGTAATTTATTAGACATTTTAACAACACATTGACACCAAGTTGAGCTTTCTTTTTGATGCAATTAGTATGATTTCATAATACTATATGGCATGTCCCTATATAGCCTTAAAATTACCTCTCATGTTGGAAAAATGAACTAGGTCCCGCATATGTCAAGCAATGGATGATGAAGATTCAGCAGATAATGTCCTCCATAATATGTTAATTAGTAAAATTGTGCTCAAAGTTCTAGTATTTCAGAGCCAAGAGAGATCTCAGAGCGTGCATGATGGTAATAATAATAATAATAATAATAATAAGCATTTATTCAACGATTCTGCTCTGCCGGGCATTATTCTGTGCCTTCTGAGGTTATTCGGTGAGTCTTCATTCAATCTCTAAACAAATGTAACAGCTACACAGTATTACACAATCTCACTGTCCCCGCGGCTTGGGCAACTGTGCACTCACACGCCGTCCCAGTCCTTAATTTGTGTAAGAAAGGGAAACCAGCTTTGTTACGTGAGCTGATCCATGGTATGTCGGGAGGAAAATCTTGGGGTTCTTTTATATCGTTGCCTTATGTGCATAAAAAAGTGTATCTGTGAGCACGTGCACACACACACACACACACAATGTGCTTCCTGTTGCCACTAGAGAATGATAGAAACCAGGCAATATCATGATGTCGATGAACACTGCTGGGCTCACAGACGACGTGTAAACATGAGGTTACATTTGAGCATCTAATACGTGCCCCAGGACAGTTGTGTAGTCTCGGGATACAACCATGCATAAGGCAAGTCCCATGGACTTTATACCCCGGTGGCTTCAGGGGAGGCGTGAATCCGTTTCTGAATGGGATTGGAGTGAGGTGTGATTGATCAGCCACCCCAGCGATCCAACAGAATCCACTGTAAAGGTCCATGCAAGAGATGACTGGCACTTGGCAATGGGAAGCCAGAGGGGGTGATGGACGAGGGAGGTGCTTTGAGGGAGAATAAACAGGACTTTCTGGCAGTAGGAAAGTAGGAAGTGTGGGAAAAGTCAAGGTTAAGGCTGACCGTCCCTCCCTGGCTTGGGGGACGTCGGAGAGTACGGGGACCTGCAGGTATTTCCCTGAATAGGGTGTGCACTAGGCGGGTTATATGGTACCAGAACTGATCTTCCACCATTGTAATGCTCTGGAACATTACTACGAACTACGTTTCTCAAATAGTTTTAAAATTTACCCAAAGAACTCTGCTGAGCCTTTCCTAAAAAATCACTCATCTGAGATTTTCAAATGTATTACTATAGATTAGCATATACTGTCTTTTTACCCTCGAAACCTGATCTGTATATGTGGCTACTTCTTGATCATTCAAGCCCCTGAAAATGCCTATGTTCTGTCTTTTTTTCCTAGTTAGGTCTGCCAACCGTTGGACTATTGTCATAGTTCAGCCTCTGATATGTGTATATCAATGCCTCTTCTTTCCCATCTTCTGACTCCTTGATTGCTGCTTTTATCCCTATTGATGTTTGTCTTATATTTGCTTCTTAGATTTTCTGATTTTTTTACAATGTTATTGACATAAAGTTGACCAACAGTAGACGAGACATACTTAAAATGAACAATTTGGTGCTTTGTAAATAAATGTATACCTGCAAACACATCACCACAATCAAGACAGAACGCGTCCATCTCCCCGGAAAGCTTTCCCCATGTGCCTTTTTAACCCCCCCACGTGCCCTCCAGCACCCCCTCCTGGAAAACCACTGATCTGCTTCCAGTCGCTGTAGATTCACTTGCATTTTCTAGCTATTGTATAAGTGCAATTATACGATACGTGCACTTTTGCGTCTGGCTTCTTTTATGCACCACAATGATTTTGAGATTCATTCATGTTCCTGTGAGTAACAGTGGTTCCTTCCTTTCTTTTGCTGAGTAGTAGTTCACTGATGGCTGTGCCATGATTTATTTAACCATTCACCAGTTAATTGGCATTGGGTCTGTTTCCAGTTTCTGGCAACTGTTCTGAGTGTGTGAGGGGCAAGGCTGCAGTGACACTTCTATAAAACCCAAGGGAGAGAAAATGGTAGTTCCAATCAGGATAGCAGTGTTGAGAAGATTCTAGATATTTTGAAAATGGAGCACTGGATTACTGACCAGTTCAAGGAGAATAGGAGATTGCATGAGATTTCCATAAGGAAACCCCCCCTCTCCATTTCAACCCATGTTGTTTGGGTAGAATTGACCCTACACTCAACTCTAAGAATGTTCCGGAGTCTAACTAGTCCGTGAACCCCACCTCCAGTTCAACCACTGCAAATGGTCCTGAGGTTGGTGCATATCTCAGGCAGAGCCAATGAGAACACAGGAGACGTTTGCTGGAGTTTTAGAAAAAAGATGCTTGCTCTCTTGTCCCCAAGATAATTTAGTGTGGTATGGTGTGTTGCTCTCCAGAAGCTAAGCCTGGGGCAACCGGGACACCAACAGGTAGAAACCGAAGATCAAGTCAAGCCGGTGGAAGGAACATGGACAGAGATAGAGAAACTGGATTACTGTCAACATTGTTTAAGCTGCTGGATAGAGCCTTACCTGATTCCCACCTATCAGCCCTCACTCTGGCCATCTCTACTACGTACATCTGTGAATGCCTGTTATTTTTTAAGCCAATCTGAGATCACTTTTGAGATACTGAACGAAGGAGGTGGTGCTCTGGATGAGTGGTGCATTCCAAGGTGTTAGAATAGCAGGATGGGCCATCAGTTGTTTATGGCAGGTGTGAGAGAAGGAGGTACCTGCGATAATGCTCCCAGATACCTGGTTTCACGCGCCACTGAGGGGACAAGTTAAACAGAAGAGGCAGCTTCTACAGAGTGATACGGTAAATACGGGATTGCTGAAATGGAGGTGCTACTCAAATATCCAGAGAGGCGTGGCTTTTGAACACATGGAATGTATATACATATATTATGTGCTCAAATACCACATCTCTCTGGCTGTTGAGGGGTATTTCTGCTTCAAATCTCTATTCATAGACAGAGAAGATAGGGCAGAAAATTGCCAAAAGCTATTTTATGTACAATGATATTGGTAAATATTTTATTAAGAATGTGCACATCTTGTCATCCCCACAAGAACCCAAGTTTATTCTTTTGTCCCTCTGTCTGCGTTGAGCAGTGAATGGATGGCCCGACAGTGATGGGCAGCGGAGGCTGGGCCACTGAAAGATGCGTTCTTCCTGGGTCATCATCATCGATGCAAGTCTGGGCTACTAAGAAAATATTTAGGCCTAGGAACCTTGGAAGCTCCAAGATGAAAAGAAAAAAAATCGATCTGGGAGCCAAGGTGGGATTTGGGGGAATCTAAGGAAAAGCTCTACTTACTGGGAAACCAGTGTGTCCAGAGCCCCACAACTGTGCATCCAGAGCTGCTGGGATTTAGAATGAATGTGTGCAAATTAGGAAAAAAACCCTTTGGTCAGACGGACCCATAGATATATGGCTTGGCTTATAGATGACACTTTTGTGGGAAGAAAAAGGCATCCATTCCTCCAGGTAGGCGGGGTAGGGAGCAGCGACCACGGCATGGTGAGCAGACAGTCAGCTGGATCTCAGCTCCTACTTTTGTCCAGGCAGGAGTTTTCATGAAATACACCAACTGCACGATTGTACACGGCGGCCAGGCCAGTGAGCACACATTTCTTTACTGTTAAGAGCCCAGGCTCGGGAGCCTGGGTTTGAATCCAAGCTTTGCAGTTTGCTAACTGTGTCCTTGGGCAAGTTTACAACCTCCTCATGCCCCAGTTTCCTTATCTCTGATATGGGGATAATTTTTCAGCTTTACCTCATAGCGCTACCGTGAGGATTCAGTGAGTGCTTAGAACAGGGCCTGGCAGGATGCCTGGGGGGGGCCAGTCGGTTAAGCATCTGACTTGATTTTGGCTCAGGTCCTGCTCTCAGGGTCCTGGGATTGAGCCCCGTGTCAGGCTCCATGCTCAGCGCAGAGTCTGCTTGAGACTCTCTCTCTCTCTCTCTCTGTGCCCCTCCCCCTGCTCCCTCCCTCTCTCTCTCTCTCTCTAAAACGAATAAGTAATTCTTAAAAAAAAAAAAGAGCAGGGCCTGGTACAGAGTAAATATTCAATAAATATTCCCTCGTGTGCAGGCGGAGTGCAAAGATGGGCTCCAAGGTTCCCACTCCCTTGTGTGTATGTTCTGTTAAATCCCTAGGACTGTGACTACGGCATTTTACTGCTTGATGAGGTTGCGTTACATGGGGCCGTTGACTTTTAAAAGGAGGGATCATCCTCAGTGGGCCTGGTCTGATCACGAGAGCCCTTGACAGCGGTGGAGCCCGTCCTGATGCCCAAGAGCTTCAAAGCATTAGGAGGATTTGACACATACAATTCTCTACTGCTGGTTCTGAAAACTGAGGGAGCCGCGTGGAAAGGTCTCAACAGTGGCCTGGAGGAGGGTGACCCCTGGCTGAATTACTTAATCTCTTCAGCTATAAAATGGCTTAGGCATGAAATCTCTTTCAAAGGGTCTCACCGCTTTCAATAAACTAATTCAGTTTATGTAAAGCGCTTAGAATAAGCCGAGAACAACCTCAGTATTGCTCATTACTATTTACACTGACTGACCAACTCACGGGAAGTTTGGGCGCAGTGAGCAATACCCAGGAGTTTCAGTAACTACATGCATTACCGTATCTGTCCTAAATCAAGGTCCTCTCCTTTGTTCCTTCTTTTGACTCATGTTTCTCCCAGGACCTACCTAGGGTTGCTTGATCACTCCTGGGTAGTCCGACGACATTATAATTTCCACATTCAGATGAGATCTCATGTCTGCCTCCCACAAATTCCCATAGTTGTGGGGAGGGAGATCCCGGAAAATCTTGTCTTCTCAGCCTTCCTTGGTGATGAGAACACTAATGCTGCTTGGCTTTTTTTTTTTTTTTTAAGATTTATTTTATTTTTATTTGAGAAAGAGAGAGAGAGCATGGAGGGGGGCAGAGGGAGATAGAGAGAGAAACTGAAGCAGACTCCTTGGGGCTCGATCCCAGGACCCCAGATCACGACCTGAGTCGAAACCAAGAGTCAGTCGCTAAACCAACTGAGCCACCCACACACCCTGGTTTATTCAAAGTGTGTGCAAATCATGTCATTAATCAGCACTTAGATAAAGAATCAGACTTTAATTTCAGTGGTAGTTTATAGAAACCAGTTTCTGTTAAAATGATAGGGGTTCCCCCCACCGTCATCTATAACATTTTTGGCAAGCCTCTTTTTCTTCGGGTCCTTATTTATTTATTTCTAACATTATTTGAACCCAACCCAATGATATATTTACTGTCAGTTTTGCTTGTGTCCCGCAATAAAGACACTGTTCATTTTGTTTGTTTCTCTTTGGTTTTCTAAGCAATCATTCAATCACCAAACATTATCTCTTCCTTTCCAGGAGCTATACTGGACTTTTCAGTGACATGCCCAATAAATTTTATTTTGCTGCTGAAGTTGGTTTTAATATTCTGTCATTTCCAACACAAGGAGTCCTAACTGATGCAAATTTAGAAAAGAGGCAAAGTTTCATAATTCTTCTTGCCCAAGTATTTTGATGATTTGAAGATTGTAGATAGCTTCCCACATTGATTACATTTATAGGGTTTCTCACCAGTGTGAACTCTCTGGTGTAAAATGGGTGTGCTTTTCTCCTAAAGGCTTTCTGGCAGAACCCACATTAATAGTGTCTCTCACCTGTATGAGACCTCATGTGTTTCATGAGAGATGAGTGGTCAGTAAAGGCTTTCTCACATCCGTTACAGCTTTACAGTTTCTCTCCAGAATGTCCTTTCTGGTGTCCAGTCAGGTGTAACTTCAGACTGAACACGGCTGCGTTCACCATATTCATAGGTTTTCTTACCCGTGTCGATTTTCTCACACTTCATTTGAAATTAACTATAACGGAACAATTTTTTCATCTCCATTAAATTTGTAAAAGTTCTTTCTTCTAGGGGCACCTGGGTGGCACAGCAGTTGGGCGTCTGCCTTCGGCTCAGGGCGTGATCCCGGCATTCTGGGATCGAGCCCCACATCAGGCTCCTCCACTATGAGCCTGCTTCTTCCTCTCCCACTCCCCCTGCTTGTGTTCCCTCTCTCGCTGGCTGTCTCTCTCTCTGTCGAATAAATAAAATCTTTTTTAAAAAAAAGTTCTTTCTTCAGATTTAAGTAAATCTAAGTTATTTTTCAAACTCCTTCCACTTAAGTCATGCTCATGGAGTTTTTGTCTTGATGGAATAATGTTTGAGCTGTTTGAGAGACAGAGAGAGGGAGAGCACTCGCATGAGAGAGCACAAGCAGGGGGAGTTGCAGAGGGAGAGGGAGAAGCAGGTTCCCTGCTGAGCACAGAGCCTGACGTGGGGCTCGACCAGGAGATCATGACCTGAACTGAAGGTAGATGCTTAACCAAATGAGCCACCCAGGCGCCCCCAAATTGATTCTACTAATCAACCCTGATTTGGGGGCGAAACAAAAGGAATGACTTACATTATTCCCCCCCCGAACTGTGGCAAAGGTGAGAATTGCTGTGGGAAGGTTGCTTTATCATCCTTCCAAAGCGTCAGGGTGTGAGTTTAGTGTCAGTGGAGAGGGTTTCTTAAGACTACTGAAAACTGAATGGTGATTGAGCCTGCAGACATATTCCAACCTGGAGTTTAGAGTCCCGAGATCTAATCTGACAGCACCGCCGTTATCTCCACATGGCAAGATTCAGACTACTTTGGGTGCTAACAGTGGGGATACAGTTGAGTTGGTTCCCCCCATACAGAAGCAACACACGCTGGTTTACTGTCTGTGTGGAAATTCACTTGAAAATACCTCTGCTAACTGCCATCCACTCCCTAAAAGTAACCGCAACATCTCATACTGTAGATAATTGTTCTCAAACGGCAGAACTGGATTCCAGGGATAAAGCATTTCTCTTAGGGGCTCTGGGGTGGCTCGGTGGGTTGGGCATCCGACTCTCTATTTTGGCTCAGGTCATGATCTCAGGATCACGAGATCAAACCCTGCATTAGGCTCCGCGCTCAGCAGGAGTCTGCTTGAGATTCTCTCTCTTTCTCCCTCTGCCGCTCCCCCCCCACTCGCTCTCTCAAATAAAATAATCTTTAGAAAGCATCTTTTTAAAATAAAACAATTCGGTAGTAATTATAACCTAACACTTGAGAATTATGATGGCAGAACTTGCCACTGCATCTCCTTACCATGTCATAGGTCAGCTCACGGCCCTCAAACTGATACCCGTCCAGCGCTGAGCACTCCTCTGGACTAAAGGCCACCTACTGTGGAAATCTCCAGGAGGCTGTGACATTTCCCCCCAGGAGGGTAGCCAGTGGCTGAGGGAGCGCACTCCAGTGCCCCGCCTCTGATCCACCCTGCACTAGGCTGTCGGACCAACAACCTATGACATTATCACTCCAGGCCTCGATTGCCTCGTCTACCATAGTCGCAGTGAAGGGAGTAACAATGAGGATTAACTGGTCTAAGGTGCGGAAAGAACTCAGAAGGGCACCCGGCACAAAGTAATTGCATAGACTCGTTATTATCTGTCTCGGAAGTTGCTGTCCCGTAGACAGATCCAGGGGTTTCATAGCAAAATAGGTGGAGGAGAAAATCCACATTCTTAACCCCGTAGTGTCCAGGACTGGCGTGATCCCTAACACACAGCTCACTTCTTTTTCATGAGCCTTACTGGCTGTTTATTCCCCAGATCCATGCGCCTTTAAACCTAAGGCAGACTGGAAACCTCTCACTGGCTCACTGTTTCCCCTTTCTTTTAGAAAGCTGCCCCTCCCACCCCCAAAACCCCCTGAGCACTTCCTTCCTAAACAGCATACCTGTCAGACAGCCTGTCCTGGTCCTTGGACATTTTGCTCCTTTCTCACCTCAGAACTCAAACTTACTGTCTTGAAATCTTTTCTCTAGATTCTCACGGAGTTCATGCACTCTTCTACTGAAAATGTTGGCTCAAAGTACAACCTCACCAGGAGTGTTTTCTGACTCAGTTATTTTAAGGAGCCCTTGCCCCAAAACCACCCAGGTTACTTTATCTTCTTTTAGTATTTATGCTTTCACTTTATTTAGTTAATTTTCTGACTTCTGGGTTCGATGCCAGCCAGCTATTACTAATATTCACGTCTTCTTTTTAGGCGCCTTAGTGAATAAGTTTCTTCGTTTGGGTCATGTACATTCTCTTAAAATGTATCCTTACAGTTTTGGTTCTGTAACCGAACCCAAGTCCGTCTGCCTGACGTGCAGCAAAGCCAATGACTGAGACACCGGGTTTGCAGCAAGGAAAGGGTTTATTCAAGAGGCAGCCAGATGAAGAGAGGAGGGGGTGGAGGGAGAGCTTCAAACCCGCCTTCTGCCTTCCGGAAAGGGGGGAGAACAAGTTTTTTTTATAATCAAAAGACTTGAGGCTACATGCATATTGATGAAAAGGGTGGGGAAGCATGACTTTTTCGTGAGTAAAGACGGAGCATGCAAACTGAGCAAACATACGGAACATATATCCCATGTTCATTTCGGGGTGAAGACAACACCGGAATGAAGCAAAACCCAGCCCCTGTTGTCAGGACAAGGGGAAGCAACTTAGGGCATGTTCCGGGAGCTGGTATAAGCTGGACGGGATCTTGGGCTCGTTTTCTTGAGTGAGAAATGCAGGGCCTTCCTTGTTCATGGACTGGGACTGTATCCGTTGACCCTGAGTCCAGGCTTGTGCAGAGACAGCCAGTGGGTCTGTTAGTGGGGTCTGAAAAGGCACAATAGCTTATTGGGGGAAGCAGTTGTCTAACAAGATTAAAATGTTCTGCTACTAGTTTCAACCTCATGAACCCATGGGGCACTGTTTCAGTTCTGCTGTGATTAAGATATTGTTTTGGGGGCGCCTGGGTAGCGCAGTCGTTAAAGCGTCTGCCTTCGGCTCAGGGCGTGGTCCTGGCGTTCCCGGATCAAGTCCCACGTCGGGCTCCTCCGCTGGGAGCCTGCTTCTTCCTCTCCCACTCCACCTGCTTGCGTTCCCTCTCTCGCTGGCTGTCTCTCTGTCGCGTAAATAAATAAAATCTTTTAAAAAAAAAAGATATAGTTTTACATTATACTTTCTAACCTACTAACGCCATCAAATACGTAGGTACGGGTGTTTGGGGAGCACATTTATAAAATTGGAAAGATGCTGCCTGTGCAATGTTGAATGAAATAGTTCACAAAATGCTTTCTAGATCTGCACCGTTCAATAGGGTAACCGCTAGCCACATGTGACTATACACATTTTTTGCCTTTATTTTTTTTAATTTATTTTTTTAAAGATTTTATTTATTTATTCGACAGAGATAGAGACAGCCAGCGAGAGGTTCAGCAAACGTCAGTTTGTTTCCTATTGTGACTATACACATTTCAATTAAAATGAATTATGGGCCACCTGGGTGGCACAGTTGGTCAAGCGTCCAACTCTTGGTTTCAGCTCAGGTCTTGATCTCAGTGTCGTAGATCAAGCCCCACGTCGGGGCTCTGAGCTTGGTGCAGAGTCTGCTCGAGATTCTTTCTCTACCTCCCTCTGCCCCTCCCATTTGTGTTCCCTCTCTCTCAAATACATAAATAAAGCTTTAAAATTTTTAAATTAAAAATGCAACTCCTTTTCTCACACTAGCCATATCTGTCCTACTCAGGAGTCTACTGTGGCTTGTGGCTATTAGATACCACCAATAAAGAGTATTTCCAGCAACACAGATATTTCTATTGGATAGTATTGACCTGGAATATGAGCTTATTTAAAAACAAAGTACGTATGTCACAGGTATCTTCATGTGTGTGTGTGGGTATACACCAATAAAGGTTTTCCATCTATTCCATGATATAGACCTTTTTAACTCTTAATTTTTATAGAATGTAACTTTATTAACTGGGTCTGAAATTTCAGAATATTTAAAATTACCACACTCCTTGTAGAAATCCCTATTTGACCAGATACATTACTTTTTAAAATATCTGCTTCAGGGGCACCGGGCTAGCTCAGTCAGTAGAGATGTGACTCTTGATCTTGGGGTCATGAGTTCGAGGTCACATTGGGTGTGGAGCCTACTTTAAAAAAATAAAATATTTTTTAAAAATAATAACATATCTCCTTCATAATATCTGTTTATTTTTAAAATTCTTCATCATATGGTCCAGCAATTCACTTCTGGATATATGACCCAAAGAACTGATATATATATGTATATATACTTTATATATGCATATATGATGGAATATTATAGATATGGGATATATATAATGAAATAGTATATAGATGGAATATATATAATGGAATATATATAATAAATATAAAAAGACTATATATATAATGGAATAATATATATGTGTGTATATATAATGTAATATTACTCAGCCATAAAAAAGAATGACATCTCGCCATGTGCAACAACATGGATGGATCTAGAGAGTATCATGCTAAGTGAAATAAATCAAGGGGAGCCTGGCTGCCTCAGTCAGTAGAGCATGCAAGTCTTGATCTTGGGGTTGTGAGTTTGAGCCCCACATTGGAGGTAGAGATTACTAAAAAAAAATAAATAAAAACTTTTTAAAAAGAGGGGGCACCTGGGTGGCTCCGTTGGTTAAGCATCCGACTTGGTTTCAGCTCAAGTCATGATCTCATGGGTCATGGGATTGAGCCCCGCGTTCCGCTCCGAGCTCAGCAGGGAGTGTGCTTGAAAGAGTCACTTCCTCTGCCCCTCCCCCACTGGAGCGCTTGGGAGAGAGTGGTCTCTCTCTCTCTCTCTCTCAAATAAATAAGTCTTTTAAAAAACTGTTTAAAAAGCCACATGTTAAAATATATTAGCCAGAGAAAGACAAATACCATATGATTTCACTCATATGTGGAATTTAAGAAACAAAACAAATGAACAAAGGAAAAAAGAGAAACAAAAAAACAGAGTCTTAACTATAGAGAACAGACCCATGGTTACCAGAGGGGAGCTGGACGGATGATGAGCACTGAATAATGTATAGAACTGTTGGACCCTTATATTGTACACCTGACACTATGTTAACTACACTGGAATTAAAAAAATAAGAAATGATTGGCCGTTGGCAAATGATTCAACCTGCAGGCCCTCTGCCCTTCCTGGAGGTCGGGGAGGAAGAACTCAAAGTGCCAATCCTCGAATTTCTCTCATCACTGGAAATTCCAAAGGTTTCAGAAGCTCTGTGCCAGAAATGGGGATGAAGACCAAATAAATCGTTTCTTCCTAAAAAGCACAATTACTATGATGACTGAAAAATGCTATTAATAAGTTTATTTTCACTGTCCTCAAGATCTGCTGAACTCTGGTTCTACGGTCAGTCAGCAGGGCTGTGTGGTGCCGGGTATCTATCCGTCTCTGCCTCCTGAAGTTCTGTTTACCATCTCCAGCAGGCTCAGCTTCGGGAAAAGCCGAAGGTATGTTTAGACGACATGCTCCCGTTCCCAAAAAGAGTGAGAGAGATTTAGAGCCCAGGCTGAAGACATCAGATATACTGAATGGAGAAATAAGACAGCTGAGAGTGAGATTGGTGCCATTTTGTGTAGTTTCTATGCCTAAGGGGGAAAGATAAGAAGAAGAAAGAGAAATGGAAGAAGCCAAGTTTATACATTCAAACATGAAAATGAACTCGCTCCCACCTTCCTAGTCCAATATGGAACTTATTACCTCCTGGGAAAGCCATGCACTATGCGGCCCCTGGCAGAACACACTGAAGGATTGATTCTTTCATAAAGTCAACCATACCTTCCGCAAAAATTGACTGATTGTTTACTATGTATCAGGCACTGGGAAGACATCAGGGAACAAAATTCACATTCTATTGGGGTTTCTGGACTCTGGCTGGAAAAGTGGCCAGTGGGATTCCTTGGGGGAATGTCACCCCTGACTTGGGAAGAGCCCTCAGAGACTATAACCAATCCCCTTACTCTATGGAACCTGATAAGGCATTGAGTAGGAGTATCTTCTACTTCCCAAGAGATAGTTGGAGTTGAATCCACCATATGGAAGGACTGGACAGTCAGGAGGCTCTGCTTGTGAGCCAAGATGAGGACAACAGGGTGATTACCTTGAACTCCCTCGTCCCAGAGAGCCTGGTCCTGGTCTTGTCTCTGTTCTGAGTCTTTTTCTCTGGACATGGAATCTGGATCTCCGATTTTGAAACCAAATCTAAGTGGGTAAAACATTGAGAATTAATTAAGACAAGTGATGTCATGTAAGCTTCACCATTGCTTTTTTCATAAGGCAGAAGGAAGAGTGAGATGGTTTGTCTTAGACCTAATTCCAAAATCACTGACATTCCATATGACATCTGGGAAAGTCTGGAGATAAAGCCCAAAATTCTGAACCTCACGCCTAGTACCTTCCTGATGGGTTTCATATCCTCGACGTCCCCATGGTCCCCTCGTTATGACCAGGGCTGGTTTTTCTCTGACGTGCCTAGACTGAAGCTCTTCCCTCTGCGTGGAATTCTTCGCCCATCTTTTTTCCTTACTCTCAAAAATGCCTATTTTTCTTCCATGACCCAGGATAGTACGTCTGTCTAGGAAAATATTTTTCATCCCGCAATACATAATTGGTTGCTACCCCTAGCCTCTGCCCATAAACTACACACATATATGCACATTAGACACATATGTTAAATATATGTCTACATAAGTTATAATATAATTTTAGAAAAACACGTATTTATGTATTACACACACACATACACACACACACTCCCATTCCACAGGGGCTGCTTTTGGTTTTCACAGAGGTTGCAAGGAGAATAAAGCACAGGTCTAGAGTCCAAAAACCAGGTTTTGGAAAAGTGACATTATATCACTGAAACTTTCACCTTCCTGAAGGTACAGAGCACTCTGCAGATACACGCTTGTTTTGGAAGGCCTGCACATATGTAGCCCTGCATATGGCTTCTACACCCAAATCATAAATCCCCTTTCTCCATCTGCCACGCTTGTGATATCTATAAAAATTAGTCCTCTGTTGACAAAGTCATTCAGAGAGTTCTCGTTATTTCTGCACCTACCCATATCTTGATCTTAAGGAAAAATATATTCAGCTTTGAATTCTGAGGAGAACACTAGCCCAAAGAATATTGGAATGGGTATATTAGGACATGATTCGCTTCGTATTTCACTGCTGACCTCTGTTTTCTTCCCTCTCAACTCACGCTCTTTCAGAATCACACCAAACCATTTACTCAAAGGTCAGTCTGCCATTTATATCCATATAGCCTTCACTGGGACACATCCTCTCCTCCCCAGAGCTTTGGAGTCTCGTGGAAGCTGCCTCGTATTCATTCTAGGTATCTCTGGTGGACACCTCCAACCCTGGGGGATCTCCCTATTTTCTTCTAGAACCCAATCCTCCTGCTGGATAACACCAATATCAGCCATCCATCCAAGCTAAACCCGCCATATCTTCCTGTTTGTCTCATTTCCTTCCCTCTCCATGCCATCCCTGTCCTCCACACCCCATCCGTGCATATGCTATCAATCGATGTCCGTGCTGTCTCTTAAACACTCATTTCCATGTTTCAGCCTCCTTGACTATTCATTGATTGTCAAACTTATTTCCTGTCTTCACTGTGGAATCCCTTCTTCACTCTGGAGGCAGAGGAGCTATTTCAAACTGTAACCGTAGCATGCTTTCTTTTCTGCCTTAATTCTTCAAGCGCGTTTCTACCACCCAAAGGATAAAATATTAACTCTTCTAGAAAGCATTTTCCAAGTGTGTAATTCATTTCAAGACCTCTGAACATGGCTCAGCATATAGGGATTAGTCAGAGATGGGCGCCTTCTCACAGCTCACCGGCTAATGAATGATGTTATATTCAGGATTTGTGTCCACCATCTTAACTGGCTACAAACAGCTGGTTCAGACTTGAGGCCTCCTTAAGTATCTTTATGACACCCTAGTTCACCAGCCCATAGACAAATTTTCAATGTTCTGGAAGCCACAGGGCTGCTCTTAGGAACCCAGTCTGCCACAAATGCTGCCCTTATTAACCCCCTCTATTCTGGTCTCCCCCCAGAGAATTTCCACCTGCTTTGCAAGCCTCGGATCAAGTTTTCCTCTGTGAAACTATTTCTGACCAGACACATCTGCTTCCCTGTTTATACCAAACACATTTGTTCACTTATATTTGTCTAGAAGGTAAATTTGTGTGATTTAAGCACACCATCGAAATTGTTTATTTGCCCATCTCCCTTATTATTTTCCAAGCTTCTGTTCTTCTTTATGAATACCTCACTAGGTAGGACAGTTTCTAGCACACAGTAGGTACTTGGTATGAATGCAACGTGAAAAACACAGAAAGAGAAAGAAAGAGAGGAGAGAGAAAGGAGCATTAGACCCTCTGATATGCATTCACTTCCTGATTACTGGAAGGAGCACTGGTTTAAATACAGACACACAGTACACCACTCTGACAGAATTATATTCCATCAGGATCCTACATTTTGGGGATGCCTGGGTGGCTCAGTTGGTTAAGCTTCTGCCTTTAGTTCAGGTCATGATGCCGGGGTATTGGGATCGAGTCCCACATCAGGCTCCTTGGTCAGCAGGGAGCCTGTTTCTCCCTCTGTCTGCTGCTCCCCCTGCTTGTGCTCTCTTTCTTTCTCTGACAAAATCTTAAAAAAAAAAAAAAAGATCCCATATTTCTAAGCTGAATGTTAAATCCCTAAAGTAGACAAAATAATTCCAACCTCATGGGGTAATTAGAAAGATTGGAAAATATGATAGATATAAAGACTTTAGCCAAATGCCTGGCTTGTATTCAATGTAAAGTAACCCTTCCTTCCTTCCTTCCTTCCTTTCACAAACTCTTATTGTCATGTGCCAGGCGCTGTTCCGAAAACAAATAGGAAACAATCCCAACATGCCCCTTCCTCACCACCCTCCAAACCCCGCTGCAACCGTTGCCACAAGCATGAGCCGAAGCTGACAAAGCAGAGGTGGCAGCAGCAGCCCTCACTGCCAGAGCAGGAGGGAAGAGACTGCAGATGGGAAGGATGGAGTCGCATTGCACCACCTGGCCTCCTGGCCAATGGAAAGCCTGATGACCCCAAGTCAGCTCTTCACAGAGGTCCTCCAGAATCAAGGGGGCCACTGCTGAGTCTCCCACCTCCTCCCCTGGGCAAAGGCCCAATTCAGGGAGGCCAAGGCCCCCGGTGTGGCCCAAATGCTAGTGGTTGGTAGGGGTGACTGATGCTGAATCTCCTTTTCCCAGACCAGGCCATGGGGGTCCCTCCAGGAGAGGCTTTCACAAAAAGCAGAGAAACTCTTGAAGGCTCAAAAGCTGATCTTTTATCAAGAATACTTGCCTGCCCAAGGATGGACCCCAGGTTATGGAAGACAAATCCAACCGCCTTGTATGCTGACACTAGCCAAAAAGGCCACTGTTGATATGAGGTCCTCTGTACCTTCACCAGTCAGGCATCAGTGGGCCTCCCCCGTGAGACTGCCTTCCCATCCAGGCTGGGAAGAGCCCTCTGTGACCTGAAGGCCGTACATTTCCCTGTGGCCCTGTGGTGGCTACTGTGAGGCTGCCCCCACCTCCCTCAGTCAGTGACACCGACCTGCATTTGCCGTCTCCCCCATTTGGGGTCCAGAGTTGTTTCCACAGTAAGGGATTCTCTAGTATCTTCTATGCTTTTTTCAGGCCCAGATAGTATCTTTATAATCATTGTTTAAACTTCTAGTTCAGACATCTTACTTATATCCGTACTGATTAAATCCCTGGCTATGAGAACTACCTCCTGTTCCTTCTTGTGGGATGAATTTCTCCTTCTCACTTTTTGTCCAGAAAAGAAAAGAAAGAAAGAGAAAAAAATAACAAAAACAACTCCTACCTTTCAAAAGGTGGTTGGTTTTCTACTTGTAGGGTTGGCAGTATGTTTCCTCAGAACTCTGATTTCTCAGGTGGTCAGAATAAGTTGATAACTATCTAGTTGTATTTGAGGGATGAGACAAACTTAGGGTCCCCCTACTCCTTTGCCATCTTGACTCCTCCCCTGGGGTCCAGAGTTGTTTCTTCAGTGGTGTGCAGTGTGCACTCCTTCTGATCAGCCTCCAGACTCGCTTTCAGGACCCCATCTTTGCTCCCTTCATCTGCCTCCTGGGTCCTCTCCCCCCTCGCCAACTGACTGCTGAACAGGAAACCTCTTTGGTGTTGTTGCTTGGGTACCTGTCCCCAGTACTGCCATCAATTCCTGAGAGCTCTGGAGCAGTTTCCTACCATTCCCTTCTTCTAGCTGCTTGTTTTAAGTCCTTTTTATGTGACACCCTGTACCCCCAGTGTTGCCAGCTGCTCTGTGATACTCACCGGGTCATCTGACCTCAGCTCAAGTTTGAATGACCGGTGGAGTTACCCCCCGAAAGGCCACTCTCCTTCCTTTTGCATTTCGTAGTTTCTGTGTCAGTAGTGTGATCCCCACCACTCTGGTCTGCGATCACCGTGCTTGTGAAACTGTGCATCCCTTTGTAGCCTTTCTCAACGTGAGTGGCATCTTTGTGACTTCCTAATGCTAGAGTTTTTTTCTGCCAAAATGAGTGAGGCTTTTGGTGCCCTCTAGACTTTTCACACTTCCCAACATGGGAGAATTGTGGAACTTTCCAGAAGACTGCCTTCCTGGTCCTCCCCATTGTTCTACTGGTATCGTTTCTTCAGGGATTGATGCAAGCCTTTGAGGCGTTCACTAAAGGTTCTGGTGGGTACCCGATCTCCTCAGCCCACTTTAGTTAGACGATGTCACTATGAGGCCACTAGCCCTTTTGTCTGAATTCTGTGAACCTCCACCCAGCTGACCTTTGGGTGGGACCTGGACAATACTATTGCCTTCTTCCAACCTTCTGCTACACACCTTGCCCTGGTTTGCTTTCTGTGAAAATAGTAGTGGAACAGGTTCAGTTTTGAACTGGTCCTGAGGAAATGGGTCAGGTATGTGGGCAAGAGGGATGAGAGCCACTGGAGAACTGAGAATGAATTTTTAAAATTTTTAAAAATATATTAGTAATAAATGCGGTGAAAAGAAGAAAAAAAACACACAAAAAATTTTTATTTGATTACAACAAAAAAAGAACTGAAGGGGGTGAGAGCTGGCTGTGGGGGAACCTGGGTTAGAACCTACCAGATGGAAAGAACAGCTTGTGGAAAGGCCCTGGAGTGGAAATGTGCCTGTCCTGTCCCTGTGGCTCCCCTTCCCAAACATCTCCATCCCTAGGAGATGGAGTAGCTGATTCTTCAACACTTACTTGGACTCTCGACTCTGGAAGGCCAATTTCTTTAGCAAGTTGCTCTCTGGTATCGATGCCAGGATAAGGGTTGTTTGTAAATGCCTCGATGAGGATGTGTAATTGTGAGGAACTATAGCTGGTACGACACCGTCTGTCTTCTCTACCTGGGACAGATGTAAGACTGAGGGTCAAGGAACATTTCAGACGTCAGTTTACACATTCAGACAAGGAACCCAAACGTCCCACTCTGTCTCCCATCTAATTTGGAACCTGTTGCCTCTCCTTAAGAGGGCCTTGCCCCAGCTTGTTCCAGGCAGAAGGTTCTAGAGGAGACGCAGTATATGCTTAGGTTGCTGGTTCTTTCCACTGGAAAGAACATAAGCAGAAGAGAGTCTCAGAAGGTCCATGAACGCGGGCACCCAGGTGGCTCAGTTGGTTAAGCATCTGACTTTGGCTCAGGTCACGATCCCAGAGTCCCGGGAAAGAGCCCCACATCGGGCTCCCTGCTCAGCAGGAAGTCTGGTTCTCCCTCTGGCCCTCACCCTGCTCTCTTGCTCTCTCTCTCTCTCTCTCCCACTCTCTCCCACAAATAAATAAATAAAATCTTTTTTTTCTGTTTTTGTTCTTTTGTTTTGTTTTGTTTTAAAAATTTTATTTATTTATTTGACAGAGAGAGAGACAGCCAGGGAGAGAGGGAACACAGCAGGGGGAGTGGGAGAGGAAGAAGCAGGGTCCCAGCGGAGGAGCCTGATGTGGGGCTCGATCCCAGAATGCTGGGATCACGCCCTGAGCCAAAGGCAGACGCTTAACAACTAAGCCACCGAGGCACTCCAGATAAATAAAATCTTTTTTTTTTAATAAAATCTTTAAAAGAAAAAAAAAAAAAGAAGAAGGTCTATGAACCATGCAGGGAAGAATTTCCACAGGCTATGTTGAACCCTGAGCCGGAAGACCTGAACAGGAGTTCCAGAGAGAGAACATTCTTTTCCCACTCAGAGTAGTAGTTAGCTCCAGTGCAGAAAGGCACTTGGGTACCCAAGAGCCTCTGCTGGGGAACAGGACTGGAGCAGACTATTTACTTTGAATCTCCTCTTCAGAGTGATCTTGGTCTTGGCCTGATTCTAAGTCCTCATCGGGTTCTGATTTTTTCTGGCACTGGTGCCTAGCTCTTCGATTCTGAAACCAAATCTTAAGTGAGGAAAAGAAAATGAGAGAATTAAGCATGTTTATGTCACCTCAACCCCATCACTGCCTTTCTTCAAAGGGTGTGTGTGATTCTTATTAGATCAGAGCTCAGGATTGTTACTGATACCTGTCACACCTGACTAAGTTTTATGTCACGGCCTGGCAGTTAGCATCTCCACAATCTGGTCCCAACATGACTAATAATAATCTTTGTAAGTTAATAAATGGATGCTGCAATTATGCATTTAACAACCAGCTCAAGCATTTCCTCTTCTCTGAAGGAGCACCTGCACTTCCTTCCCACTCCTGTAGGCTCTTTCGTCCTCAGTACCCACATTTGTGAGGTGAGACAAAGAGCAACATCCTTGTGAGTTCATTCTGGGTGTCAATCAAGATATTCCAGGACAACCGTCTCTGGTCCCCTCCCTCTTTAGGAGCTTTGTACTATCGCTCAATAAACTTTACTACCCCTCAATAAACTTTGCTTTGCTGCCCACCAAAAAAAAAAAAAAAAAAAAAGAGAAGAGAGAGAGAGAGACTGCACACGAAGCCCTTAGCAGACTGGCACATAACACGTGCTTGATCAGTGGTTTCCTCTCCTCCCTTTCTACTTTTAGTCTTAGAGATACAGAACTTGTAATTTACCTGGATTCTAGACTCATCAGTGTTGACTTCTAAAGCTAGTCTTTGTTTGGTAGCATAACCTGGGTAAGGATTTTGGTCAAATGCCTTGATGAGGATTTTCAGTTGATCTTCTGTGAATTTGGTGCGGCTGCGTCTCTGATTCATTGCTATGGTGTCTGTGGAAAGATTAGGAGAGAGGAAGCATTTAAGAGGCCAGCTTATATGTTTCAAACTTCAGGCTCAAGCTAGTCTCTGATTTCCTCTTTTCATTTGGAATCCACCAGAACCCAGTAGGAAAGAACTCTGCCACAATTATAAAGCCCTTAAACACACAAGGGTGATCTCTCTCTTTTTTTTTTTTAAGATTCCATTTATTTATTTTTTTTTTGAGAGAGAGAGAGAGAGCGAGAGAGCACAAGCAGGGGGAGCAGCAGGCACAGGGAGAGGGAGAAGCAGGCTCCCCGCTGAGCAGGGAACCCGATGCGGGGCTCGATCCCAGGCCCCTGGGATCATGACCCGAGCTGAAGGCAGATGCTCAACTGACTGAACCACCCAGGCGCCCCCAAAAGGATGATTCTTGAACTTCTCTAGCTGATCTGAATGCCATGACTGGGGAGTCAAGGTCTTCTATTTTCAAAAACCATGAAAAATTGATGTGTTCTGTTCGTATGGTTTAAGAACAATGAGTCAAGGAAATTGCAATTACATTACAAGCATGAATACTTGAGCCCATAGAAATGAAGAACAAATGAGGTATCATTAAACCCCTTTCAGTTTTTCTGGCTAAAAGACTGGTACTTATTACATCATTTTGAAGTCCACTGCCCTCAGTCACAGATAAACAGGATCACTTTCCAAAATGTGTTTTAAAACTCTGTGGGGAGTATAAAATTAATTGAAAAAAGGTTCCATACTTTCAGTAGAATTTTCAAATAGGGAATAAATACCACATTACATGATTTTACTTTAATTTTTATTTTTTTACAGATTTTATTTATTTGAGAGCGTGAGCATGAGTAGGGGGAGCAGCAGAGGGAGAGGGGGAAGCAGACTCCCCACTGAGTAGGGAGCCCAACATGGGTCTCGATCCCAGGACCGGGGTATATTGACCTGAGTCGAAGGCAGATGCTTAACCAAATGAGGCACCCAGGTGCCCCACATCACATGATCTTAGATATGGGACAGCACCTTGAAATAGCCATCTGGAAAGCCTGGGCATTTGTTTGGAACATGTGATTTTGTAACAAAATTAGACTTAGTGAACTGAGATGAGAAGAAGTTACTGGGGATGCTGGAGGTTCATTGGAAGCACAAGAGCTGTGTTCATACGAGAGACTTAAATGTACTGAGTTGCTTTGATTGGCACTTCATAGGAAAGAGCAAGTTCCTTTCTGTCTCTGGTACAGTTTTGCAATATTTCTGAGGTCACTTTCAGAAAAGTCAAACTCCGCACTTATGCAAAAAGAAAATCCAGTATAAACTCATTACATTCCTTAGGCAAAAGAATTCCTTTGGATTTCCAGTCTATAAGGATGCTTCTTGTTTGAGCCGCGAATGTCCCCCCTAAAAGCCTAAATCTTCACTTGCGTACCAGTCTCCTACCTCCTGGTCTATTGTACTTCACTGAAAGGGCAACGTGTACTTTATGTACGTATTTTTCCTTATTTATTTTTTAGATTTTGAAATTTTTTTTAAGTCACGTCTACACCCAACAAGGGGGTTGAACTCACAATGCTGATATCAGAGTCACCTGCTCTACCCCACTGAGCCAGCCAGTCACCCTGAAAGGGGAAAGTTAACTTTACTATCACCCACAATTCCTCTTAAGTCATAGCATGTTGATCAGGCCCTTACCTGTATCATTGACATCATCACCTAGTGACCTACTTGGCCTTATACCCTGGAATAAGTGTCCACCAGCCACCACACCTAACTTCTCCCTGTCCCCCAACCAGGCCAACTTCGTCCCATTCCAGAGCTTGGTACTGGCTCCTCTCTTCCTGTGATACTCTTCCCATGGTGATGGACTAGCTTGCTCCTTTAGGAGAGGTTCCAGCTTGAGCACTATCTTCTCAGAGTCCTTCCCTGACTCTCAGTCTAAGGCCCATGGCTCCATGCTCCAAATAGGCTGTGACAGAATTTTTCTTTCTTTTTTTTAGATTTTTATTTGAGAGCTCGTGAAAGAGAGAGAACGAGCAGGGGGAAGGGCAGGGGGGAGGGAGAAGCAGGCTCCCCGCTGAGCAGGGAGCCCAACTTGGGGCTGGATCCCACGACCTGGGATCATAACCTGAGCAGAAGGCAGACATTTAACCAACTGAGCCACCCAGGTGTCCCCGTGATGGAATTTTTCTGATGGCAACGTGATCTGCTCTGAGGTTGGCCTTGGGTTAAAAAACTCTCACAAGACCCTACCCATCTGATACCATCACTTAAATTATTCTCTGTGCACAGGTCCTTGACTATCCGTTCTTAGAAGGAAAAATTCCTTTACAATAAAAAAACTTAAAGGAAAGCCCTTAAGTAGCTGTAGTACAACTTCTAACTAAGCCAGACCAACTCCCTAGGGAGTACGGGAAGAGGATAAGCAGAGGAGGGCTTCCTGAGACATTGACAGGTAGAGGCTGGGCTGGGAGGAAGAGACGAGGAAGAGCAAAAGTAAGATGAAAGGTAAGGAAGGAGGAAAGCAAAGAGATCAAAGCTGGAGAAGATCTTTTTCTTTAAGATTTTGTTTATTTGTCAGAGAGAAAGAGAGATAACAAGCAGAGGGAAAGGCAGGCAGAGGGAGAAACAGGCTCCTCGCTGAGCAGGGAGCCCAACTCAGGGCTCGATCCCAGCACCCTGGGATCATGACCTGAGCCAAAGGCAGATGCTTAACTGAGCGAGCCACCCAGGCGTCACAGTAAGATCTCTTTCATCAACCCAGGAGCATGTTTAAGCCCAATAAGCTAAATGCTCTTTGAGAGCAGTATCAAGATCCAGTTCACCTCTGACTGGGGAGTGGTAAGGGGTCTGCAGGGGCACAAAGTTCTGGACAGAGTTATAGCTTAATAATTCCCTTCTTGAGTCTATACCCTAGAGAATCTGACAAAACATGTACATCTGGGTAATGCAAACGGATAATCACTGACATAGTGTTGGTAGTAGTGAACATCTCAAATGTCTACCAACAGGGAACTGCATTTCCAAGTGAAAATGCCAAGAAGATATTTGAAGTAAACCTTATTTTAGAATGTTTGGATTTACAGAAGTTAAAAAGATAGTATGAGGAGTTCCCATATATTCCACACCCAGTTTCCCCTATTATTCACTGTATTTTTTTAAAAAAGTAATCTCTATACCCAATGTGAGGCTTGAACTCATGACCCCAAGATCAAGAGTTGCATGCTCTACCAACTGAGCCAGCCAGGTGCCCCTCTCCTATAATTAACATTTTATATTAGCACAGTATATTTGTCACAACTAATGAATCGATACTGATACATTATTAGTAACTAAAGTCCATACTTTATTCACATTTTTAAAGTTTCTATCTAAAAAAGTTTTTACCTAATAGCCTTTTCCTGTTCTAGGATGCTATTCAAGGTACCATACTACATTGGGTCATTATGTCTCCTTAGACTCCCTTTGGCTCTGACAGTTTCTCAGACTTTCTTAGTTTTTCATGATATGGACAATTCTGAGGAGTCCTGAGCAGATATTTTGTATAACCTCATTGGAGTTTATCTGATATTTTTCTATGATGAGACTAGGGCTGTGTTTTCTAAAGAACCAAATAGGATTTTGAGGGCAACCTAAAAGGTACAGGGAGGATGAAAGCCCACAAATAGCCAGAGGAATGTTGAAAAAGAAAACCAAAGGTGGTGGCATCACAATTCTGGACTTGAAGCTCTGTTACAAAGCTGTCATCATCAAGACAGTATGATAACTGCCACAAAAACAGACACATAGATCAATGGAACAGAACAGACAACTCAGAAATGGGCCCTCAACTCTATGATCAACTAATCTTCGACAAAGCAGGAAAGAATATCCAATGGAAAAAAGACAGTCTCTTCAACAAATGGTGTTGGGAAAACTGAACAGCCACATGCAGAAGAATGAAACTGGGCCATTTCCTTATACCATATACAGAAATAGACTCAAAATTGATGAAAGACCTAAATATGAGACAGGAATCTATCAAAATCCTTGAGGAGAACACAGGCAGCAACCTCTTCGACCTCGGCCACAGCAACTTCTTCCTGGACACATCCCCAGAGGCAAGGGAAGCAAGGGCAAAAATAAACTATTGGGACTTCATAAAGATAAAAAGCTTTTGCACAGCAAAGGAAACAGTCAACAAAACCAAAAGACAACCATCAGAATGGGAGAAGATATTTGTAAATGACAGATAAGGGCAAGTACCCAAAATCTATAAAGAACTTATCAAACTCAACACCCAAGGAATAATCCAATCAAGAAATGAGCAGAAGACATGAACAGACATTTCTGCAAAAAAGACATCCAAATGGCCAACAGACACATGAAAAAGTGCTCAACATCACTCAGCATCAGGGAAATTCAAATCAAAACCACAATGAGATACCACCTCACACCAGTCAGAATGCTAAAATTAACAAATCAGGAAATGACTAATGTTGGTGAGGATGCAGAGAAAGAGAGGAACCCTCTTACACTGTTGGTGGGAATGCAAGCTGGTACAGCCACTCTGGTAAACAGTATGGAGGTTCCTCAAAAAGTTGAAAATAGAGCTATCCTACCACCCAGGAATTGTACTACTGGACCCCAAAGTACAAATGTTCTGAAGGGACACGTGCACCCCAATGTTTATAGCAGCAATGTCCACAATAGCCAAACTATGGAATGAGCCCAGATGTCCAACGACAGATGAATGGATAAAGACGACGTGGTATATACAATGGAATATTATGCAGCCATCAAAAAATGAAATCTTGCCATTTGCAATGACATGGGTGGAACTAGAGGGTATTATGCTAAGCGAAATAAGTCAATCAGAGAAAGACAATTATCATACGATCTCACTGATATGTGTGGAATTTGAGAAACAAGGCAGAGGATCATAGGGGAAGAGAGGGAAAAATGAAACAAGATGAAACCAGGGAGGGAGACAAACCATAAGAGATTCTTGATCTCAGGAAACAAACTGAGGGTTGCTGGAGTGGACAGGGGTGGGAGGGATGGGGTGGTTGGGTGATGGACATTGGGGAGGGTATGTGTTGTGGGGAGCCCTGTGTATTGTGTAAGATTGATGAATCACAGACCTGTACACCTGAAACAAATAATACATTATACGTTAATTAAAAAATGATTTATTAAAAATTTTTTTTCCTATGGTACTCATACAGAAACAGACAAGTAGACAAATGGAACCAAACAGAAAGCCAAAGAACAGAAAGGCTGTTATATGTGAGAACTTGGGATGGCTATAGCCTCCAAAAATCAGTGGGAAAAGCTAGTGCTGGGTAAAGAAAGTGGCTTACTGTATGAAGAAAAATGAAGTTGAGCCACGCAATATACAGTATATTTTAAAATGCCAAATTGAAGACATGTAAAATGTAACAGTAAACGGAAGATGATGTACAAGAAAACCCATGTTACACTGAGACAGAAAAGAGTTACGTAAATAAAATGCCAAAATGCAGTGGGAAAAATTGCTGGAACTTAAGACACCATAACCGAAAACTGCAGTTCAAAAGTTAGAAAATCGGACAAAGCCAGATGCTTGCAACCGTGGGGATTTTAATTGTTCAAAAACATTTCCAGAGTGCCTATTAAAAGCCAGACCCTATCCTAGGCACTGTGAGCAAAATAGACAGGAGAGCCCTGACCTCATGGAGAGGCAGTTTAAACAAGTAAAATATATAGTATGTCAGATGGTGAATATTTCCATGGCAAAAAAGAAGGAAAGAGGGAAAGGAGAGAATGCATAGGGTAAGGTCACAATTTTAAATGAAGTAATTAGCAAAGACCTTACTGAGAAAATGACTTGAGCAAAGACTTGAAGCAAATGAGAGAGGGAGCCATGTTGACATTTAGAGAGACACGCTGCAGGAACTGGGGAGAGCCGTGGGAGCCTGCCTGGCCTATTTAAGAGACAGCAAGAAGATTAGGTAGTCTGGAAAAGAGGAAATAAAGCATAAGCAAGTGAGGTCCTAGACGTTAGCTGGGGGGCGGGGCAGGAAGCAGATTGTATAGGGCCTCATAGGGCCATGTGGGGATGGACCAAGAAATGGTCAGATTCCTAAACTATTGGAATGTTAAAACCAACGAAACGCCCAGTCTAATTAGATGTGGGTCATAAGAGAAAAATGGGTTGAGGATGTTTCTTAGATTTATTTGGCATGAGCAGCTGGCATGTCCTGAGTGAGGGTAAACTCGGGGAGGGAGAGTTTGGGTGGAAACATGGAGAGTCCAGCTTGGGACATGCTGAGTTTGAGATGCTGGTTAGAGACAAGTAAACCGGTTACATAGACAAATCCAAAGTTCAGGAGAAAAGTTGAGTCTGGAGAGAGAAATCGGGAAGCTTCTTTGATTACAAAGATTTTCTGGTCTCTGAAATTTCTCATGCCTCCCATAGTTTCTTTTTTTAAGTGTGTCTCTCTCCCTCTCCTTCCTGAAGCAAGAATCTATCTTGAATGCCTGTATCTTTCTGAAATCCCCAATGCTCAATGCTCAGGAAACAGCATATTTCCATCTCACATGAGAGAAACTGGTTTTCCCTAACCCTAGGACAGTCTTTTTGAGGTTTAAAAATGGAATTCCCACAACCTCTGGCAAGCGCAGTAGGTTTTCAGTCTAATTTTTAGTCCAATTTCCTCCCCAAAACAACAAAATGGAAACTTTGGTCGGTGTGTGGGGAACTTACTGTTTGGAGAGTTGTCTTGGGCCATGTTGGAAGAGAGTTCTGCAGTCTAGGGATCAGACTGGGAGACAGCCTCGAGGATGGTTTTATATCATCAGCCTGGATGGCCCCTCCTGCTTATTTAATCTTTAGTGATTCTGAAGGTTTATCTTTACCAATTGAATCACTTCTTAGAACCATAGACCCTTTTATTTATTTATTTATTTGTTTGTTTATTTATTAAGATTTTATTTATTTATTTGACAGAGAGACAGCCAGCGAGAGAGGGAACACAGCAGGGGGAGTGGGAGAGGAAGAAGCAGGCTCCCAGCGGAGCCCGATGTGGGGCTCCATCCCGAAACACCCGGGATCATGCCCTGAGCCGAAGGCAGACGCTTAACAACTGCGCCCCCCAGGCGCCCCCCTATAGACCCTTTTAATCTAGGAAAGGCTAGATAAGCCTCCTAGTCTTCCATTAACAGAGATTTAATAATTTATACTAACCTGTACACCCAAACCATCACAGAAGCATTTCTGAGTACTACTGTATTCACACATTTTTTTTCAATGTTTATTATATACATTTTTAAAATTCCTTTTTTAATGCTCTTCCCTTATCTTTTGAAGTGGTGACCTTTTCTTATTAAATTAAAAGGGCTCTTGGTGGGAGGGGGTGTCTGGCTGGCTCAGTCTACAGAGCATGTCACTCTTGACCTTGGGGTCATGAGTTCAAGCCCCTTGTTGGGCATACAGCTTATTTAAAGAAAACAACAAACAAATAAGAAACAAAACAAAAATTAAAAGGGTTCTTTTAATTAGTGCCAGGATTAGGGTGTGGAAAGTGAAGTTCTCAACTCAGGAGCAATTTAAAGGGGTGCAAAAAATTCTGTGTTCAATATAAATCATATTTGAATGTGATGCTTAAAAAAACAAAAATTAATTGCAAAAAGTCCATGTATATAAGATATAAAAGACATAAATAAAAACAAGATCCTACCCTACGCTGGCGGGAGTAGCTTCGGGTGAGGTTGCTTGTGCAATGAACATAAAGGTCTCTGCCTTGCAATCTCTTCTCAAGGTCATCGATCAGCCTTGAAGGAAGTTGACAAATTCTTGTCATAGTTTGTAGCTGTGATCCACAGTACTGCAGGATAAAAGGGAAAGTTTCGTTTTGTTACACATACATGTTTGTGTGATTTTAAAACACTTTAAAGAGGAATTAGATAAGTAATACAAGTTTTATTTATTGAGATATTTGACTTTTATTTTGTAATTTTTAGTTTTTTTAGTTTTTAAAAAGATTTATTTAGAGGCGCCTGGGTGGCACAGCAGTTGAGCGTCTGCCTTCGGCTCAGGGCGTGATCCCGGTGTTACTAGATCGAGCCCCACATCAGGCTCCTCCCCTAGGAGGCTGCTTCTTCCTCTCCCACTCCCCCTGCTTGTGTTCCCTCTCTCGCTGGCTGTCTATCTCTGTCGAATAAATAAATAAAATCTTAAAAAAAATAAAATAAAAAGATTTATTTATTTATCTGAGAGGGGGGGAGGGGCAGAAGGAGAGAGAAAATCTTAAGCAGACCTCACACTCAGCGAGGAGTCCCACTCGGGCCTCAAACCCATGACCCTGAAACCCCGATCTGAGCTAAAACTAAGAGCCGGTCACTTAACCAACTGTGCCACCCAGGCACTCCATATGAGATATTTGACTTTTAACAAAGTGTGATCAAATATTAAAACTTTCCTGAAAGTTTTTTATTTTTATTTTTTTATTTTATTTTATTTTTTTTAAAGATTTTATTTATTTATTTAACACAGATAGAGACAGCCAGCGAGAGAGGGAACACAAGCAGGGGGAGTGGGAGAGGAAGAAGCAGACTCACAGTGGAGGAGCCTGATGTGGGGCTCGATCCCAGAATGCTGAGATCACGCCCTGAGCCGAAGGCAGACGCCCAACCGCTGTGCCACCCAGGCGCCCCATCCTGAAAGTTTTTTAATCAGGACAATACATACTTATCAGGAAACTTTATAAAACAGTGATAAGTTGTATGTTATTCACTTCTGTATATTAAATCTTTTCCACTATTTTTTTCCACCAAATTTGTCTGGAAACCTAGAGCACAAATTTCTGCCATTTGTATTTATTAATATTTCTATTTTTCGTACATATTTTTATGTATACCTATTTGGGTTTAAATATCATAACTTGTATGATTTGTTGATTATAAATTAAATATTTATGTTGTTATACTTACTCCAATTAAATATTGTATTTATTTTAAAATGTATATTTTAAATTTATACTAAAAATTTAAAAATATATGTGGCATCTAAAAAGCCAACCAGTGCAATGTTCAAGAAAAGAAAAATGAGTGCAAATGGATCAAAATTATAAGGAGCAGTTGCAAGGTTGACTTGAAAAAACGTATTCTAACAACTGAAAATGATCAAATATCCAATATTGACATTGTTAAAGCAGAATTGTCATCAAATTCAGAATTAACTAATAAATCTTTTCCTCATGTGAGGAAATTATGAAGAAACAGAAATGCCAGAATTTCAGAAACTAGTAAACATGAAATATGAGTAAGAAAACAAGAAGATACTTTTTGAAATAAATTTTAGGGGTGCCTGGGTGGCTCAGTTGGTTAAGTATCTGCCTTCGGCTCAGGTCACAATCCCAGGGTCCTGCGATTGAGTCCTGCATTGGGCACCTTGTTCAGTGAGGAGCCTACTTCTCCCTCTGCCTGCTGCTCCCCCTGCTTGTGCGCTCTCTCTCTCTTCTCCCTCCTTCTCCCTGACAAATAAATAAAATCTTAAAACAAAAAAAGAAAGTATACATATCATCAGTGTAAAGCTTGGTGAATTTTTACAATTGAACTCCCCTATCACCAGGTGCCAGATCAGTATATTTTTCTTTCAACAAATTGTCACATTCATTATTTTTGCTTTTAATTTAAATTTTTCACATTTAATTTCAGGAAAAATGTAATATGCCACTTCTATTTTATTCATATTTTCTCTCATACCTGCTCACACACTGCATTGTCAATCTTTTAATCATTATGAATCTTACTGATGGAAACAATAATATCTCATTGCTTTATTTTCAATTTCTTTGAGTACTAGTGTTTTTGAATACTTTTAACTAAATATATTGGTCATATTCTACTTTTTGTTTCAGATTCTTGGCTTATGTAGAAGAGGTAAAGTTTTACCTCTACCGTCTTAGGATCTCTGGATGGGCCTGAGAATTAAATTGACATAAGACAGATTAATAGGAGAGAAGCTTATAAATTTATTTAATGTAAGTTTTGCCTGATACACAAGGCTTCATAAGGAAACAAAGACCCAAAGAACTAGCAAAACCTAAGTGCTTATATATTAAGTTGAATATATAAAGAGAGGCAGTTGTTCAAATGTAGCTAAAATAAATGGGGAGACTAAAGGAAGACAAAAGTTGTGTTTTATTTTTAAAGATTTTATGTATTTATTTGAGGGGGGGGGGAGAGCGCAAGCAGAGGGAGTGGCATAGATAGAGGGAAAAGCAGGCCTTCCGCTGAGCAGGGAGCCCAACATGGGGCTGGATCCCAGGACCCTGAGATCATGACCTGAGCCAAAGGCAGACGCTTAACCGACTGAGCCACCCTGGTGCCCCAAAAGTTATCTTAACGAGATCTGTTTGTATGGAATTTTTTGGGTTTTGACTCCTCATCTCGGGTGATAACAATGTTTCTTTCCTCCTAGTGTATTTTCGTCACATTGTCTCTATCACTCATCCTTTTCCCTCCCACTATCCATCAATTTATATTTTTCTGAATAGTTTAAGAGCTTCATACTTCATGTCTCATATTCGTTTGTATTTTCTGAGAACAAGGATATTATCTTGCACAACCAGAGGACAATTTCTAATGTCAGGGAATTTAACGTTTGATCAATAGATTCATTCAGATCATATTGCATTCATCATATAAAGTCCATTATATGTAATATGGTCCAGCGTAGCAATGCGCCAATATCAGATTTGATCTAGTTAGGCAGAAGTATGACTTTTTTAATGTTTTTATTTGGAAATTAAGTATGGTTTAAGGAGATGTATGTGGGTGCCAAGTTGATAAGAGGTAGAATATGATGGCTAGTTTTATGTATAAACTTAGCTAGGCTATACTAGCCAATTATTGAATCAAACCCTAATTTAGTGTTGCTGTTAAGATATTTTATAGATATACTTAACACCTACAATTGATTGGCTTTAAGTAAAGAATTTTATTTTGGTAATGTGGGTGGGCCTCATCCAATCAGTGAAAAGGCCTTACAGATTTAAGTAAGAGTTCCCAGAGGAATAAATTCAGTGTCAAGCCTGCAGCATTAGCTATATCTGGAGATTTTCCAGCCCATTAGCCTACACTCTACCCTATGGATAGAGTAAAACTTGCCATGCCCCACAATCACGTAAGTGAATTTCTTGAACTAAATCTCACATACATATTGCACCTACACACACACACACACATATGCAATACACACATATACACCATATAGTTACAAAAGATGTATATGTGTAAATATTTATAAAGCATATATCTTACTAGTTCTCTGCAGAACTCTTGCTACATTTTTCATTCCTTGACCTAATCAATAACTTGTCACTATGATTCTTTCTCATCTTAGAAATATTATCTCAAGGGCATTTCTATACTCCCTGATTCCAGTTCTCAATCTGTATGCATACTGAAATCATCAAAGATGCATTTGAGGGGCACCTGGGTGGCTCAGTCATTAAGCGTCTGCCTTTGGCTCAGGGCCTGATCCCAAGGTCCTGGGATCGAGCCCTGCATCGGGCTCCCTGCTCCACTGGGAGCCTGCTTCTTCCTCTCCCACTCCCCTGCTTGTGTTCCCTCTCTCGCTGGCTGTCTCTCTGTCAAATAAATAAATAAAATCTTTAAAAAAAAAGATGCATTTGGTTCTCTCAGCTCCACAGTTATGAAAAAAAAAAAATCACCTGACTTCTAAGGTTGCTTAATGTACCTCTGGGTGGACATCAGAACCCCTAATATGAGTTTGTTGGTTTCTTTCTTTCTTTCTTTCTTTCTTTCTTTTTTTTAAAGATTTCATATGTATTTATTTGACAAAGAGAGAGCGAGCACAAGCAGGGGGAGCTGCAGAGGGAAAGGGAGAAGCAGACTCCCCAATAAGCAGGGAGCCTGAAGTTTGTTGGTTTCTTGACATCAACCAGTTTACAAAGCCAGGTTGGGCCAGGGTGCATGCTCTGTCCATTCTCTTCAATTTACATTCATTCCCCCGGTGCTCTTACCTAGTATCATGATTTGGAATGTCAGTGTAAGCTAACAACTCTCAATTTAAAAAATTTTAGAGAGGGGATGCCTGGATGGCTCGGTCGGTTAAGCATCTGCCTTCAGCTCAGGTCATGGGATGGAGTCCCGCATCAGGCTCCTTGCTCAGCAGGGAGCCTGCTTCCCTCTCTGCCTGCTGCACCCCCTCCTCGTGCACTCTCTCTCCCTATCTCATAAATAAATAAATAAAATCTTTAAAAATAAGTAAATTAAAATAAAATTTTAGAGAGTTTTATTTAAATTCAAGTTAGGACAGCTGACCAGTATACACAATCTTCACAAAGAAGAGAGTGCTCTGGGGAAGGAACATTTGGTGCAGTGTTATATTTTGTTTTTACATAAAGAGTTACAAATTATCATGACCAAGGGCATTCCAGAAAGTTACAGACTTTGTCTTATGTTTTTAGTATGTGCAAAACCGTATGATTTAATCTTATGGGAACCAAGGAGGGTTGTGGGGGTTTCTTGTTTTTGTTTTTTCTTATCTTTATGTTTGGAATGCTCCTTTTTGGGTTTTTTGTTTTGTTTTGTTTTTTCTTCAACAAAGCAGATGTGCAATGTGTGCTTGGGGGCAGAAATAGAGTCCATGCTTTGAGGTTTTGACAAGTCATTTTGACTTTGGTAAATGCTAAAGTATAGCTTCCCTGAGAGCCCAAAAGCAGGGCCCACAAACACGAAAAGTTGAAACTTTCCATTATTTATCAGGGCTGAACTCTCTTCCAATGTTCAGTCATTGGTTGAAATGCCTACTTAATACATGCCTTGTGGTCTCAAACATTTCAAATTGGCAATGCTCAAAACTGGAGTCCTGAGTTTCCCTCCAAGCTTCCTCTAATTGCTCCTCCCCACTTCACAGAATGGCAAATCCATTTTTGTGGTAATATAAGCCAATTACATGACTCAGAAATTCATTTATCTTATGAAAAAGGCCCTGGGCCAAATAAGGCCCAGGCGAGTATGCAATCCGTGAGAGGGGACTTCCGGTAGGAGGGTTTTTGAACTACTTTTTTGGTCCGCTACCGGACAAGAGGATCCGGGAAGGTGGTACCAAAAAGGGGAAGTCACCAGGCCAGCCTCGAGTCGAAGGCGAGTTCTGTGCCTTTGCGTATGCCTCCACCCTGACGAATGTCCCTGCCTCCCGAGACTCAATTTCCCCAGGCACAGAATGAAGGCTCTCGCACCTGCCCCTTGGTCCTCTCGAATTGTAAAAATGCAGATCGGTGGCTCAGTTGCTTGCGCTCCTTCCCCTAGGATAAGACTCCTGCTGAAGACCCGCCTCACACGGTTGGATACAGAGGAGGGAAACCACAGTACCCAGAAGGCATCTGAGGCGGCTCTGGCCAATGACAGCACCGGACAGGGACGTTTCCTGCGACACACGTACGTGGGCGGGACTTCCGGGTGTTTCACTGCCGTCGCCATTAGCGTCTGCCGTTTGCCGTGGAACGGCCTTGACTTAATGAGGGCTTGGCCGGCGCCACATCTAAGCCCTTCCGTGGGGAACGAGCTGGGAAGCAGGATAGACCTCACCTTCGCGTTGTGTAGGGGCCGTGACCCCCGGTAGCGGGTGTCCCTCCCTGGCCGCCCGCTGGGCCGCGGCCTCTGCAGCCGCTCTCATCCTCGCAGTCGCCGAGGGCGGCGCCCCGAGTCGTGGTGCCTTTTACTCAGGGGACGCTGCGGTCCGGCCTGCCGCTCTCCGTCGAGGTCGCCAGGGCGCGCAGAGCAGAGGTGTGGCCGGCAGGCTGCCCCGGCGCTCGCCGCTCCCAGCCTTGCTCGACCCGCAAGGCCCCGTGATGGCGGCGCCGCCGACCGGACAGGCCCAGGTCAGTGGAAGTTGGTTTCGGGATTGCCTCTTTTTTGCGAGGGAAGACCCGGGCTCTGCAGGGCTTGGATGTGTCTACGCAGTTGTGTGTTTTGGCGTGCGGGGCTGGCGTACCACTTAATTGATCCCCCATTTCATAAGGTGTGCAGTTTCTGACTTGCTCAAGAAGTGGAAAGAATGAATGATGCTTCCGCGGGGGACTCCTGTCATTCTTAAAATAAATCCCCCCCCCCACACACCATACCCTGAGTTGATCCCCGCTGCCCCACCTGTCCTCCTTCAACACGTGACCTTGGTCATCGGGCGGAGGGGGAATAGCTCTTCAGACAAAAGTGCATGGACAAAAGCAAAGTACGTTGATTGTTTCGGAAGCCCATGAGGGCCGGTGAGGTTGCCATGGTTCCTTCCGGCTGCTGAGTGCCTTTGGGAGTGCGAGATCCTGTGGTCTCTGCAGGATGCTCCACAGCCAGCACGCTTTGTGGCCAGTTCCTGTGTTATCTGCAGCCATTTGTGCTCCCTGGTCCTGAGGTATCCTGGCCTCAGGGATAAGAGCTGTCAGAGCTCAGGAAGGAAAAAGAGGCTTATGGTTCATATGGCATCACCCCTAGTTTGGGAGACCCTGGGGAGGCCCAGGCGGGATGGGGAGCAGGTCTGGGCCCTGCCATTTACCGAAGGAGGTACCACCCCTTCAAGGTGACTTTCCTGTGAGGTTAGTGATGAGGGCGCTGCTCCTCTGTCCATGTTCACAGAAATATTTTGGGGTGATGGGAATGTATTTAACAGCAAAAACTGGGGCAAATGCTTCATAGCCTTTTACTTTGTAATCACTCTGATTATGGAGGAGTGTCCAGTTTACTCTCTTCAATACTGCTAGAGTAGTCTGTCTTAATCTCTCTTCTGGTTTGTAAGATGCAAGACTTAGCATGAATTGGTGGAGTTCCCTTAGCCTTTCACAGACTGGAGGGGATGAGATGTTTTCCTTATGGTTCTGGGAGAAACAATGATTATCCCAAAGCACACTGAGCATTGAGTAATTTGTCTAAATCTCACAACTGTTATTGGTGAAGTGGGAACTATTATTGTATTGATCCAGAAACCGAGGCTCAGAGAAATGAAGTGATGTCTTCAAGGTAACACAGCTGGCAAGTGTCGGGTTTCAAGAGTTTGGATGCAAGCCACAGGAGACTGACTTAAGAACTGGGGACTTGTAGTCCCTTTAACGAGGACGTGAAGCCCTCAGCATGGGGCAGGCAGCTAGCAGGACCAGTGAGGCTCAGGTACTGCTGTTGTTACTGATACTGTTATTATCACATTCACTCATTCCTCTGACGTCCTAGAGCCCTTGCTTTCTGCATCACCCAGTCCTCATGTCATTTCCATTGTCTTGTGTGACCTTCCAGTTGCTCCCACAGAGGAGGCTTCTTTCTCCCTTACGCTGCCGTAGTACATCCAAAGCATTGCCCGAGCCCAGCACAGAGCTTGGCCCTCGGGAGGTACGAGGTGATTCGAGCCTTGATCACTCTGCATCTTTACCAGGGATGTAGGGATGAGCTCTGATCCCATCCAGCAGCCCCAAGGCCAACGCTACTACCTCTGTTTGACTTTCCAGATATCGGTGACCTTCGATGATGTGGCCGTGACTTTTACCCAGGAGGAATGGGGGCAGCTGGACCCGGCCCAGAGGACCCTGTACCAGGAGGTGATGCTGGAAAACTGTGGACTTCTGGTGTCTCTGGGTAAGTCCTCCCCACTCCACCATGGGGAGACCTGCCACCTCCTTGTCAGAGCACCCTGTGGCTCCGGCCTGGCTGGTCAAGAAGGCCTCTGGAGCCCTCCTCCTCTCCCTCATCCCTGCAGCTTCAGTCATTTTCTACATGAATCTCTTTGGGCCTGCTCTCCTGTGTCTGTCTGGGCAAGCAGCAGTTCCTCTTTGGCTCCTAGAAAGTAAAGGAAGGAAAGGGGGGTGTTCTGCAGAACCCAAAAGGAGGATTTCCAGCTGGGTCCTGTGAGGGACTGATAGAGGTACTGGGAATGACCACGATTATGCCCTGGCTTCTGGTCTGTCGTCCTGGCTTCTCTTTCTGGCTCTCTCTGCTCATGTCACTGTATGCAGAAAGGTTTTTTTTCTGCCTCATCAAAGTGTGACATGACTAGCCACCCAGTCCCTGCCCTCTCTGGCCCCCAGATTCCTCGTCTCTGCGTCTTTGCGTGTTTATATTGTTCCTCTTTCTCTGTCTGCTGCTGGGCTGTGTGGGTTGTCCTTGAGGCAGGAATGGCCACCCGAGCCGGTACTTCTCTGGACCTCTCACCCCAGTGCCCAGCACAGACTGGCCTCCATCCGAGGTTCTTATTTCACATTCCAGAGAGGGAGCTGACTGCATGAGCCTGATTGGCTCAGGTGTCCTTAGCAGGGTTGTGAGTGATGGGATGATCTCCAAGAAGAGGGTGAGTCAGGCAGGCCCCCGGGAGGCCTTTGCCTTCCGTGCCAACAGGTATTGTTCCAAACGACGTGATCTCGGTTATGGGGCTTCTTTGTGTTCGTGTGCCTTCGTGATTGTCACTTGTTTCAAGGGCCGACATCCTCTGCCAGTACAAGAGAGAGAAGTTAGAGTAAACTTCTCAGCGGTTGTGCCCCCAGGAGACATTTGGCAATGTTTGCAGCCACTTTGGGTTGTCCCGCCTTGGGTGAGGGTGGTACTGGCATCTAGTGGTTAGAGTCCAAAGGTGCTGTGAACGTCCTTCGCTGGACAAGACGGCCCTCCTCAGTGAAGAATCATCAATTATCCCACCTGCAGCATCCAGAGTGGCACGGTTGAGAAATACCAGCTTAGATGTTTCTGTGTTTGAGGCGAGTCACCTCAAGGCCATTCAATTTGAGGGAAAGGAGGGCTATAAATCCAGAGCTTAGGATGAGACATGCCTATTCTTGGAGAACTGGAATTGTCTGTCAGTGAGAAGAGAAAAAGCAAAATTAGAAAAGTTGGATAGATTAAATATTTCACAACAAAATGTTTCCAAATAAAAAGTCCACTCTCTTTTCCTGCTGACCTCCTCCCTCACCTTCAGTGCTTTCCCTGAGCTCACTGTGCTCGGCTGTGCTGGGCATCTAGTGATTTCCCCACGGCCAGACCTGCCTCGGGCCTCTGCTTGCTGTTGTGTCTGCCTGGTGAGTGTTCTTGGGCATTTCAGCCTCTCACACGGTCGCCCGTTGTGTGCATAATCACCACCTCGCCGCTGTGTCCTGACCAGCGGATCTCCTGGAGGCCCCTCCCCCATCCCTCTCACTTCTCTCATCATCCTGGTTATAACCTCTATGCCAGTGGTTCTCATCGAGGGATGATATCATCTCCCCGGGGACACTGGGCAGTGTCTGGAGACATTTTTGGTTGTCACAGGTAGGATAGGGGTGGGACAGGCACCTGGTGGGTGGAGACCTGGAACACAGCCAAACATTCTTAAGCACAGGACAGTTTCCTCCCTGCCTTTCCAACAAAAATTAGCTTGACCTAGATAATCATGCCCATGAACCCAAGTAATTATGCCAGGTTGAGAAACCTTGTTTCAGAGAGTGTAGGAACACTTCATCAACTGGCATTGAGAGACACCCTGATATAATCGTTTCCTGCCTTCTGATTGTTTTTCATGGCAAGTCTGGTTTTAGTGCTGAATCTTACTATACTTTCTTCACTGCCCCCCCCCCCCCCCATTGTTAGTACTTTGCGCTTTAAAACAGAGGGAGTAGCCTTGGGTTTGTAGCCCTGAGTAGGCACAGGATCTCACTGGGACTTACCATCATTTTGATTTCATTTTGCTGAGTGTTCATGGTTACCAGCCACCAAAGGAAGTGACTCTAGGTTTCCCATTTACCAGAGTGATGCAAGATTCTTTCTTTGAAGAAAATAAGAAAAATTAAACATGGGTCATATTAAAAAGCAGTTCATAATCATCACTGAGCACTGACCAAGCAGGACTATTCAGGCCTATTCATGCTCCACTTGTTTAAGTTCCACAGCATTCCCCCCGCATTAATTTGCACTTGTAAGATTTTAATTTGTAGAGGTGACTTAGTGACAGACGATACAGGGAGGTTAATGGTATTGTATGTTTTACGTATCTTTGTGTGTATTTTTGCGTATATATACACAGGCACACACCTGTACACACATGCCTGTATGTGTGTGGTGGTTGTGTATAAAAGAAAAAAACTTTTTCCTCTACTCAGCAACACTTCTGATATAAAAATTTTGTTTTCACACCATGCCGTTCGACACTGACTACCTGGAGTTGGCAGAGATCCTGCAGGTTAAGGGCTCAGTCTCCTAGGGCAGCCCCTTCCCCCCACCCATCCACTTCACATGCCAGTCACAAGTCCAGGGTGTCACCTGTCCTCATCAACTGGCTGGAAATCAGATATAGGACCCCTTCCTCAGAGTTGATGATTTGCCAGGGTGGCTCACAGAACTTAGGAAAACACCTTACTTAATATCACCTGTTTATTATAAATGATTTAATTCAGAAACCGCTAAGTGGAAGAGATGCGAAGGACAGGGTACGTAGGACAGGACACTGAGCTTCCATGCCCCCAGCCTTGCCACCCTTCTAGCACCTCATCGTATTAACCAACCTGGAAACTCGCTGAACCACTGTAGTTAGGGTTTTTTGTGAAAGCTTCATTACATAGGCCAATGATTGATGAAATCATTGGCTGTTAGTGATTGGACTCAATCTCCAGCCCTTCGTGCCTCCACAGAGGTTAAGGGATGGAACTGAATGTTCCACTGTTATAATTACATGATTTGTTCCCCTGACCCTTCCGCCTTAGGTGTTTTTTTAAAGTCACCTCAGGAACATAATAGTATTCCTAATAGAAGAAAGCAAAAAACTCTCATGTCTATTTCTGTGTTAGGGAAGGCAGTCTATGGACATTTGCTGGGGTGAAGGTTTTAACATCAGAGTGGAGTCAGTCGTCTTCATCGTTGAGGTGCTGGTCTGGGACGATGTTGTCTGGGTGTGCGACTGGGGTATCCTTTGCAAGTGAGTGCCCACTCAAGTTGGGGGTTTTGCCATGTTTAGTTGAAACAGTGGTGTTAGTGTGGGGTGTACATAGGCTAAGAGGCCTTTTATTAGGGCAAGATAGAGACTCATTTAGGGGTTTATTTGTCCCACTGGAATTTGAAAAGTTGTTTGAAGTGACCATTATGTATTTTACTTAAACCAGCTATTTGGGGCACGTTTGGGCCATGAAAGCTCTGTTGAATGTCTCTTCCCAGAGCGTACGTAGCATTGCGTAATTTGAGAAGTGAAACCTGTGTCTCTTACCAGTATTGTCTGCAACTCTGAAGGGAATAAGGAATGTCCTGATGGTGCTTTGTATTGTGACCCTTGTATGTGTATGTGTAGAGATGTGTGATTTTGACTTCTATTTGGAGTGTCTGTGAGACAAGAGATTTTTAAGAGTGCTTTACCCCAAAGGAGACCATTTTTAGACAATGGCCCAGCAGTTTATAATGAATGTGGAGATGGGGCCATTTGCTAATCAGGCATCCAGCGCTAAGATAACCCCCCCTGAAGTTTGTCCAAGTAATATTTCTTAGGGTCCCATTTTTTATTTGGAACACTCTGGCCAAGGGATGGAAAGCAGCAACATTCCACTGAGCTCTGTCGTGTATGGTGGATAGCAGTGTCTTTCTGATGGTCCACAAACTATCGTTAACTATTCACTCTGTTAATCTCAAGGGACTTTGCAGGTAGCCAGAGGGTCTGAGGGAGGACTGACCTCCTCCAGCACCATAGCATCTGGCAAGGGACTGAGGACAGGAGAAGCTGCCCCCTCCTACAAGTGGAGTTATGCCAGAGGGCCCAGATGGGTTCCGTTCTGTCTTACAGAGTCCTCAGGAGCTGTGCTGAGCTTGTGCAGTTAACAGTATTTCGAATAGATCTTAGAGTCTTTGTTGGAGGGAACCCCATTTAAGGTGGGCTGATTTGTAACAGCAGCAGTGAGATTAAATAAAATTTACAAATGAGGAATGTAGTCACCAGCCCCCAAATAATACTAAGTAGTAGTATTAGCTGAAACTGTCCCCACAATGGGACTAAAAGACGTTGGATTTATGTATCCATAATGAATGCGTTGAATGAATTTCCTCGGACAAGGCTGTCATCGATGTACCGTCGTCCCCGTGCTTCTCGAGAAGGGTGGGCGCAGTTAAGATCTTGTGCGCAGAGATGGTGTGCAGTGGCAGAGCTGTGGAGCCAGCCTCACAGGCAGCCTGGGAAAAGAGAAGTGTTCCCCTTCGGATAAAGGCAGGCTGGCGGAGAAGCTGTTGAAACATGCGCTGAACAGAACACGGTAGGCAGATGTGTAAGCCCAAGATAATTACCAGGTTGCTGATTGGATGACGTTATTAATTTATATTGGCTCTTATTGGGTGTGTGGATTGTGTGAATCAGCTCTGGCTGCCAGACTGTGTGGCTTCAACAACAGCTTTATTTTCACGTCGTTCTGGAGGCTGGAAGTCCCAGACCCGAGGTGCCAGCAGACAGGTTTCTGATGATGATCTCTTCCTGGCTGCCACCTTCGTGCCGTGTCCTCATGTGGCCTTGCCTCTGGCTCGGAAAGACCCCTTCTTCCTCTTTTAAGGACACCAGTCCTACCAGATTGAGACCATACCCCCGTGACCTCATTTAACCCTATTACTTCCCTACAGGCCCTATCTCCAGATACGATCACATTGGGAGTTTGGGCTTAGTAATGATATTTAGGAGCACACACACTCGGTCCTTAGCAGGAACTCTAATGGGTGGACCACCGCGTTAAGATTGTGGTAACCCACCATGAGGTGCCCTTTATTTTTCCCAGGGTTAAGAACAGATACAACTGGGCTGTCAGATGGAAAAGCAGTAGAGCAGTCATTCCTTTATTGCTTAGCTGTTATGTGAAGTTTTACTCCCTGGAGGCCCCTTTCCAGCTTCCCTTGGGCCATATTCACTACCTTAACTGGTGTCTGTGAGTCCCATTTTACCAAGTCAGTTTGTAAGCACCAAAAATTTACTTTAATGTGTTGTGTCAGAGCATCCAAGTCCAAAATGGGGTATTTTAGGACATGGGTATTGTGAGTAGGGGAAATATAGGCAAGTCTACATTAAAGTGAGATACCTATTTTTCCTTGTATTTAGCTACTTTTTAAGTTTGGGCAGATCAGTATTTAACTTTAGTGGGATCTCCAGGTATAACTATTATTTGAGCCCCAGCATGGATTAAATTTATGAAGTTTTGTCAGTTAGTGCATTTTAGCAAATTCTCAAGTTAATTCAGAACCTGTATTGTAGAGCCAGAAAAGCCAATCAGTGCCGTGTTTTGTTTTGGGGATATAATTTGGTGGGGGTATAATTTCTTTGGAATATAAATTTTGTTATGCTGTATGTAATTATTATATACAATTTATTATATAAGTTTCTGGTATATAAATTTTGCATTTCCAACTGGGTCAAATCATAGACTGTGTTTTAGTTATATACCTTGTCTTATTTAGTTATCTTTTATTTCCTCTCTCTGTATCTAGGGGTTTGTTTTTGTTACTATTTTTAAAAGAATACACAGTTTAGAATGAGTATTATGTGTTCTAGACCTGGTATTTGCTTGGTACATAAATTTTAAAGCGCACCCCCCTCCTTTTTCCCTTGGGCTTTCAGCTTCCTGAAGCCACATATTGAATTTGTCTCCTGCTGGTAAGAGGAGGAGCGGGGAGGGCCTGGGGCCTCTGGGCAGCAGCCTCCGTGGGATGGCCCTGATCCACAGCATAATTGTTTTTGTCACCTCTCTGTTCCTGGTCATTTTTCTTTTCTTTGGGTATTTACCTGAGAAGCTTTTGGCAGTCCCAAGTGGCCTCTGCTGTGAGTGGCGGCCTCCCTTTCTAGGGTGCCCCAGACAACCCCAGAGGGGCTGGGGCTTCTAGAGCAACAGTGGTGGCAGCAGCATTATCCTGATTGTGTCAGTTTGATTTTAAGGAGGAGACTCTTGGCATGCTAATGGGCAGCAGCCGTCAGGGGTGCCCAGACACATTGGCCAGGGGTTGTACAATCTGGAATAAGGTGAGAAACATCCTGAGGTGTCTTAAGGGGGAACAGGAACAAGATATCCCATACACATTTTCCCCCTCCACTATACAGTGAATCATGCGTCTCCAGGACTGGGGTGGGAGGTCAGATTACAACAGTCAGTTAAGCAACAGTGGCGAGATTTGCCCTTGAAGCAACTTGAGCCTGTTGTGCCATGGCATCTGAGGAGGGCGCTGATGCCGTGTTGCCAGTAGATCCCTTATATCATGCAAGGAGCCAGTGCCGGGACTCTTCACCAGGGATGCCTCTAGAAGGGTGAGCTAATGCGATTGGTCTCTCACAGGTAACCCAGTGGAGTTGCCCACCAGCTTCTGGCCCAGTTGGTCAGACCTGTGCCCCGGTAGTCTGTGGGGGACCTCAGCCTTGCACGATAGCCAGTTATCCTCGTTGCCCCTGGGGGCACCCCCCCCAACTTGACCGTGGAAGACAGATTGATGAGATCCATCTTTCCAGATCAAGTGGCAACTAGGGAATCAGCCCTTGCAGACCCAGATTATCACACCTGAAATTACAGAAAGACTTTGCTGAGGATCTAAAATTAACACTTAGATTAATGAAGACACATACCTTGTTTCGAATGAAGAGTCAGTATTTTAAATGTCAGTTCTTTAAATTATTCCATAAATTCATTTCCACTTGAAACAACGTAATGTATTTGAATAGCTTGGCACAGTCCCTGGGATATGGTTACACCCTATTTACTATTTACTATTAGGATTTACTACTAGGATTAAAAATTCCTTAATGTGGCAGATTAGTGAAGCACCTGGACTCAGGAGCCACACTTCAGCGAAGACTTGTCAGGAAAATGACCTGGGAGGTGAGACCGGAAGAGTTAGAGTTAGCCTGACGCACGAGGCGGGAAGAGAAGAGCCTTCCAGGTAGAAGGGCCTGGGGTTGCAGGGAGCATCACTCCTGGTAGCTGAAGGGGACTCGTCCTCTCCTTTCCACTGCCCTATCACTGGGCCCTGTGCTGAGCATGCAATAGACGCGAGCAAGATTTGCTTAGTGACAGCTGATAATCTTGGGCTATTGTTCAGTGTCTGCCAGAGCAACCTTCTGTGGGTCCTGGGGCCTCTGCCCTTGACTCCTCTACAGAGTCCTGTGTTGTCTTCCCCTGCATCTGTGTTTGGCTGCATAGGACAGAGCAGCTCAGGCTTCACCCTGAAGGAAGTTTATCATCTCACGTAATAGGAAGCTCTGAGGTGGGACTGGCTCCCAGGTTGTTGGGTGATAATCCAGCTGTGTGTTTCTTTACTTCCTCTCTGTGGTCTAGGTCTTTTAGGCAGGTTCCCTCACAAAAGTCCCGGGATGCCGCCAGACTACGGGAGCAGCAGATCCCCTCATTCAGCCATCCTGGATAGAGCTCTCTAAAGTTGCGTACCTCTAACTATTGGTGATTGAGGAATGCCACTTGCAGGTTGGTAGAGACTGGTTTTTCAACCTTCCTTTGATGCCAGAATCATCTGGGGAGGTTTTAAAATCTACCAATATCCAGGCCTCACCTGCAGAGATTTCGTTTCCATTGGATGTGAACCCGACATCCCAGGAGGTGTTGATAAACGCATGGTTGAGACTCACTTACTTGGATTGATTAGAAAACACTTTCTGGAAGGAGGGGGTCATATTCCCTGGGATTCTGTGTGCTGGAAGTCAAAGGGAGTAGGTGCTGTCTACAGAGCCAGCACTACTGTCTAAAGTCGTTGGATCCCACAGTGGTGTTTGTGCCTATTTCCAGGTGACAGGTTAGTATTTTGTTTGTGGATGGGAGTAGCTGCATTCTGAGGTCATATCCACATTCTAAGGTCCCAGACTAGATGGAGAGGTTTTCTTTCTTTTCACAAAAACCCTAGTGTCTCCTTTCTTTCTTTGTGAACAGGGTGTCCTGTTCCTAGACCTGAGCTGATCTACCAGCTGGAGCACGGGCAGGAGCTGTGGACGGTGAAGAGAGACCTGTCTCAAAGCGCCTATCCAGGTAGGAGCCAAGATGTGGGCACGTGGGAGACCCTGCAGGCTCGAGACCAGGGGGAGGCCACTGGTCCTGGTTCCCTGGGGAAGCTTCTTGTTCTGGCCTCTCGGGTAGTTTGGCAGCCCCGGAGCCCTTTGACCCGAAGTCAGCGTGCCTGGCAGGGGACCCAGAATGTTGCTCACTCCTTCCACCTGCCAAGCTTCAGTGAATGGTCCTGCCACCCAGGCAGGTTGGAGACGGGATACAGCCTCAGAGGATTCCTCACACCTCCACCTCCCCCACATCCAGCCGTCCCCCAGTCCTGTCCATTTCACATCTTGTACGTCTCCTGAATCCATCACTTGCCTCACCTCCCTCAGACCCGTCCCCCCACTCAGTACACGCTACCATCATCTTTTCTCTGGGGGATGCTGCTCGTCTCCTAACCGGCCTCTGCATCTGCTGGGGCCTCTAGTCAGCTCTGCGTCCTGCGTGAGCTACCCCGGTGCTCAGACTTTGTTCCGGATGGTTACCACTTCCCCAGCCGCAGATGTCTGAGCATATGACCCCTGAGGGGTCTTTGCGTTGAAAGTCAAGTGCGCCTCCTCCATTGCTTGATCCTGGATCCTCCCGCACTCATTTGGGCTCCGGTGTCTGCACCTTCCCCTTCCATCTGGCGGGCAAGGTCTTGGCCCGGCCCTGGCCGGTTCCTGACCCAGAGTCTAGAGCACACCTTTTCAGGAAAATGTTTTCTTCATTCATATTCTGTTTGTTGTATAATGTAACTTCATCCTTTCTCTACTCAACATAAAAATAGGCTCGAATTCCTTACAGTCGAAGAGAATCAGTAAAAAAAGTTCCTGTCTCACATCGTCTTCATCCACTCTCTGCGCGTTCAGTTACTCACGTGTTTTGACTCATACACGGTGCTGCCAGGAGCCGTCCCGTATCGGTCGTCTTGCACATGATTACGGTGTCTCTGCTGTTTCTTGGAGTGAAATTGTTGGATTATAGGCTATGCAAGCTTCCAAGTTTACTGGATAATTGCCATTGTGTTCTAAAGGACGTGTACCAATTTACACTTTCCCCAGTAAAGCGTGGAGGTTCCTTCGACTCTGTACTTTGTCCAGTACTTGATACTCCGGGGCTCCTCAATCGTTGACAGTCAACTGAACACAAAACTGTATCTCATGTGGTCTTGGTTTGCTTTGCCTTCATTGCTGAGGAGCTTTAGCACCTGATCATATGATTGGTGGTCAGTCTGTATTTTCTCCTTTGAAATGTAATTTCATGATAAATACCTATTTTTCTATTAATTCATTTGCTTTTGATTTGTAGGGATTCTTTGTACATTCTTTACACTTACCTTTCATTGTTTTTTTATTTTTTAAATATTTTTATTTATTTGACGGAGAGAGAGACAGCCAGCGAGAGAGGGAACACAGGCAGGGGGAGTGGGAGAGGAAGAAGCAGCCTCCCAGCAGAGGAGCCTGATGCGGGGCTCGATCCCAGAACGCCGGGATCACGCCCTGAGCAGAAGGCAGACGCTTAACGGCTGAGCCACCCAGGCGCTCCTTACCTTTCATTGGTTATATGTACTACAGATAAAATTTTCTACTTTTCAATATTGTTTTTTCACTTATTTAAAGTATATTTTGTTGAATAGAGGTTCTTATTTTACTGTAATTTTCTTATATAATTAGTAAATTATATAATTACATATAATTTGTATAAAAATCTTGCTTTATCCCCCAACATCAAAAACATATTGTTTATTTTATCCTTAAAGGTTTTTAAACTTGGTATTTGACATTTAACTCTTTTTGGTCTGAGGTAGGATTTGAATATGGTGTGAGGAATACAGTTTTTACTTTCCCAGGGTCACACCAATTTTTCTAGCTCCATTTACTATGTTTTCTCTCCTTTTACTGCTGAGCTGTTCTGCCTCATCCGCCATCCACCAGAGCTCCGTGTGTGTGTGTTTCCTGAGCTCTCTATTCTTTTTCTGTTGTCCATTTGTCTTCTCTCTGTGCCAGTACCAGAGTGTCTGAGAGTCTGTAATTCCATCACAGTACTATTATCTGAGACGGTAGGTATCCTCCTTATTCTTCCCTGTTTGATCTTCCCTACAAGTCCTACCATCAGACTGTGAAGTTCCTTGATGACCCAGTTGCCATTTTATAGGGAGTTGTACTGAATTCTTTTTATTCGCTTGGGTAGAACTGGCAGTTTCATATTATTAAGTCCTCCCCCCCCCCCCAGGTTTAGTTCAGTAATGATTGACGTACAGGTTTCCCCACTGTATGAAATTAGAGTGTTTCTGGGAAGCTTTTCATTAGCTGAAATGGCATAAAGCATAAAAGAAATTACCATTAATTTATATGGAAAATTTTTTGACCATTCTCAGACTCAAAATAATCCGTTAGGGTTCGGATATCTTAGGACACCTCTTGCTAGTGCAGGCATAGAATGAATTGAGATGAAAGCACAGATGCTCACAGATACCGTTCGAAGCTGTGCTGGCTTGGTGTTGAGTGTAGTTTTGGTAAAGGAGCTTGATGGGCTGCTCTGGCTGCTGAACGCGCTTGCTGCCTCTGTCACAGCTTGCTGCGGAACAACACTGAGCACTGTTGCTTTTTGTGATTTTTTCATAAAACTGAAAATCTTCGAATTTCCTTCAGTTAGTGAAAACTGGTGCTCATATAAATCTAAGTAATGAAAGAAGAAAATTAAAAAGGAAAAAAGTGTTTCTTTTTGTGGTGAGAACTGTTCGGATTTACTCTCTCAACTATCTTACATATCATAACATCAGTGTGAGCTGTAGTCCTCCTAGTACATTACATTCCTAGTACTTCCCTTGTAACCGGAAGTTTGTACCTTTCCACCCACCTTTCTCCAACTCCTCTAACCCGCACGTTAAATTCTTCATTGATATAGCTCTTCTTTAATGTCTTCAAGTACGCTAGTATCATTTTCTCATCTAGCCATGCGTATTTTCTGAGTCTTTTCACCAGACTGCTCCTCAGGCAAACCAGACTGCATATGTCCAGCCCAGTCCTGCTCACCTCCTGCCTTATGAGCCTTGTCCTCAGAGGTCTCACTGTCACCCCTGTCAGAACCTTGGGAATCCTGTTTTCCTTCTCTCCTACCTTTCCCTGGATCCTCAGTAGTACCATCTTTGTGCTCTCGGTGCCTGTGTACATTCTGTCGCCTAAGGCCACTGTGCCCTTTGTACTTTCTCTTTTGTGGTAATTCATGTGATGCCAGTAGGACTCACATCATGGGCACCTCCTACTGGAAAGCTCCCTTGGATCTCTTTCTGCACACAGTTAGCCAGGCAAACTCAAGGCTAGGAACACAGAAGTCCCAAGACCGCCAAGTCTGCCCAGGTCATCCAAAACCACTGGAAGTTCAGAGATTTCCCAGAACTACCTTCAGGTTCAATGAGTTGATAGAAACACTCAGAAAACTTTCTAAAAGCTGTTATACTGTACTCTCAATCACGTTTGTTACAAACAAAGGTACAGCTTAGCAGAGGGGCCAGAGGTGCTCCAAATAGAAAACTCCTGTGTCTTCAGTGACTTGTTACCTCCGGGCATCCTGTGTGACAATAGGTGCATGGATATTGCCAACCCAGGAAATTGGCCAGAGCCTCAGTATACAGATTTTTATTGAGCCTACATTACATAAGCATGACTGATTGAGTCACTGCCCATGGGACTCAGTCTCTAGCCCCTTTTTTCCTTTCCAGAGTTCCAGCTGATACCTCGTGCCTCAAAGCCGCAACTTTCCGATTATATGGTTGGTTTTTCTGATGTCTCCAGACCTTACCCTGAGTCATTTCTTTAGTATAAACTAGGGGCCCACTAGGAGTTATGTTTTGACATAAAGTATCAGGTGCATTCCTAGGCACTCACATGAATGACAAAGACAGGTCTATTGGAACTATGCAGCGTTGAGAGGTTACTTCCTTGGAGCTGGGACAAAGACCAGACTTCTTTTAGGGGAAAGTTAGTTTTCCATTACACGCTTTCTATCTTCTATCAGGGCTCCATTAGGTGCCCTTTCTTAGTGCTCTTACAACATCGTCCTTGCTTAGAGGAGACCAAACATACAGCATTCTTATTAGTCTATCTGGCCACATCCAGTATGGAATTGTGTCTCCATTCAAGACCCCCTGTCCCCTCACCCAGCTTCTCCTGGGTCTCCCTTTCAAGGTGTTAACAGTCCAAGGTCCAGGGAAAAAAAAGAAATTGCAGTCCTGACATTCATAGGTAATAAAACATCACAGAGACAGGCACTGTTTTCATCTTCAGTTTTTTCACTGAAATGCTGATTTTGTTTTTTCTGTGTTGTTATTACTAACAGGCCTTTTTGTATATTGGGTTTCTTTCAGGTGACAAGGGAAAACCCAAGACCACAGAACTTTCCACTTGTGCACCAGCCCTGTCTGAGGGGGCCTTGTTCCAGGAACTAAGACAGGGAAACCCAGGGAACTTCCAGCTGGTCCAAACCACAGATCAGAGTGGGCCATCAGAAATGCAGGAAGGACACTTGAGACCAGGGTTAGAACCCCAGAGGGAGAAACTCCCTGAGAAAACAAACCCTGAGCATGATGGTGTAGGGACAGCTGATCGTGTATGTTTGCGGACTGCACAGGAGCTGATCCGTCCAGGTGCTGTCCGTGACCATGACTCATGTGGTTCAGGTAAAGATCCCATGATTCAGGAAGAGGAAAATACCTTTAAGTGCAATGAATGCGGGAAAACTTTTAATAAGAAGCACCTTCTTGCTGGACATGAAAAGATTCACTCTGGAGTGAAGCCCTATGAATGCACCGAGTGTGGGAAAACCTTTATTAAGAGCACACACCTCCTTCAGCACCACATGATCCACACGGGGGAGCGGCCCTACGAGTGCATGGAGTGTGGGAAGGCCTTCAACCGCAAGTCATACCTTACACAGCACCAGCGGATTCACAGTGGAGAGAAGCCTTATAAGTGCAACGAATGTGGGAAGGCCTTCACCCACCGCTCCAATTTCGTCTTGCATAAGAGGAGACACACTGGAGAGAAATCCTTTGTGTGCAAAGAATGTGGACAAGTCTTTCGACATAGGCCAGGATTCCTTCGACATCACATCATCCACAGTGGTGAGAATCCCTATGAATGCTTCGAGTGTGGCAAGGTCTTCAAACACAAGTCATACCTTGTGTGGCACCAGCAGACTCACACTGGGGAGAAGCCCTATGAGTGCAGTGAGTGTGGGAAAGCCTTCTGTGAGAGTGCAGCCCTCATTCACCACTATGTCATCCACACTGGGGAGAAGCCCTTTGAGTGCCTGGAGTGTGGGAAGGCCTTCAACCACAGGTCATACCTCAAGAGACACCAGAGGATTCACACTGGGGAGAAGCCTTTTGTGTGCACTGAGTGTGGAAGGGCCTTCACCCACTGCTCTACTTTCATCTTGCATAAAAGGGCCCACACTGGAGAAAAACCTTTTGAGTGCAAAGAATGTGGGAAAGCCTTTAGCACTAGGAAGGACCTCATTCGACACTTCAGCATCCACACTGGGGAGAAGCCTTTTGAGTGCTCAGAGTGTGGGAAGGCCTTTAACCGCCGGTCAGGGCTCACAAGGCACCAGCGGATTCACAGTGGAGAGAAGCCCTATGAATGCATGGAGTGTGGGAAATCCTTTTGCTGGAGCACAAACCTCATTCGACATGCTATCATCCACACTGGAGAGAAGCCCTATAAGTGCAGTGAGTGTGGAAAAGCCTTCAGTCGCAGCTCATCCCTCACTCAGCATCAGAGGATTCATACTGGGAGAGCCCCTGTCAGTGTAACGGAAGTGGGAAGACCCTTCACGAGTGGGCAGTCCTCAGTCACCCTCCGAGAACTCCTATTGGGGAAAGACTTCTTGAATGTAACCACTGAGGAAACCCTTTTGCCAGATAAAACATCTACCGTGGCATCTGATCGGACGTACCAAAGAGAAACCCCCCAAGTGTCTTCACTGTGAGAAAATCTTCCATCCCAGATCATCAGTAGTCACGTAGAGTCGCATTTTAGAGATTGACCGAGCCAAGAGCCTTATTCTGCATCTGAGAATTCATCCGTGAGGGGGGAGAGCAGTGTTTATTGTGCACGAAGTAAAACCTTCTGCTACATGTTTCTCCTTTGTTTACGCTGCAGTGTTATCTCAGGAATTTTTATAAAAAGGTGGAGATGTAGAAGAGCAAATTGAAATGAAAAACTTTTGAGACTTCTCTGTCCAGCTTACAGCACTTTGTCATGGGTTCCTTAGTTTACTTGGGGCCAGGGGGATGTTTCCGAGGTGTGGGTGTTGACCCTGTATGTGTCACATATAGATACTCATTGCTGTCCAGTGTCAGAAGGGTTAGACACTTGAGGACAGGTATGAAAGCGATAAATGTACACATAAGAACAGCACATCTTATTGCACCAGTTAAGACTTCTAAAGCTTACATTTTTAGAAAACAAACGTTCTTTATTTGGTTTTAAACACCAAACAGACTTTTTCACCTTGTTCTTGATCCAATCTATTTACTTAATTTCTGTAGCTATATGGTAAACCTCAGAATTGGGGAAAGTGATTCCTCTCTCTTTATTCTTATTTAAATTGATTTAGCTTCCCTAGTTCCTTTGACTTTTCATATAAATCTTAGAGTGCAAAAAATCTTGCTTGCATTTTTATAGGAATTGGTTGAAATCTGTAGATGTTTGTTGAAAAGCAGCATCATGAACACCGTACATGGTATGACACCAGTTATTTAAGTAATTCCTGATATTTTGCTACTGTTTTATAATTTTCAACATACAGGTTCTGTACATTTTTGTTACAGAGTTGTACCGAGGGGTGTTTTTGTGTGTGTGTGAGTGATTATAAATGGCATTGATTTTTACACTTTTATTTTTCCATATGATCTTTAGTAGTACACAGATAATTGTTTTTGGAGTGATATTGTGGTATCCTGCAGCCATGGTGAACTCACATTATTTGTAGCCATTTCTTTGGGTAGAATCCTCAGGCTTTTCTGCAGACATGTCAGCTGCATATAGTTTTATTTCTACCTTCCCATCTGTATATGTGTTACTTTCTTTTCTTATTTTACTGCACTAGTTGAACTTCCAACATGATGTTGAATAATAGTAAGAAAGGATGCCCTTGACAGATACCTCCTATTAGGAGGAGAATGTTCAGGTTTTCATCAAGTATGATGTTAGTTGAAGTTGGTTTTTTTTTTTCCCCAAGTTTTCTTACCAAGTTTAGAGAATTTCCATCTAATCTTAATTTGCTGAGATTTTTTGGTTACAATGAATGAGCGTTAGATTTTGTCAAATGCTTTGCCTCCATCAATTGACGTGATCATCTGATTTTTCTCCTATAGCCTGTTGATATAATGTATTACATTGACTGGTTTTGAATATTGAACCAGCCTTGCATCCTTGGAATAAATCTCACTTGGTTGCAGAGTATGAATTTTTTTTATATATCATATATTAAAACATTCCATTTGTATTTTTTTGAGGAAGTTTTCCTCTAATTTCTTGAATTCAGAATAATTTTGATGTTGGATACATTGGATAGTTTGAAGTTTGTCCTTTTCAGGGAATTGTTCCATTTCCTCTAAATTTTCTAATTAGTTTCTAGACTTGTTTGAAATATTTCCTTACTACCCTTTCAGTGGGAGCAGGATCTGTACTTATATCCCATTTGATTCCTGATTTTAGAAGTGTGTCCACTCTCTTTTTATCTTTGTCCATCTTCTTAGACATTTATCAATTCTGCTGATCATTTTGGAGAACCAACACTGTATCTCATTGTTTTTTCTCTATTGCTGTTCATAATTTCACTAATTTCCATTCTGATCTCTGTATCTTCTACTTTGCTTTGGTTGCATTTTACTTTTTTTTTCTTCTCTAATGTAAGCATTTAGTACTAGAAAGTTCCCTCACAGCACTGTAACAGCTTCATCCCTCAAGTTTTCATTACAGTTTATTCAGCTCTGCTGTTTCTAGATTTCTCTAGAGATTTTAATGGGTTCGTGGATAATTGTTTAGTTTTCTAGTGTTTGGAGTATTTTCATTACTTTGTTACCAATTTCTAGTTTGGTCTGTTTAAATTTGTTGGAAATGTTTATGATCCAAGATACAGTCTATTTTATCGAATGTTCTAAAAGTCCTCCTGAAAAGAATGTATGTTCTGCTGTCTTTGGATGGAGTTTCTATAAATGTCTGCACAGTCCTCTTGGTTGGTAGCAGTATTTACATTTTCTATCTCCTTACTGACCTTCCATTTAGTATTTCTGTCAATTCCAGAGAGAGGGATGATGAAGTCCTGATGTAGAACTGTCCTGGAGTATAACTGTCTGTTCATCTTTTAAATTCTGCCATTTTCTGGGGCACCTGGGTGGCTCAGTCAGTCAAGTGTATGCCTTTGGCTTAGGTCGTGATCCCACGGTCCTGGGATCGAGCCCCCCATCTGGACTCTGTACTCAGCAGGGAGCCTGCTTCTCCCTGTCCCTCTCCCTCTGCTTGCTGCTCTGTTTGTACACACTCACACTCTCAAATAAATAAATAAAATCTTTCTAAAAAAATAGATTATCATTTTCTGTTTCAGGTATTTTAAAACTCTGTTGTTTGGTGCATTCACATTTAGTATTGGTATGTTATCTTGGTGTGTTGACCCTTTCATTGTGTAATGTCACTTTTTGTCCCTGTTCATTTTCTTGCCTTTGAAGCATACGTGGAGTGATATTAATAGTCCCTGCTGCATGTGTTGATTAATGTTTGCGCGGTTTATATTTTTCCATAATTTTATTTTCAACCATATCTGTATCATTAAATTTGTAATAGCATATAGTTGGGTCATACTTTTTTGTCCATTCTGCTACTTTCTGTCTTTTAGTTGGTAGATTTACATCACTTAAATTGAAAATAATTATTGGTATATTAGGGTTTAAGTGTACCGTTTTTTAATTTGTTTTTTTCCTTGTGTTCCTTTTAAAGTGTTTGTCTCGTTTTCTGGTTGCTTTTGTTATTTTGCTTTTCTGTTTTGTGGTGTTTGTTGTTTTGCCCTCCTGTGGGTTACTTCAGCATTTTTTTAGAATTCCATTTGATAGATCTATAACGTTTTTGAGTGTTGTTTTAATTTTTGTATTCTAGGTATTGTATGTACATAACTTATTACAGTCTAATATTATCAGCATTCTAGTACTTTGATGTATAGAAACCTTAATTCCATATTAGGTTCCTTTACATTTTCCATTTTTAATATAATTATTCTAAGTATTTTCTCTTCATACACTGAGCACCATGTTGGATGTTATAAGCTGTGCCTGGGTTGTCAAAACATTTTTTACAAAACTCAAGAAAAGTATGGTCTGTTAACCTCTATTACCCATTCCATTGTTCTTTCTCCCTTTTTGAAGTCCCAGGCCTTTTGTTAACATTTCCCTTCTGTTTGGCAAATTTACTGTAGCCTTTCTTCTGGGGTAGGTCTGCTGTTGACAGAGGACTTTGTTTTCCTTCATCTAAAAATGTTTCTATGTCCCTTTCATTCCTGACAGATGTTTTTTGTGGAATAAAAGTCTTGGGATTTACAGTTCTTTCAGTACAAGAAAAACATGTTACCTCCCTGTGTCCTCTGTGGTTTCAGATGAGAAACCTACTGCCACTCCACCATTGTTCCCCTGTCTGTACTGCATCCTGTCAAGGGCTTTCTATAGAATTCATCAGTTTTATTACGATGTCCTGGCATGGAATTTTTGGAGTTTTCTTGTTTAATATTTGTTCAGTTTTTTAAATCTGAAGATATAGGTCCTTTGCCAAATTTGGGGAATTTCCAGCAATTATGTCTTCAAATAGTTTTTCAGCCCTACTCTCTCCTTTCTTTCAGGGACTTCAATTAAATGAGTTCTCAGATTTTTTGTTTATCCAGTCTGTTTTCTGTTACTCAGATTAATGAATTGCCATTGATCCTTTTTTTTTCCTTAAGATTTTATTTATTTATTAGCACAAGCAAGGGGAGCAGGAGAGGGAGAAGCAAGCTCCCCACTGAGCAGGGGACCCGATGCAGGCCTCGATCCCAGGACTCCGGGATCATGACCTGGACCACCCAGGCGCCCCTCCATTGATCTTTCTTTGAGCTCACTGATTGTCTATTCTCTCATCCTCTCCTGCTGAGCTTATTCACTGAGTTTTCATTTTGGCTTTTTTTTTTTCCCGTTTAGTTTCTAATTGTTTCTTTTTTACATTTTGTAATACCAAAGAAGGACTCTTAGAAAACAGGCAAAACTATGTAGTCCAAAGTCAGGATATTCTGGTGGTTTATCTTGATGTTGGAATAGAAATCCTAAAGTATTTAGAGAAATGGAAGTCCTGTTATCCACAAATATTTCTAAAAATGGATCTTAAAACTGAAGGTGATCTGCAGGTCACTCAGGGTTCTAGTCTTCAGGGGAGATTTGTGTGTAAAATTCCTCAGCTCCCTAAGCCTTGTTATATCCCCAGAGAAGAAGGGGTCATTCCTCTTCAAGGATTACTTCCTCTTTGTGGTTGGACACATATCCCCAATCCCTGATTTGTCTCTTTTATACCGCCACTGCTTGGTCCTTAACTTCTCTCTCTCAATCCCCTTCTGTCCTCTTAATCTATACCTGTGTTCAAGTCTGTAGTCTCACCCCCAGGCACCTTCTGCCCCACATGCCCAGTGAGCTCTGTCCTTCTCTTCTCTCATAGGCACACCCTATGTAAATGTTCTGTCCACTGTCCCCACCCACTCATGTCCCTTTACCCTACTGACAACTAAACAGTGGTCTCCACCACTGTCACCTGACTTAAGCAAGTCTCACAAAGTTCCCTCTTGTCCTCCCACCCTTCTCCACCCCACCCCCAACACAAACAGTCTGTTATTGGACCTTTTTTACTGCTGTCCACCTCTTTGACTTGAAGGTACTTTCCTGGTTTCTATGAGTTTCTGCCCTACTCTTTCAGAGGATCTGTGTCTTCTTCCATCTGTTAAACAGTTGCGCTTCTCAGAATCTGTCGCCCTTGCTTTCTCATCTGCGAGGTGTTTCATGAGTGAGTTAATTCCTCCCTCGAGGTATTTTACGCTCAGTGATCTACAGAGTTCCCCAAATCCTTGTCTCCAGGTTGAATGTTTCTGGTCATCCTTCCACGCCTTGGCAGTATTCGTACGTACTGAGCCTGTCTGCATGTGTCGTGTGGTCATGGCCATCACCATGAGGATGCACCTGTACTAGTCATGAGAGCAAGCAGATACAGTGTGTTACTATGTTTCAGTCATTGTTTTGAATGTTTTACACACACCAACTCTTCATCTTTGTGATAACTCTTTGTGATAGATGATGTTATCCCCATTTTACAGATCAGAAAATGAAGGCACAAAGCATCTGTTAGGTTTAAGTTTAAACATCTGCTCAAGGTTTCATAATTGATTAGGAAGTATGGGATTTGGGACCAGAGGTCAGGTAGGCCTGCTGCAGAATCCATGCCCTTAACACTTTACTGCCTCTCATAGGGTCGTCTGTGCACCCCTTCAAAATGGAAAAGTCACTGTCATTTTCTTCAAATTACTTTTCTCATTTGACAATGCATGGCCAACCTTATGGGTCAGCATAAACCAAACTTACTCTAAGGGCTGCATAATCTGTTGCAACTGTGCAGAAAGTACAGACAAGGGGTTTGAGGTGGCCGGGGAGGTAAAGAATGGCTAAGACATGCATTTGGTTTTTGGAGTCATGTTTGAGGTGCCCAAAATCTCAGTGAATGTCACTGTCTTCTGCCTTGTTGCCCAAGTCAGACAGCTTGCAGCCATTTTTCATTACCCCCTCTTCCAGCCATTGTCCCATTATGTTCATTTTAACTTTTTCTCCCCCTTATAGACTCAGTATATGTATGTCTTAGTGAATGGCCACACACAGCAGGGGATTTTTTATTGTAATGTTTGGGTCCCTCGCAGAGTGTTCACACCAAGCTGTTTATATAGTTGGTACGGTATGTGACATGGTGATCTTGAAGAGAATCCGCACAGGCTTGTAAGGCCAGATCGGTAGAAGTTTAGAAATCACAATGAATGATTGTGTCAGGAATCATCAAGATCACTCCCAGTTTCAGTGATTGAGTTGGAAGACGTGCAGGACTCCATATTTTGTCATGCTCATGGGCTATGATCTATTATAGCAAAAGGATAGAAAGCGAACTCAGCCAAGGGATGAGGTATGAGGACTGAAGGTGGCCAGGGGACATCAGAGACAAGCTTCAAGAGTCCTGTCTCCGGGAAGTCCTGCATGACATGCTTAATTTGAGCTCCATCAAGCAGTTATGACAGTAGTTTAAAAAGTCTACTAGGGAAGCTCCCTGGAGACTCTCGGTACCCAGGTTATTTGGAGGGGTGGGGCTCTCCTAGCACGTACCAAGTTTTAGATATCCAGAAGGATAATAGGTGTTCAGTGTAAGCTCCATTGTTTACACCAGAATCTTGGTTCTGACTTTCTGCCTCACATGCCCAGTGAGCTCTGCCCTTCTCTTATAGCCACACCCTACATAAATGTCACTGAGACACTCATGTTCCAGGTGTGGTGCAAAACCTGTTGACATCTAAGGTCTCAAACCCCAGCCAAGGGCAAACCTTGCAAGCTCAAAGGATAGGAGTTCTCCGGCCTGCTGTGTTATTTCCTTATACAGACTGAAATGGTACTGAAAGGCTGATTAAGTTTCTGTAACTTAAAGCAAATACAGTTCCTACAGCGACAAGTACGAGTCATAACTTTGGAGCCTTCTATGAGCATAACCACTGTAACCAAAAAACCGCTAAGCCACAGTAGAATTTAGAAACTAGCCAGGATTTAATTTACTGATGACAAGGTACAGGGAAAGGACTCTGAGAAAGGACTTAGCTTCTTCCAAATACCGATTGTGTGTGTGTATGTGTTTGTACACTCCACTTAGGACTCAATATATACACACATAGGTAAGTATACACCTGATAGATAATGTGTATTACGTGTGTGTGTGTGTGTGTGTGTGTGTGTGTGTGTGTATGGCTTCACGTGGTCTGACTTGCAAATATACCCGTTATCACCTTTATCTATAAAAATGTAAAGGCCAGATTGAGTGTGTTTTCTATACTACATGTCAACAATTTCTCATCTTTGTTCCTGCTGTTCATACTCAGCCTCTGGCTTTAACAAACAGAAAACTGAATGTGGGCATCATTCAGTGCTACCCCAATTTGGGATTAGTGTGTTGCGGGCTTTGTCAGGCTGACGGATCTGTCAGAGGGAGTGACCGGGAGGGAGTGGGAGCGTTGGGCTCCAGCTGGGAGGGCCCTCTACGTAGAGACCTGATGCTGGAGGCCTGTGGGACTCTGGCCTCTGGGATTATGCGCAGCTCCCTCTGGTCTCACACTCCTGCCCTCAGACAGCCTTTCCTGTCTCAGTTGTGCGATGCGGGGATGCTCGATGATGTCATCCTTGAGTTCTGAGGGTTAATGACCTGTAATCTGCTCGCTCACAGGTAGGTCACACATCTCACAAGTGAATGGTGGGAGCTAAATTGTAAATGGGCAACTGGGTTTTCGCCTTCCTTGGAGCAGTGGAGTGTCAAGAGCGTGGGCCCTCTAGTCAGACTGCCCGGTTCCACTTCCTGGCCTTGTCCTTAGCTGCTGGATGTTGTTGTTGTTGTTGTTGTTGTTGTTGTTGTTAAGTCCCTGTTTATTCTGCTTGTGTCTGTGTCTGTGTCAAGCAGGTGTTGTCATTGTGAAGTTTCCCATGTGGGACCTTGCTACTGTGCAATCCACTGCCCCCTCCCTGGTCCATCCAAACATCATCTGACACCAGCTTCTGCTTTACCTTCCGCTTTTACCGTCCAGTCGATTCTCCAAACTGAAGCTGGAGATATGGCTCCGATTTGATCATGGAGGGCTCCCCCCCACCCCCTTTCCCTAAAATGTTTCATGACTTCCTTTTTTATCTTGGGATCAAAACCAAATCCTTAACATGGCCCATCCATGGACCTTAACCTGGTGTGGGATGTGCCTAATTTACTACCTTTTCTCTTGCACAACTCTGGTCTCTCTTCACTTCCGGTTTCCCTTTCCTCCACTTTCCCACCTGCTATGGTCTCTTCCCTCCCCACGCTGCCCATTTAGGGCATGCTTAGCCCTCCCATCTCATCTCACATAGCACTTCCTCAGGGAACCTGTCCAGCACACCCATCTAGATCATAACCCTGTATACATGGGTTCTTTGCTCCCCAAAGCCACCTTCCTGCTTGATGGTTTGCTAAGAGGATTCGCTCGACTCAGAACTGCTGTTGTACTCACAGTTACTGTCTGTGACAGCACAAGGACACAGGTCAGGGTCACCAAAGGGCAAAGGCACACAGGGTAAAAAGTCCAGCGGAAACTAAGCCCAGCTAAGCTTCCAGGTGTTCCCTCCAGTGCGGTCGCACAGGGGCTGGCTTAACTCTCGGCACAGATGTGTGACAGTATGTTCACGTATCGCCAATGAGGGAAAGTCACCCAGGCTTCAGTGTCTAGGGTTTCTTCCTGAGGCATGCAGTCCCTTCGTGACTGACCACGGATACTCGGTGGGGTCGCACAAGGCAAAGATACAGTGTGGCTCAGAGCCTCGGGCATACAAAACCCACCATTCTCTGTGAGTCACACTGTTGGCATAAATTACCCGGTCAGACTGATGCAGCGGGGCCTGCAGATACAGGCCTAACGTCACTCTTACCAGGCCAGATGTTCAAGGACTCAGGTTGTCTTCTTAGAGCAGGTCAGGGCCCAGTCCTCTGGGATGCGCAGCGTTTGAGCAGCCAAAGCCTGTTCAGTGAACACTTTGCTGCACAGTCCCCCGTGCTGGCCCTTGGCTTAGGCTCTGTGACAGCAGAACAGTGATCTGTGCCTGAGCGTCTCTCTGCAGTAAAGCACTGCTGTGAGGGTGCGCTGTAGTATCGGCGGAAATCTGCTTACCATGTGAAGGAGGCAGTGTGGGGCAGGGGTAGATTACAATAACAACAGTCCGCACTGTGAAGCCATTACATTCATGTCCACATTACTAATTTGATAACCTGTCCCTTCTGGTCAACTGTTTGTACTTGGTGATAAACCATCTCCCCTGTCACTACCTTAATTTAAGTCAGCATCCTCACCCATCTGGAAAACAGCCTAACAGAGCTTCCCTTTTCTTGCCCTTCCTATAGTTTAATTTCTACACAATACCCAGATCTTTTAATTCACAAATCAGATTACATTACCATTCAGCTCAAAACCCTCAGGACGGTTATCTGTCTCACAGGGTACTAACTATATATTTTTAAATTTCTGTGGTCTGGCATCTGGGGCCTTGCTGACTGGACAGACAGTGCCCCTCCCAGGACTAGGTAACTTTTCCAGGACCTCACTTTTCATATTCAAACTAACCACCTCTCTCTGGCTCCTAAACTCCAGGAGGCAGCATTCCTCTGCCCTGAAACTCCAGGGCCAGTTACCAGATAGGGAGTGACACGAATGCTCCAAAGTCCCTATATTATATTCAAACAAGTCAATCCTTAACTGTTTACCCCTCTTGCCTTGCCTTTCCTTCAAAAAAACACAATAAATGTGCTGGGCCATGCTTTCTCTATCACTGCTGCTGCCTCCCTACACCGCCTTGTACGGTATGCCTGATAGAATAGACAGACATGAGCCGGAGGCAAGGGTGGTGATAAATAGGTTACACATGGGAAACCTGGGGTCACAACACCCTGAATGGCTTCCAACATCCCAGCGCTGACAGACCAAGAGCCACAGGTGCAGAACCTGCTCTCTCCTCTTCCACCTCTGCACCAGGGTAAGCCCTGGGGTCATTATAATTCATTTGCATTGCGGTTTTGTCCCCTCCCCCAAGGGGAAAGGTTGCCAAGAGGGTTCTGGTACAAATCTTGTAGGGTCAAAAACTACCCCTTCCAACCAGTGGGAGGAGTCCCCCAAATGATTGGAAGTAGACTCCATCAGAGACCGTCACCTCTGGGCCTGCCTGCTCTCCCTCCTTGACAGTGTACTGTCCTTAATAAACTGCTTTGTGCTTGCTACCTTCCTTCTGGCTGTCTATCTGAGAGTGGATCCCCACGTAAATCTTTCATGGGGAATCCAAGAACCGAGGTCTCCATTCATACAATGCAGAATTCCCTGACTCTTGTATGTAGGGATCTGGGAGCATAACTTCCTTCATGACAATCACTTTCAGGTCTGCAGCCTTATATCTGATTAAACAAATAACAGGTACGTTTTAGAACACTTTCTAGAGGATATTACAGCCTCTTTACAAAGGCTGACAAAGTTTTACACAGTTTGTCTCCATTTACCTTTCTAACTCCTTTCATCCCACTTGAACCCCTGCATTTGCAGCCCTAGATACACTAACCTTCTTGCTTTTCCTTAGGCACCCCGTGCTCTCCCAACCCGGAATGTCTTTCTCAAAAGACCTCAGAGCTAGCTCTTTGAAATGCAAACATCAAGCAAGATAGCATCCCTACCTCCCAGTTTCTGTGGGAAGGTAGAGGCCTAATTTTGGGGCACCTTGCTCCAAGCTGCAAAACTTGAAAATAAAGGGAAACATTTAAAACAGCTGGGAGGCCAGAAGGGCGACCTCTCACACAGCACCACTCCAAGTCAATCTCAGAAAGAATTGTCAACTATAGGCCCCAGCAGGGAAATACAGACACTGCATCTCCCACAAGGTCAACCATCGCTGCAACTCTGCCAATGAGAAACTGTCATCACCTTCAACTGTTTTCTCCAAAGGATTTTGTTCGAAACAACCAAAGCAACTTCCTCCTCCTCCTCCATAAAATAACTTTTCTCTTTGTTGGATTCGCCTGTGGTTTTACCATAGCTTCCATGTCTGTGATTGCAATTCTATGCTATTTCTGAATAAACCCATTTTTGCTGGTAAGATAACTTTTATTTTTAAGGTCAACATTACCTTCCACCCTCAGGTAATGAGAAGTTTGTTTTCCCTTATAGAAAGCCAATGTAGCAGCAGATAGCTACCCCAATTACTAGGTAAATTTAGGATGAATTGTGTAACAAGTGGTGCTGTCGTGTTTTGTTACTTGAGGACTAATTATTGCCTATGTTGAAAATATGTAATGGGAGACACTGAGAAAACTGGTATCTGCTTGGCTATACGAAAGGGTATCTTTCTGACTTTGCCATCTCTTAGTGATTATCTGTGATATGGCCTCACATTCTGGTTTAAGGTTCATTCAGTAATAAACTTTTTTATTTCTCTACTATCTTTGTGGAGAGGTTTCCTGGGTTCGGAGATTTTTTCTTGTTAAATTCTATTTCTCCAGCAATTTATATTGTTACCTTTCTAAAAGAATGCCATTTAAAACTTTTTGAAACTTCTGTATTTGCCAAATAGACATGTTGATTGTTTCTACTATTTGAGACCCCAAATGCAAACTGATTACAGGGTCTGTGAAAATAAAAGGAAATTTCACTAAAATGGAGTCAGGCGGCCAGGGGGGAAGCTCTCACATGCTGTCTATGGATGTCAATTACAGATCCTAACAGAAGAATCCTCAACAGGAAAGAATCATCAATTATAGGCTCCAAGGAGGAAAGATGTACATACACTGCATTTCCTACAAGAAATCGACGGCCCCTGCAACTCAACCGATAAGAAACTGTCTTTTACTAATCTGTGCTTTTCTCCAATGGACTTTCCTTCAAAACAACTGCTCCCAAATTTCTTTCTCCATAAAAGTGTTCCTCTCCTATGTTTGAGGGACTAGCCTATGGTTTTTGCTGTAGCTTCCTTGTCCCTAATTGTAATTCTCTGTTATTTCCAAATAAGCCCCCCCCCTTTTTTTTTTGCTGGTAAACATTTTTTGCTGGTCCAACAAATACACGGAGGCAAGGGGTGACTCGGCTCTGTGTCATCGCGCCGGATGGGCCTGAAGTCCTAGGCTGGGGGAGGCTCCGGGGGTTGTGGGGTGGAGTGGGGAGAGCAAGAGTTGCAAGACATTCGGGGAGGAGGCAGAAATTTCGGGGAGCGTGATGGAGGAGGGCCCTGTGGAGTGGCCCAAGTGACACGACCCTCGAGCGGGGGCGGGGCGGGGCAGCGCGCACGTGGTTTGCGGACTCCGCAGGGGCACCCGGCAGCTTCCTGCAGTCGGTGTCTATTCACTCCCACGTGCACGACTGTCGGTTCATTCATGTATTCTCACAGTCACGGATTTATGTAGTATTCAACCATTGAGACCTCTTGGCATCGTGCCCTGTCCGCAGCTCTCTGCTCGTCCCCGGTCTTCTGAGGTCCCCTTCCTTCTCGAGGCCCCAGCTCCGGTGTCCAACCGGACCCTGCCCTGCCCCAGCGACCCGCAGGTCTCCGCGTCCTGCAATCTCATTGGCTAAGGGTGGGCGGAAGCTCCCATTTCTGTCTCTTCTATTGGGCACGCTGCCTACGCGCTCAGAAGCTTCAACCAATAGGAGTCGGTCAGGAGCTGCTGGCTCAGCCAATGAGGGGGGCGATAGGATAAAGGCCCTAGTCCAGGCTTCCCAGGATTTCCGTGGGCTCGGTGGGTCCCAGCCTGCGAAGGCGGGGGAAGCTCCTGGGGGGTGTCTGTGCGGGCGCTTCCCGGAGGAGGCCGCGTAGGGGCAGGTCGGCATCCAAGGAGCGTCAGCCTGACTGTTACCTACCTTCACCCTTTTCAGGACATTTCCAAAGGGCTTAGGAAGGCGTCCTGTCACCGTCTCTTCTCGGGAAACCCAAACGCTGCGATGAATTCGGGCGGTGTTCATGCCGCAGGTGAAGGGGAGAGGACCCAGGACCAGAGGAAAGGTTGCAAAGGGCTGGTGTCGTCGTCGGGGGTGGAGGCTGCACCGAAGGAAGTGTCGACCTCTGTCTGTCTGACTCACGCAGCTGCAGCAGGCCACGTGGAGCTCAGCATCCCGCCCGTGTGAGTGTCTCGCGCTGTGTCTGGAAGTGGAAAGGCAGTGGGGCGAGAAGTGAAGAACAAGCTGCACGTGCCTAGTGTTGGCTCGTGGACTGAGAGCTGTTGACCAGACAGCCTGGTGCCCCTGAGAAGGGCAAGGGGCAGAGGGGGTTGAAGTGAAAGAGGAAGGTGAGCATTCCGAATCCCTGAATGCCCTCCACCCACCTATCAAACTAAGGCTCTTTTCTTCCTTTCCTCTCAGGCGGCGCCTCACAATTGATGACTTTGAAATCGGGCGTCCTCTGGGAAAGGGAAAATTTGGGAATGTGTACCTGGCTCGGCTCAAGGAAAGCCATTTTATCGTGGCCCTGAAAGTCCTCTTCAAGTCCCAGATAGAAAAGGAAGGACTGGAGCACCAACTGCGCAGGGAAATTGAAATCCAGGCGCATCTACAGTAAGGACAGCATGCACAAGAATTCGGCACTGGCTTCTTACTCTTCTGTTTTCTCTTTCATCTCTGGCATCTGAACCCAGCATTCCCCCCAAACTACCCTCAAATAGACCATCTTGAAGATTTTTTTTTCCCAGTTCATTCCACTTACACCGTGTAATCCTCCATGTTTCAGACACCAAAATCCTGATGCCTGCTCCCATTCTCTCACACACTCCAGTATCAGGCTGCTATTACTCTGGTCCCAGCCCAATTTTCCCCTTGTGTGATCAGTCACTTGTGATAGTATCAGGAGTTGGGTCTTGAGTCTGACCCTTCCTCTGTCTCTTCTCCAGACACCCCAATATCCTACGCCTATACAACTATTTCCATGATGCCCGCCGCGTGTACCTGATTCTGGAATATGCTCCAAGGGGTGAGCTCTACAAGAAGCTGCAGAAGAGCCACACATTGGATGAACAGCACACAGCCACGGTGAGCTGGGGGCCTGGTGGCTCTCGGGCCCATGAGTTTAGTGTGGACTGGTGGGGGGCAGGGTCACTGCTTGTGGCTGTCATTATTGTCCAGGTTCTTTTTTTTTTTTATTTCTGAATTCTGTACCTTTTACATAATGACACATACAGCCCATAACTTCACAGTTTGATACCCTAGTTACCCCACAATATTAATAATTAGTGTGTATGAATTTTGATTCTTTAGTTATAAACAAGACAGTCTAATTCCACTACCTTATGCAGAGAAGCATGTTAAAAGCCTATGAAGTTCACTGAACAAGTGAGTAGACTGGCTTGTAAGAAGCAAGAGATTTCTAGAGGGCTTCGGATGGGAAATCAGAGCAACAATTATCCCAGGGTCAGCTTGCTGTCAGAATGAGTGACCTTGCAATTTTCCTCCTGCTTTTGTGTCCTTTCTTCAAGCCTCAAGTCTTGTGGGAGATCATCTGTTTAGCTCAGCATAGGTCCTGTGTCGAGCTACTTGCTGTTCTAGGGCAAAAGGGCAGTTCTGTTTACTTCAGCATCCATCCTTCCTATAAGACCACATAAAATGGGGAGAGGAATCCCTCCCCCACCAAGAATTGTGGTGGCATTAAGGAAATAACAGGGTCGGTAAGCAAGAACTAAAAGATTCCACTACAACTATAAAATGCACGAGGAGTATTTTATCTCATATGAAATTGTGGCAGGCTTCATTTCCAGATGGCTTTTTCTTTGTTCACTCAGATAATGGAGGAATTGGCAGATGCTCTGACCTACTGCCACGAGAAAAAGGTGATTCACAGGGATATTAAGCCGGAGAACCTACTGCTGGGGTTCAGGGGTGAGGTGAAGATTGCAGACTTTGGCTGGTCTGTGCACACCCCATCTCTGAGGTAGGTCAGGTGGTGGCGGCGGCATGGGCCCTGAGTGCCACTTAGGAATGATCCAATTTAATTCATTCCATGTGTAAGACCCAGATACAAACTTGGTTTTGTATTTGAGTACTGACTTTTTCATATGCATATATTTAATGTGCATTTGTAGATTGAAAGAATGTGGCTCAATCTTACCTTTCATCTCTTGATCTCTGTTAACACGTAACTTTCCCAGTAAGTTTCCATGTAAGTAAGAATCATTGCTCCATAATTCCAGGTATTTTACTTGGTCCCTCTTGATGCACCATCAATTTGTTCAAAATCTCTATTGATGCCCAAAATATTCTGAAAACATCCTGGATCATCAGCTACATAACTGTATGAATAATACCAAAATACGGAATTGGTGGGTCCCAATATTTGCCTTCCCTAAACCTTGATCCTTATTAAAACTTAGTGTTTCCAAATTCCCATACTCAGGAGGGGACTGCTCAGGCTTTTTAGGGTCTCCCATCTCACTGGAATCTAGAAAAGGAGGGTTGCCCTTCTTCTGGGCCTCTGCACAGTGCTCCCTTCCCTGCTGTCATCTAGGAGAAAGACAATGTGCGGGACTCTGGACTACTTGCCCCCAGAAATGATTGAAAGGAGAATATACGATGAGAAGGTTGATCTGTGGTGCATTGGAGTGCTGTGCTATGAGCTGCTGGTGGGAAATCCACCCTTTGAGAGCCCTTCCCATAATGAGACCTACAGACGCATCCTCAAGGTAGGATGGTTACACTCCGGGCATTCGCTAGGGAGCCAGGGCTGCAGAGCCTGGGGTGCACACAAAGATTGTCTAGTAAGATCCAGAACAGTGCTTTGAAGGGTCTTAAGGAATGGAGAAAACAGAACAGAAATTAACCACATTCTCTTTTTTCTTCTCTGGACTCATCAGGTAGATGTAAGGTTTCCCTCATCATTACCTTTGGGGGCCCAGGACTTGATCTCCAGGCTTCTCAGATACCAGCCTTCCGAGCGGCTGCCCTTGGCCCAGATCCTAGAGCACCCCTGGGTCCGGGCCCACTCTCAGAGGGTGTTCCCTCCATCTGTTCAGATGGCTTCTTGAGCCCTGACTGCACCTGTTTTATTGTGTTTGTCTGGGGAGCTCTCCTGGCTCTACTATCTTATCTGTCTTTTGTTTCTTCTAAGATGCAAGATGCTAATTAATAAAAGTGGAATCATTTTGATGTGTGACTGGGTGGAATCTTTATTTCTTGTAGACACTCTTTCCCAAGAGAGTGTCTCAAGATGATGTCCCTCCTGGCCCTCAGGGATAGTGACTCAACTACCCTGAAAACTAGTTACTACTTTGTGCAGGTAACCACCCTGGTGGTATACAACCTACCACCTACCACATTTGCTTCTAGACTCCATGTACTGTTCCCCATGTTTTCAGGAGTATGCCATTTGTAAACCAGGACTCTGATCAACCCAGACGTCCACCCTCTTTATACTGATACCCAGCATGCTACCATCTGTGTGACAAAATGGTTCACTGTTCATCAGTGCTACTCTCTCTGACTTATTTTGCTTAGGATAATACACTCTAGCTCCATCTATGTTGTTAGAAATGGCAAAATTTCATTCTCGTGGCTCAGTAATGTTCCGTAAAATTAAATCTCTTGGCATTTCTGCATAGTTTCCATTTGCATAACCATATGTATTCTCAATTCATTAGAAGTGAGATTTTATTCTCTCACTTTCATAGTCATGAGAAGAAAAAAGAAGTCACTGATGGTGACTTATAAGATTTTGCCTAATATAATTCTGAAAGGATTATTAGAATTCCTGACATGATTTTGTTGGTTTCTTGTTTGCAACTTCTTAACGGCGGGTTGGTTCAGGGTTCGCCCCTGTCTATTCCATTCTCCACCTAGTCTCACTCTTGTGGACACTTGAGATAGCGGCATCTGCTAACAACTCCCGAATTTCTGTGTCCACGCACGACCCCTCTGCCGGCCCTCAGACACAGATCGATGTGCCCACGGGAAACAGGCACTTGAAACTGCCCTTGCTCCGGACTGGAGTCCCGACCTCCCCCCAGCCTCGCTCACGTGCGGCCTCCCCGCCTCGGGGGGCTCGCACACCGCTCCTCAGGCTCCTGGGGCCCACTCCGCGCGTCAAGGCCCCGCAGCCCATGGCGCTGGCGCTGGCCCAGAGGAGGCCCAGGAGGGACGGGGCGGGGCGCGTTCGCCACGTGGGAGGGGGCTTCCGACATCCTGGTCTCCGCGGTCACTTTACCGCTAGAGCAGCTGTCTTCCCTCCAGTAGGATCTCCAGGAGGTGAGGCGCACGGGGCAAGTCACCAGCCGAGCCAAAGGCCTGGTTACGAGAACTGGCACGTGTCCTGACCCCGGGCGGAGGTCCCCGCCTCCTGAGCCTCGACTTCCCCGGGCATGAGAGGGACGGCCTCGACCTTTCTCTTCGATTCTCCCCCCGCCCCCCTCCCGCGTTGTGTTCGCTGTGAAGAGGCGGGACTCACAGCGAGCTCTGGGCCTGGTAAGTCTTTTAGGACGAGGAAAACCACTCCAGAACACGATCTCCCGCTGCTCGTTTGTAGAGCAAAAACTACATTGCCCAGAAGGATGTGCACCGGGCGTCCGCCCAGGTGGGGGCGGGGCTTCCGGTCTCCTGGAGGCGTACGTCATTCGTGTGCGACGGTTCCGTCCACGCCAGCTGTGGGGAGGGGATCGCTGTTCCGTGGCCGCCTCCGGTGAAGCTCTGAAAAAGAGCAGAAAGAAGGCTACCACTCATCTCCGCGCCTTTGAAAGAGCCGTGAGCCTCCCGGTGACCGGCGAGTGCGACAGTCATCCGAGGTCACCCCTCCCGGGGCAGGGGAGGGGTGGCGGTCGGCCGAGCCTGCGGGACCCGCCTGTGTCGCCGCCTCTCCGGGCCCCGCTCTGTGCATAGGGTCCCATGATGGCGGCGGCGTGGATGGACCCTGCGCAGGTGAGTGGACGATGTTTTGGGCGTTGCTGCCTCTCTGCTGCGGAGAGGGCTCCTGGGCAGGCTGGAAGTCGAGAGACGTACTTGATTTCTCTCCGAGTTGCGTTTGTGTAAGACGAGTGGAGAAGGCTTGTCACTTTCTTGATCTTCAGTCGTAGAACAAAATATACAGAGAGAGACTGAATATGCAGATGATCTGACAATTGGCAGACCGTATATAAAAGTAGAACTCTGACCCAAAACTTGAAGCTACCTGCCCAGGAAACTAATCCTTTATCTACCGTTAGCAACCCAGGAAACCAGTCCGCTCTGTCATACTTGGCTGGAAGCCAGATTACTAGCTCTAGTGACAGTCCAGGAAGCTAAACAATGACTTCTGTAAGAGTCGGCCCCAAATAGCCAGGATTTGATTAATAATTGATTCTCCTAATTTTTCCCCCATTTTCAACTTAGGACGTATCAGAAAAACCCATATCTGCACCCCTAACTAATCATATACGATGCTTGGTGAGTGCATGTCAGGGAGTTTTCATAATTTAGACATTCTGGTAGTCCATGTGGACGCCCTAGATGACTTTTCTTTGTTTATATCTATCTGCCAAAAATGGGCTCGGTGGTGTGAGTTTATCCAGCGCCAGAACTGAGTAATATTGCAGGGTTCCAATGTATGAACCAGTTAGTTTATTAGGAATTTCCAGGTGTTTAGTTGAATATTAATTCAAGAGCACTGATAGGACGAAGCTAGAAAGGACAGAGATGTGGGCACTGAAAGTGCACATGAAAAACCACGAGCCGGTGGCTTGGAGCATTTAAATGACAGATCTACAGTAGTGGGGCTGTCCATCTGAGAGTGGACTACCTGAGTTACTTATATTTAACTTGTGGGTCTGGTCACATGCAGGATGTGGTCCTGCATGTGTTAGACATTCCACATTGAGGAAACTGTAGAAAATGGTGAAGGGAGTAACATTAACAAGGCAAACTCCATATGAAGTGTTTTTAAGTCAAAAGACAACACTAGTGGAAACTCAAGATGCCTTAAGAACTGGGGACTTGTAGTCCCTTTAACGAGGACGTGAAGCCCTCAGCATGGGGCAGGCAGCTAGCAGGACCAGTGAGGCTCAGGTACTGCTGTTGTTACTGATACTGTTATTATCACATTCACTCATTCCTCTGACGTCCTAGAGCCCTTGCTGTCTGCATCTCCCGGTCCTCGCGTCATTTCCATTGTCTTGTGTGACCTTCCAGTTGCTCCCACAGAGGAGGCTTCTTTCTCCCTTACGCTGCCGTAGTACATCCAAAGCATTGCCCGAGCGCAGCACAGAGCTTGGCCCTCGGGAGGTACGAGGTGATTCGAGCCTTGATCACTCTGCATCTTTACCAGGGATGTAGGGATGAGCTCTGATCCCATCCAGCAGCCCCAAGGCCAACGCTACTACCTCTGTTTGACTTTCCAGATATCTGTGACCTTCGATGATGTGGCCGTGACTTTTACCCAGGAGGAATGGGGGCAGCTGGACCCGGCCCAGAGGACCCTGTACCAGGAGGTGATGCTGGAAAACTGTGGACTTCTGGTGTCTCTGGGTAAGTCCTCCCCACTCCACCATGGGGAGACCTGCCACCTCCTTGTCAGAGCACCCTGTGGCTCCGGCCTGGCTGGTCAAGAAGGCCTCTGGAGCCCTCCTCCTCTCCCTCATCCCTGCAGCTTCAGTCATTTTCTACATGAATCTCTTTGGGCCTGCTCTCCTGTGTCTGGGCAAGCAGCAGTTCCTCTTTGGCTCCTAGAAAGTAAAGGAAGGAAAGGGGGGTGTTCTGCAGAACCGAAAGGGAGGATTTCCAGCTGGGTCCTGTGAGGGACTGATAGAGGTACTGGGAATGACCACGATTATGCCCTGGCTTCTGGTCTGTCGTCCTGGCTTCTCTTTCTGGCTCTCTCTGCTCATGTCACTGTATGCAGAAAGGTTTTTTTTCTGCCTCATCAAATTGTGACATGACTAGCCACCCAGTCCCTGCCCTCTCTGGCCCCCAGATTCCTCGTCTCTGCGTCTTTGCGTGTTTATATTGTTCCTCTTTCTCTGTCTGCTGCTGGGCTGTGTGGGTTGTCCTTGAGGCAGGAATGGCCACCCGAGCCGGTACTTCTCTGGACCTCTCACCCCAGTGCCCAGCACAGACTGGCCTCCATCCGAGGTTCTTATTTCACATTCCAGAGAGGGAGCTGACTGCATGAGCCTGATTGGCTCAGGTGTCCTTAGCAGGGTTGTGAGTGATGGGATGATCTCCAAGAAGAGGGTGAGTCAGGCAGGCCCCCGGGAGGCCTTTGCCTTCCGTGCCAACAGGTATTGTTCCAAACGACGTGATCTCGGTTATGGGGCTTCTTTGTGTTCGTGTGCCTTCGTGATTGTCACTTGTTTCAAGGGCCGACATCCTCTGCCAGTACAAGAGAGAGAAGTTAGAGTAAACTTCTCAGAGGTTGTGCCCCCAGGAGACATTTGGCAATGTTTGCAGCCACTTTGGGTTGTCCCGCCTTGGGTGAGGGTGGTACTGGCATCTAGTGGTTAGAGTCCAAAGGTGCCGTGAACGTCCTTCGCTGGACAAGACAGCCCTCCTCAGTGAAGAATCATCAATTATCCCAACTGCAGCATCCAGAGTGGCACGGTTGAGAAATACCAGCTTAGATGTTTCTGTGTTTGAGGCGAGTCACCACAAGGCCATTCAATATGAGGGAAAGGAGGGCTATAAATCCAGAGCTTAGGATGAGACATGCCTATTCTTGGAGAACTGGAATTGTCTGTCAGTGAGAAGAGAAAAAGCAAAATTAGAAAAGTTGGATAGATTAAATATTTCACAACAAAATGTTTCCAAATAAAAAGTCCACTCTCTTTTCCTGCTGACCTCCTCCCTCACCTTCAGTGCTTTCCCTGAGCTCACTGTGCTCGGCTGTGCTGGGCATCTAGTGATTTCCCCACGGCCAGACCTGCCTCGGGCCTCTGCTTGCTGTTGTGTCTGCCTGGTGAGTGTTCTTGGGCATTTCAGCCTCTCACACGGTCACCCCTTCTGTGCATAATCACCACCTCGCCACTGTGTCCTGACCAGTGGATCTCCTGGAGGCCCCTCCCCCATCCCTCTCACTTCTCTCATCCTCCTGGTTATAACCTCTATGCCAGTGGTTCTCATCGAGGGATGATATCATCTCCCCGGGGACACTGGGCAGTGTCTGGAGACATTTTTGGTTGTCACAGGTAGGATAGGGGTGGCACAGGGACCTAGTGGGTGGAGACCTGGAATGCTGCCAGACATTCTTAAGCATAGGACAGTTTCCTCCCTGCCTTCCCAACAAAGAATTAGCTTGACCTAAATGTCAGTTGTATGGAGGTTGAGAAACCCTGTTTCAGGGCGCGCATGGACACTTCATCAGCTGGCATGAAGGGATACCCTGACATCATCATTGCATTATTTGTGCGCTTTCTTGTCTCCTGATTGTTGCTGAGGAAAAATCTGGGTTTAGTGCTGAATCTTAACACCTCACCCCTTAACTGTTGCTAATATCCCCTTTGAACAGAGTGAGCATGCAGCCCTGAGTAGGCAGCATGAGCTCACTGGGAATTAAGAAGATTGTTTTGATTTTATTGCTCTGTCTTCAGGGTGACCTGCCATCAAGGCCAGTGACTCCAGTTTCCCACTTACTAGAGTGATACAGATTCCCTTGCTGAAGGAATCTAGGAAAAATAAAAAGTGGGTCAGTTTTAGGAAAAGTGACTAATAATAGTCAAAGCCTGCTCAGGTCCTTGGAGTTCTGTCCCAGGCCCTCTTCCTGCTCCACCCGTATAATCTCGTGGCGTCCCATTGCTCAGGAAATCAGGAAGTTTCGGCCACTGTAGTGAGTCCCCCGTACAGCTTAATTTACTCAGTATGGAACGTACTTCATTTTATGAAGCTGTCCTCTTTTTTTTTTCTTGTAGTAAAAATCTGTTTTATGTTTAATGTTGTTGACTATGTACAATATTTGATGTGTCTGTAAATGTCCGTATGTGACCATATCACTGTGTAGGATTCTCAGTTTTATTATTTCTTAGTAGTTATGAAATTCTGTAGTCTAGAGTCCCCAAGTCTGTCCCTCCCCGGCCCCTGTTCTCTGAGGGTGAATGCTCATGTCCCTACCTCACCACCACCCTCCACTTGGTTTGAGGCTGCTCGCCACACACAAGGGTGTTCGCTGTCTCCTCCTTAGTGTCGTGTTTAGAAGACGAAGGTCCAGAGCCAGACCCCCGATGTTCAGTCCTAGCTCTGCTCCTTAAAAACTGTGGCTACAGGCAAGTTACCGAACCTGTCTATGCCTGGGTGTGCTCATTGGTAAATTGGGATAATACATACTTTAGTATATACTTCCTGGGACTGTACCAAGAGTAAATGGGTAACTTATGAACAGGATTCAGAACAGTGCATGGTGTGACCAGGACATGTGCGGGTTAGCAGTTGACAGTCTTGCTGCCCCATTGTTGTTTCTCTCATCATGGTCTTCATCATCCTTCTTGCCTGGACTCAGCACCTCTGGAACGGGGATGTGCGGCTTTGTGGTAAAACCGCACAGACAGCAGATATGGCTAGACCTGGCTTTCCGTTTTGGCTCAGTCATTCACCAGTTCTGTGCTCTTTGGCAAATCACACGACCTGCCTAAGCCTTGGTATCTTCATGTACAAAGTGGTGCTGATTGTAGTATGCACTTGCTGAGGATGCTGTGAGGAAATCCTAAGATAGAATCCTCATTTTGTCCATGGCCTGTAGGAAGAACAATACAAAACTATGCTTAGGATCTAGAAAAAGAGCTAGATCGATGAAGACAAATACCTTGTTTTGAATGAATAAGCCAATATTTTAAATATGTAAGTTGTTTAAATTACTCCATAAATTTATTTCATTTTCAAAATGATATAATGAATTTAAGTTGCTTGACACAGTCCCTTGAATTATGTTTATTTTTTATTACAGTTTGTATTTATATTATGATATTTATGACTATACTCTATATATTGGTTTTTGACTTACTGTGAGGAAAAAAACTCCCTGGCAGTGTGGCATGCCTTTCGTTCCCCGGTTTGTATGTAAGCATTTTGTATGGAGGGGAACAGTTTTTATTCCAAGGTCTTTTTCACGGACTAGATTGAGGGATTTTATTTCTTTATACAAAATCCCTACTGTCTTCTTTCTTTTTCTGTGAACAGGGTGTCCTGTTCCTAGACCTGAGCTGATCTACCAGCTGGAGCACGGGCGGGAGCTGTGGACGGTGAAGAGAGACCTGTCTCAAAGCGCCTATCCAGGTAGGAGCCACGATGTGGGCACGTGGGAGACCCTGCAGGCTTGAGACCAGGGGGAGGCCACTGGTCCTGGTTCCCTGGGGAAGCTTCTTGTTCTGGCCTCTCTGGTAGTTTGGAAGCCCCGGAGCCCTTTGACCCGAAGTCAGCGTGCCTGGCAGGGGACCCAGAATGTTGCTCACTCCTTCCACCTGCCAAGCTTCAGTGAATGGTCCTGCCACCCAAGCAGGTTGGAGACGGGATACAGCCTCAGAGGATTCCTCACACCTCCACCTCCCCCACATCCAGCCGTCCCCCAGTCCTGTCCATTTCACATCTTGTACGTCTCCTGAATCCATCACTTGCCTCACCTCCCTCAGTCCCGTCCCCACACTCAGTACACGCTACCATCATCTCTTCTCTGGGGGATGCTGCTCGTCTCCTAACCGGCCTCTGCATCTGCTGGGGCCTCTAGTCAGCTCTGCGTCCTGCGTGAGCTACCCCGGTGCTCAGACTTTGTTCCGGATGGTTACCACTTCCCCAGCCGCAGATGTCTGAGCATATGACCCCTGAGGGGTCTTTGCGTTGAAAGTCAAGTGCGCCTCCTCCATTGCTTGATCCTGGATCCTCCCGCACTCATTTGGGCTCCGGTGTCTGCACCTTCCCCTTCCATCTGGCGGGCGAGGTCTTGGCCCGGCCCTGGCCGGTTCCTGACCCAGAGTCTAGAGCACACCTTTTCAGGAAATTGTTTTCTTCATTCATATTCTGTTTGTTGTATAATGTAACTTCATCCTTTCTCTACTCAACATAAAAATAGGCTCGAATTCCTTACAGTCGAAGAGAATCAGTAAAAAAGTTCCTGTCTCACATCGTCTTCATCCACTCTCTGCGCGTTCAGTTACTCACGTGTTTTGACTCTCATACACGGTGCTGCCAGGAGCCATCCCGTATCGGTCGTCTTGCACATGATTACGGTGTCTCTGCTGTTTCTTGGAGTGAAATTGTTGGATTATAGGCTATGCAAGCTTCCAAGTTTACTGGATAATTGCCATTGTGTTCTAAAGGACGTGTACCAATTTACACTTTCCCCAGTAAAGCGTGGAGGTTCCTTCGACCCTGTACTTTGTCCACTACTTGATACTCCGAGGCTCCTCAATCGTTGACAAAATTCTGCCCTATACTTGATATTCTCAATTCAGTGTCGATACATGTTGACAAAACTGTATCTCATGTGGTCTTGGTTTGCTTTGCCTTCATTGCTGAGGAGCTTTAGCACCTGATCATATGATTGGTGGTCAGTCTGTATTTTCTCGCTTAAAATGTCATTTCATGATAAATACCTATTTTTCTATTAACTTGTTTGCATTTTCTTTTTGATTTGTAGGGATTCTTTGTATATTCCTTCTGGGTTTTTTTGCATGTGTTAAAATATTCATAGCATAAAACTTAACATTTTATCCATTTTTAAGTATACAGTTGAGTGATACTGAGTACGATCATAATCCCGTGCAGCTATCACCACCATCCATCTCCAGAGCTCTTCATTGTGTAAAACTGAGATTCTATACCCATTATGCAGTAACCCCCCAATCTCTCTGCCCCAGGCCCTGGCAACCACAATTTTACTTTCCATGTCTATGATTTTGACTACTCTAAGTACTTCATATTAGTGGAATGATGCAGTATTTGTGTGTGTGTCTTTATGACTGGCTCATTTCACTTAGCATAATGTCCACAAGTTTCATCCATGTTGTAGCATGTGCCAAAATTTCCTTTCTTTTTAAGGCTCGATAATATTCCATATACCACACTTTGCTGTCCATTCATCCCTCAATGGACACTTCGGTTGCTTCCATGTTTTTTACCTATTGTGAATGATACTGCTTGAACATGGGTGTACAAACATCTTTGAGAACCCGATTTCAATTTTTCTGGGTGTATGACAAGAAATTAAATTGCTGGATCATCTCGCAATTCCATTTTTAACTTTTTGAGGAGCTGCCATACTGTTTCAACAGAGACTATATCATTTTGCATTCCCACTGACAGTGTGCGAGAGTTCCCACTGCTCTTGATCCTCCAGTATTTGTTACTTTCTGATTTTTTGATAGCCATCCTAATGGATGTGAAAGGGTATTCATTGTAGTTTTGATTTGCATTTCCCTAATGATAAGTGATGTTGAACACCTTGTGCTTATTGCCGATTTGTATGTCATCTTTGGTGAAATGTCTGTTGAAGTCTTTTGCCCATTTCTGTATTGTGATTTTTTTGTTGTTGAGTTTTAGTTCTCTATATATTCTGGATATTAATCCCTTATCAGATAAATGATTTGCAAATATGTTCTCCCATTCTTTGGGTTATTCCCTTGCTCTGTTGATAGTATCTTGATGCACAGTTTTTTAATTTTTATGACTCCGGTTTATTTTTTCTTTTGTTGCTTATGGCTTTGTTGTCATATCTAAGAAAGTCATTGCCAAATCCAGTGCCATAGAGGTTTTGCTCCATGTTTTCTAAGAATTTTGTATGTTAAGTCTTACATTTGAGTCTTTGATCCATTTTGAGTTCTTTTTGGCATATGATGTTAGATAAGGGTTAAATTTCATTCTTTGGCATGTAGATACCTAGTTTTCCCAGCACCATTTGTTGTACACACTGTCTTTTTCTCCGTTGAATGGTCTTGGCACCCTTGTCAAAAATGATATGATGATATATGTTAGAGGTCATTGCTGGGTTCTCCATTATATACCCTTGGTCTGTATGACTTATCTTTATGCTAGTACCACATATTTTGATTTCTGTAGTTTTGTTTTGTTTTGGTTTTTGAGTACTGTAGTTTTGTAGTAAGTTTTGAAATCAGGAATTTTGAGTCCTCCAGGTTTGTTCTTTTTCAAGATTTTTTTTTTTTTTTTTTTTTTTTTTTGGTTATTTATGGTCCGTTCTGATACCATATGGATGTTACCATGGTTTTTTATATTTCTGCAAAAAAGTCTTTGGGATTTTCATAGGGATTGCATTGAATCTGTAGATCACTTTAGGTAGTATCAATATCTTAACAATATTAAGACTTTCAATACAAGATCATGGGATGTGTTTCCATTTATTTACATCTTTATTTTAGCAACGTTTTATAGTTTTCATTGTCTAAGTGTTTTACCTTGTTGTTTAGGTTTAACTCCTTTATTCTTTTTGATGCTGTTGTGAGTGGACCTGTTTTTGTAATTTCATTTTCAGGTTGTTTATTATTAGTGTATTAAAATGCAACTGAGTTGTCTGTGTTGACTTTGTATCCTGCTACTTTGTTGAACTCAGTTATTCTAACAGTTACTTTGTGTGGCATCTTTACATTTTTCTACATAAAAGATGATATTATCTGCAAATAAAGATAATTTTACCCTTTCCTTTCCAATTTCAGTGCCTTTTATTTCTCTTTCTAGGCTAATTCCTCTGCCTAGAACTTCCAGTGTTATGTTGCATAGAAGTGGCGATAGTGTACATCCTTGCCTTGTTCTCTATCTTAGAGGAAAAGCTTTCAGTCTTTCACCATTGAATATCATGTTTGCTGTGAGTTTTCTATATACGGCTTTTATTGTATTGAGAAAGTTTCCTTCTATTCCTAGTTTTTTGAGTGTTTTTGTCATGAAAGGATGTTGACTTTCAAAGGCTTTTTCAGTGTCAATTGAGATAATTATGTGGGCTTTTCCCTTCATTCTAGTAACGTGGTGTATTACATTTATCAGTTTTTGTATGTCAAACCACTCTTGAATTACAGCAGTAAACCCCACTTGGTCACAGTGTATGATCCTTTTAACATGCTGCAGAATTTGCTGATATTTTGTTGAGGATTTTTTACATCAATGTTTGGTAAGGTGCATTAGTCTATAATTTTCTTGTAGTGTCTTTGGCTTTGGTATCAGGGTAGTAATGGCCTTAATGATTTAAGAAGTGTTTCCTCCTCTTCAATATTTTGGAAAAGTTTAGGATTGGTATTCTTTTAAAACCTTTGGTAGAATTCATAAATGTAGCTATCAGGGCCAGGGTTTTTCTTTGTTAGGAGGTATCTTTACTACTAATTCAGTCTCCTTACTAGGCAGAGGTCTATTCAGATTTTATATTTCTTACTGATTTAGTCTTCATGGCTTTTGTGTTTCTAGGAAGTTGTCCATTTTATCTCGGTTACCCAATTTGTTGGTGTACAGTTGTTCATAGTACTCTCTTATAATCTTATTTTTATTCCTACAGAATTGGTAGTAATGTCCCCACTTCCATTTCTGATTTCGTTATTTGAATCTCTTTTTTTCTTAGTTCATCTAGCTAAAGGTTTGCCAATTTTTTTGATCTTTTCAAAGAACCACTTTTTGTTTCATTGATTTTTTTCTATTTTCGTATTCTCTATATCATTTCTTTTTAATCTTTACTATTTCCCTCCTTCCCGTCACTGTGGTTTTAGTGTGTTCTTTTCCTACGTCCTTAAGTTGTTGTAAAGTTTGTTGATTTAAGATCTCTTTTGTTATTTGACATAAGCATTTATAGCTATAAATGTCCCTGTTAATACTGCTTTCATTGCATCCTTTAAGTTTTAATATCTTAAGTTTTCATTTTCATTAGAAGTGAGTCATATTTTATATGATATCTTTTTAAATGTGTTGAGACTTAATTTGTGGCCCAACGTGATCTATCCTGGAAAATGTTCCATGTACACTTAAGAAGAACGTATTTACTGTTGTTGGGTAGAATACTCTGTATATGTGTGTTGTGAGAAGTTGGTTTTTTATGTTAAGTCCTCTGTTTCCTTACTTATATTTCGTCCGGTTGTGCTATCCATTATTGAGAATGGGGTATTGGAGTATCCATCTATTACCATAGGATTGCTCTGTCTTCCTTCATTGTGATACTTTTTGCTTCATATATTTTGATGGTCTGTCATTAAGTACATGTTTATAATTGTTATAGTTTCTTGCTGTATTATATGTTTTATTAAAATATAGTGTTTTTCATTGTCTTTTGTAATCTTTTCTGATTTAAAGTCTGTTTTTTCTGATATTAATATGGCCACCCCTGCTCTCTTTTGGTTAGTATTTGCCTTGAGTATCCTTTTCATTTTTTTCACTTTTAATCTGTTTGTGTCTTTGGATTTAAAGTGAATCTCTTATAGATGCACATGGTTGGATCATGTGATTTATGGATTATGCCAGTCTCTGTTTTTTTAGTTTAATCCGTTTATATTTAACATAATTATTGATAGGGAGAGACTTCTGTCATTTTGATACTTGCTTTCTATATGCATTTTAGATTTTTTGTTTCTCATTTCCTGCATTACTATCTTCTCTTGTGTTTAGCTGACTTATTTTTAAAGATTTTATTTATTTATTTGAGGGAGAGCATGAGAGGGGGAGGGGCAGACGGAGAGGGAGAAGGAGACTCCCTGCTGAGCAGGGAGCCCAACTCATGGCTCAATCCCAGGACCCTGGGATCATGACCTGAGCTGAAGGCAAATGTGTAACCAACTGAGCCACCCAGGTGCCCTTTAATTGACTTTTTGTAGTGAAATGTTTAAATTACTTTCTCATTTCCTTTTGTGTACATTCTATAGCTATTTTTTTGTGGTTACCGTGGGAATTGTATTTAGTACCTTAAATTTATAGCATTAATCTAATTTTATACTAACCTTCCTTCAATAACATAAAAAAACTCTCCTTTACAGCTCTGTTCTCAACTCTTTTAGTTGTTCATGTCACAAAAGTATATTTTTATATATTGCATACTCCCAAACTTAAAACTAATAACTCTTTTAAATGCATTAGTCTTTTGAATTATGTAGAAACTATATGTGGAGTTATAACCTGAAGTTACAGTAACACTAGCTTTTAGATTAGTGTAGTTTTTTTTAGTCTCCTAAATCATGTAAAAAACAAAAAGTAGAATTATAAACCATTGTTAAAATAATAATTTTATAGTTGTTCGTATATTTACTTTTATTGGGTTTTTTTAAATACGGCTTTGAATTACTGTCTAGTGTCCTTTCATTTCACCCTGCAGGATTTCCTTGAGAATTTTTGCAAGGCAGGTCTAGTGATAACAGACTTCCTCAGGTTTTACATATAGGACTGTCTTAATTTCTGCCTCTTAAAGGACACTTTTGCCAGATATAGGATTCTTGGTTGACAGGTTTTTTTTCTTTTACCCTCAAATATATTGACCCACTGTTTTCCGGCCTCCCAAGTTTCTGATGAGAGCTCTGCACACAGTCTTATTGAGAATTTCTTGTATGTGACAAGTTGCCTCAAGCTTGCTATCAAGATACTCTGTTTATCTTTGGGTTTCAGAAGTTTGATTTTAAGTTTTGTTGTGAATCTATTTAAGTTCATTTTTCTTGGAGTGCACTGATCTCTTTGGGTATTTATTATTGATGTCTTTCATCAAATTTGGGATATTTTCAGCTGCTATCTTCTTTTACCATTTCTCTTTCTGATTAATCCCACGGTGAGTTATATTGGTTCTGTTAGTGGCATATCACAAGTCCATTAGGGTATGTTTACTTTTCTTAAATCTTTTATTTTTTCCCTGTTCTTTGGACATAATTTTCATTTCCTATATTTAAGTATGCTGATTCTTTCTTCATCCTACTGAAATCTTCCTTTGAATCCATGCAGTGAATTTTTCCTTTATTATACTTTTCTTTCGGTTTCTTTTTAGGTTTCCTTTGTTTATACATAGTTTTCTTGACTTTTCTATATCTTACTTTAGCGCTTTGAGCTTCTTTAACATGGTTGTTGTAAAGTCATGTCCCGTGTGTCTGCATCAGGTGTTTTTTAGGAACAGCTTTTGGAGGGGTTCCATACATGACCTACCATATCCTCAGGGACTTGTTACCCTTTGGCATTGATGTATAGCAATACATGCATGAAGTATTGGCAACCTAGGAATTTCACCTGGCTGGAGGGTCCAGAGTTTTAGTGACTGTCATTACATAAGCAAGATTGAGTCCTTCCCTACATGACTCTGTCCAGAGCTCTTATAGCTCAGAGCACCAACCCTCTAATTACCTGTGGTCAGGCATTGCCTTCAGTCATCTTTTAAGCATGAACTATCGGGGGCCCAAATGAGTTACCGATTCGCATAAATATCCAGTCTGGAATTGACTGTGTCTCCTCTCCTGCACTTTATCTTCTAACCCAGCCTCTTCCCTGGGTCTCCCTTTCATGGTATCAGTAGTCCTAGGACCAGGAAAGAAAGACATTGCTATCCTGGGATTCAGAGGTAGTAGCAAGACAAAGAGACACTATTTTGTTCTTCATTTTCTTTTTCTTCATTTCACTGAAATGCTCATTTTTTTCAATGTTGGGATTACCAACAGACCTTTCTGTGTATTGGATTTCTTTCAGGTGACAAAGGAAAACCCAAGATCACAGAATCTACCGCTAGTGAGCCAGCTCTGTCCGAGGGAGTCTCCCTCCAGGAACAACTAACACAAGGATTTCAAGGGAACTCCCAGGTGCACCAAACTAAGCATCAGGATGGGTCATTGGAAATGCAAGAAGGACACTTGAGACCAGAGATAGACCTCCAGAAGGAGAAGCTCCCTGGGAAATCAAGCTCCGAACATGGCCACATAGGGACAGCTCGTAATGCATGTTCAAGGATTGTACAGGAGCCAGTCCCTCTGGAAAGTGCTGTCCATGACCATGACTCATGTGGATCAGGTAAAGATCCTGTGATTCAGGAAGAAGAAAATATCTTTAAATGCAATGAATGTGGGAAAGTCTTTAACAAGAAACGCCTCCTTGCTCGACATGAGAGGATTCACTCTGGAGTGAAGCCCTATGAATGCACTGAGTGTGGGAAAACATTTAGTAAAAGCACTTATCTCCTTCAACACCACATGGTCCACACAGGGGAGAAGCCCTATAAGTGTATGGAGTGTGGGAAGGCCTTCAACCGTAAGTCACACCTTACACAGCACCAGCGGATTCACAGTGGAGAGAAGCCTTATAAGTGCAACGAGTGTGGGAAGGCCTTCACTCATCGCTCCACTTTTGTCTTGCACAACAGGAGCCACACTGGAGAAAAACCCTTTGTGTGCAAAGAATGTGGAAAAGCCTTCCGAGATAGGCCGGGTTTCATTCGTCACTACATCATCCACAGTGGCGAGAATCCCTATGAATGCTTTGAGTGTGGCAAGGTATTTAAACACAGGTCATACCTCATGTGGCACCAGCAGACTCACACTGGGGAGAAGCCCTATGAGTGCAGTGAGTGTGGGAAAGCCTTCTGTGAGAGTGCAGCCCTCATTCACCACTATGTCATCCACACTGGGGAGAAGCCCTTTGAGTGCCTGGAGTGTGGGAAGGCCTTCAACCACAGGTCATACCTCAAGAGGCACCAGAGGATTCACACTGGGGAGAAACCCTATGTGTGCAGCGAGTGTGGAAAGGCCTTCACCCACTGCTCTACTTTCATCTTGCATAAAAGGGCCCACACTGGAGAAAAACCTTTTGAGTGCAAAGAATGTGGGAAAGCCTTTAGCAATCGTGCAGACCTCATTCGACATTTCAGCATCCACACTGGAGAGAAGCCCTATGAGTGCATGGAGTGTGGGAAGGCCTTCAACCGCCGGTCAGGGCTCACAAGGCACCAGCGGATTCACAGTGGAGAGAAGCCCTATGAATGCGTTGAGTGTGGGAAAACCTTCTGTTGGAGCACAAACCTCATTCGGCACTCTATCATCCACACTGGAGAGAAGCCTTATGAGTGCAGTGAGTGTGGAAAAGCCTTCAGTCGCAGCTCATCCCTCACTCAGCATCAGAGGATTCATACTGGGAGAAACTCTGTCAGTGTAACGGAAGTGGGAAGACCCTTCACGAGTGGGCAGTCCTCAGTCAACCTCCAAGAGCTCCTATTGGGGAAAGACTTCTTGGATGTAACCACTGAGGAAACATCTTACTCAGAATCTGATCATTCATACCAAAGAGAAACCCCTCAGTTTCCTTCCCTATGAGAAACCCTTCTGTTGCAGGATATCATTTGTCATCTAAGGAGTCAGACTGGAAATTGACCCAGTCTAGAGCCTTATTCTACATCTGAGAATTCATCCAGGGAGAGATCCAGTGGTTATATGCATGTAGGAAAATCTCCAGCTACATCTTTTTAATTTATACTGCAGTATTATCTCAGGAATTTTTTTTTCTTTTCTTTTCTTTTTTTTTTTTTTTCTTTTTTTCTTTTTAAAGAAATAGAGACTTAGAAGAGAAAATGAACTGCAAACACAAACACATTTTCTTTCAGACTTCTTTGCCAACCCTTTGGCACTCTGTCATGGATTCTCCAGTTTACTTGGCAGGAGGAGGGTTTTGTTTTAGAGGTAAAGGACCTAGACTTTTATGTGTCTTGTATATACATTCATTGCTGTCCACTGTCAAGAGAGTTCATTGAGAGCAGGTTTGGAAACTTCCTGAACATCTTCTTTGTTGTAAAACATTGTCTCTGTTCTTAAGGAGCTTAATTTTTGTGAGAAATACAAAGGCTGGAGCCATCGAACACCTTTATATCGAGGAGATAAGAGTACACATATGAATGGGCACATTTTATTGCACCAGTTAAAATTGTTTAAGGCTTTGATTTTTTTTTTTTTTAAATGAACTTTCATGTGGTTTTAAGGAGCTGATACTTAGACTTTTTCTTGGTCCTGTAGTATTGGTTTACTTGATTGCTGTAATTAGATGGTAAATCTTCTAGTTTGTGTAAAATGATTTCTCTCTCCTTATTCTTTTTATTTAAAACTGATTTAGCACTCCTCATTACTTTGAATTTCCACATAAACTTTTGGAGAAGCTTGTCTATTTTATGAAAAAATCTATTGAATTTCAATAGAAATTGAGTTAAATTGTCAGATCAATTTGTTGAGATTTGACATCTTTACCGTGTTGAGTCTTCAATTTACGAACACAGTATGTCTCTATGTTTAAGTATTGCTTGATTTACTTCATCACTGTTTTATAAATTTCAATAATAGGTCCTGTATGATTTTTATAAGGTTTATATCTAGGGTTTTTTTTTTTCTTTTATTATAAGTGGCGTTGATTTTTAAACTTTCAATTTCCACACAAGTTTTGGTAGTATGCAGAAACGTAATTAAAATTTGAATGTCATTTTGGTATCCTGCAACCCTGCTGAACTGTAGGCGTTTATTTGTTTTGATAGAATGCTTTGGGGTTAGAAAACATAGAAGTATTATCTACAAAAGAGACAGTTTTACTTCTTCCTTACCATCTGTATACCTAGTATTTTCTTTTCTCGTCTGCTGTACTAGCTAGGATTTCCAGTATGTTGTTGAACAGTAGTAGTAAGAATGGATATCCTTGTCTGGTTTCTGATATTAGAGGGAAAACATTCAGTTTTTCATCAAGTCTGATGTTAGTGTAAGGGTTTTTTTTATAGAAGTTTCTTATCAAGTTAGAAATTTTCCCATATTCCTAATTTGCTATGTGTTTTTTTCCTTGTTATTGTGAATGTTGAATTTTATCATACGCTTTTTCTCTACCAATTGATATAATTTTGTGTTTTTTCATCTGTAGCTTGTTGATATGATGTATTACATTAATTTGAGTTTTGAATGTGGAATCAGCTTTATGTTCTTGAAATAAGCCCTACTTAGTTTAGAGTATAATTATTTTTGTATATTACATTACAGTATTCAGTATGCTAGTGTGTTGTTGAGGAAGTTTTCCTCTAATTTCATGAGTGGTAATAATACTAGTTCATTCTTTCATTCATTTTTGTTTGTTTTTTGTCTTTTGTTTGTTTCATACTGCCATTGGTTTTGGTGTCTAGGTGATAGTGGCCTCCCAATATGTATTGGGAGTATTCTTTTATTATGTGGAAGATAGTATATAGAATTGGTTTTATTTTTAATGTTTGGTAGCATTCTCCAGTGAACCATTTATGCCTGGAGATTTTTCTCTGGATGCTTTTTAATTATGTATTTATTTTATTTAATATGTATAGAACTGTTCAGAATATCTGTTTCATATTGGATGAATTTTCATAGTTGTCCTTTTTTAGGAATTGTTCCATTTCATCTAAATTTTCTTATTTGTTTCAAGTATTCCTTTATTATATTGTTTATGGTGGAAGAATCTACTCATACCTCCTGTTAAATTCCTGATATTGGAAATGTGTCAACTCTCTTTTTTATCTTTGTTAATCTTCTTAGATACTTACCATTTTTTGAGTCTTTTTAAAGAAGCAGCACTTTATACCACTGTTTTTTCTCTCTTTTTGTTCCTGATCTCACTGATACTTGTATTGACCTTTATTATTCTTCCATCTGCTTTGCTGGTATTTTCCTTCATCATTTCTTGGGATAGATGCTTAGATTACTGATTTGGGCTTTTCTAATATAAGCATTACATTCTATAAATTTTCCTCAGCACTTTCCTCACAAGTTGTAATACATTTTAATTACATTTCATTTGGTTCTAAGAATTTCTTTATTCAAGACTTCCTCTCTAACCTATAAATTATTTAGAAGTACATTGTTTAATTTCCTAGTGTTTGGAGTATTTCATGCTTTTTGATAATGACTTCTCATTTGTTTTATATTTGATCTGGTTGTTTAAATTTGTTGAGATTGCTTTATGACCCAAAATATGGTCTATCTTGATGAATGTTTATAAGGTTGCTTGAAAAGAATGTGTATTCTACTGTCATGGGATGGAGTTTGTATAAATGCCCACGTGATCCTGTTGGTTGATGATGTTATTCAGATTTTCTCTATCTTTGATGATTTTCTGTTTAGTATTGCTCTCAATAGCTGCGAGAGGGATTTTGAAGTCCTGCAGTATAATCTGGAATTGTCTGTTTCTCCTTTTAAGTTCTATCAGTTTTTGCTTTGAGTATTTCAAAGCTCTGTTGTAGGTGCATACACATTTAGGATTGCTCTGTCATCTTGGTGTGTTGACTTTTATGTCATTGTGTAATGTCCCTTTTTGCCCCTGTAAATTTTCTTTGGAGTATACTTTATCTGATATTAATATAGTCACTGTTGCATTTTTGGGGTAATATTGTGCACTTTTTGGTTTATATTGTTCCATAATTTTATTTTCAGCCTTATGTATATGATTTGAAGTGAGTCCCCGGGAATAGCACATATTCAGGCCATGCTTTGTTTTTATCCATTTTGCGGATTTCTTTTTTTCAGTTGCTGTATTTAGACCATTTAAGTTTAAAGTAATTACTGATATGTTAGGGCTTAAGTTTGCCACTTTTTGATTTGGTTTTTCTTTGTTCCCTGTTTATTTTTCCTCTGTTGTTTTGGGTTTTTTTGTTTGTTTTTTATCTTTTGTTTTGCCTTCCTGTGGGTTACTTTAATTTTTAGAATTCCATTTGATATATCTATGATGTTTTTGAGTATATCTCTTTGTATTTTAGTAGTTATTTTAGGTATTGTTTTATACACATATAATTTATCACAGCCAATGGTGTCAATACCTTAGCACTTTGATATGTAGAAATCTTACTTTCATTGGTTCCTTTCCATTCCCCACTCTTTAGTGTAATTGTGTTAAGTACTTCCTCTTTATACACTGAGCATCATAGTGGATGATGTTTTTTGCTTCAACTATCAAACAATTTTTGCAAAACCCATGAGAAGTGTAGTCTGTTTACCTCTACTTTTATCCATTCCATTATTCTTTCTTCTTAAAATCTCAAGATTTTTTTTTTTTTTTTTGGTTAGCATTTCCTTTCTTTTTTGCAAACTCCTATACAGATCTTCCTTCACTTGTGATGGAGTTACACGTCAATAAACCCTTTTTAAGTTGAAAATACCGCAGTCAAAAATGCATGTAGTACACCTAACGTACTGACCATCATAGTTTAACTAGCCTGTGTTGCGCATACTCAGAACACGTACATTAGTTTACAGTTGGGCAGAGTCATGTGACACAAAACCTGTTTTATAATAAAGTGTTGAATATCTCTTGTAATATACTGACTACTATACCGAAAGTGAAAAACTATGATTGTATGGGTACTTATTAACATACACAGCTGGGCCTAAAGAATGTTTGAAGTGGTGAACTAAAATTAATTGCTGGATAATGGGGATGCTACAGTGACAAGATCACCAATTTCTCTTCCTTGTGATGAGGCTGAGGAATGGCTGGTAGACGGCACTAGGACATCAACACTTGTTGATGGTTTAGCCAGTATAGTGTTCTTTGGGAAGATACCAAGTTTTGACTGTGCAGTTTGTTTCTTTTTATTATTTATTTTTCTGTAGCAAGCAAGAGCATCCTGTATCTGCCCATCAGCTCTTGTGAATGTCTTGTGCCTGACATCCATGTCTTCTAACTTCCAAATGCCACTGCTGATAGTAGCAGAGTCCTCTGTCAGTTTGTGACCTTTCTTGTTGCTTCATGTGTAACAGTTTCTACGTCAACTTCTTTATTTCTTTGTCCTTCCAGTTTGATCAGCTCCTCAATAGAAAGCTTTTCAGCCTCAGTGCCAACAAGCTCAGGAATATCCTCATTATTAATGTCCAACCCTGGCTGTTTCCCAAGCACTAGTATCTTGTTACTTACTATTCATCAACACCAGAATCTTTGCTAAATCCTCTGAGTGTGTTCACATATATCTTCTATCGTGCATTGCTACATGACTTCTCATTCAAAGAATGTGAAAATCTTTCTAAAACTTGGAGCATTTGGCTAGATTCAGTCACTTCAGCAGCCTATACAAATCGCATAAGTAGTATGCTTTGAACATACCTGTTGCACCTTGGTCCATTGATTGAGTGTAGTTGTCTTTGTTGGCAAATGTACATTGACATCAGGGTGTATGTCCCTGAAATGCTGTGGATGCCCTGAAGCATTATCTCAGATAAGAAGAATCTTGAATGGGATGTTGTCTTGCCTACAGTAGTCTCTTGCCTGTGGAATAAAACAGTTTGAAAACGAGTCTTTAAACAGTGCTAATGTCATCCAGGTTTTCTTGTTATGGTGATAATAAATGGGAAGCACATACTTGCTCACGTTCTTGAATACTCTAGGGTTCTCTGAGTAAAAAAGTCTTTCATTTGAACTCTGAAACATTTCCACCCAAAAGCAGCATTATATGTTTTTCAGTGCTTTGAATCCTGGCACTGTCTTGGACTCGACAAATGTATGAATGCCCCAGCATAACCCTTCCAGAACAAGTTTGTTTTATTGTCATTGAGTATTTGTTCTGGCAAGTATTTCTCATCTACAGTTACGCTGTGCAGCTCTTCCTTAAAAGCTTCAGCACCTTCAGTATGGGCACTTTCTGCCTCACTGCTAACCTTCAAATTATGAAAATTATGGTGCCTTATGAAGCACTGGAATCGCTTAAGACTTTCTATAAACATTTGTGTATCTGTGGGGTCATCAGCATGCTTTTTAGTATATTGAAAAGACTTCTTCCCTTAGGTTGGATTGTCAGTGGGCTAAATAGTATGTGCTGTTGTATTTGGTCTTCTATCCATGTGCCAAGTAATTTCTCAAGGTCGTCAATCGGCCCATCTCTTTTCTTCTTGATGACAGTGGATTTAAACCAATACTGACCATTAATATGATTGTTGGTTAAGAAAGTCCTAACTCACATGTGATGGCCATTACTAGCTTGCCACCTTCATGCTAGGTAATTATCTTGAGTTTTTTCTCAAGAGTAATTGCCTTTCTCTTCTCACCAGAGGCGGGAGGCACAGATGGGTGTTTTGTAGAAATGATGGGATGGGAAAACACAAGACACGATACCCAGAAATGCTGGCAGCATAGTACACTGTAGAGTATCAGTAGTCTACCCTTGTGATTGCAGGGCTGACTGGGAGATGTGCTGCCCTAGCGTCACAAGCGAGTATCACATTGCATGTTCCTAGTCTGAGAAAAAAAATCAAAGTTCAGATTTTGAAGTACAGTTTCTGCTACATGTATATCACTTTCACAGTATCATAAGGTAAAAGAAATCTTAAAACCATTCTAGGTCATCTGTAGTCTTTCTTATGGGGAAGGTCTTCTAGTAATAAATGTTTTTTTCTTTATCTACGAATATAAGTCTCCTTCATTCTAGTAGGATATTTTTGTGGGATACAGTATTTGGGGTCAGCAGTTCTTTCCTTTTCCTTGAAAAGCATGTCATTTCCTTCTGTTCTCCTTGGTTCCAGATGAGAAGTCTGCCATTTGACCCATTGTTTTTCTATCTGTAATGCTCTTTCTGCCAGGCTGTTTTCATTGTGGTTTTTTATTGTATATAGAGTTAAAAAGTGTGATTATATACTGGCATGAAATTTTGGGGGTTTATCCTGTTTGATGTTTGCTTAGCTTTTTGAATCTGTTGGTGTGTGCCCTTTGCCAATTTGGAAGATTTTTAGATATTCTTCAAATATTTTTTCAGTCCCACCGTTTCTCCTCTCTTTCAGGACTCCAGTAATGTGAGTGGTAGATCTTTTGTTCTTGTCCCAGAGGGTCCTTGGACTCCCAGTCCCTCCCTGTTCCCCAGTCTGTTTTCTCTTCGTTGCTTAGAGTGATTTATTTCCATTGATTTCTCTTTGAGCTCACTGAATCTTTTCTTTCTCGTATTTAATCTATTGAACTCATCCAGCAATTTTCATTTTGGTTTTTTATTTTCTCAGTTGTTTAATTTCTGTTTGTATCCTTTATACATCTTCTGTTTCTCTGCCTAGTTTGTTGTGCCAAAGAAAGACTCTGAGAAAGCATGCAGTACTGTGTAGTCCAAAGTCCTATTTTCTGGTGGTTTATCTTGACGTTGGAATAGAAATCCTAGATTATAGGGAGGAATGGAAGGCCTGCAGTCTTCTGTGTTGGTATCCATGTATATTTCTAAGAACAGACTTGAGAATTGAGAGTGATATTCAGAATGTTTAGAGTTTTGTTCTCCAGGAAAGGTTTCTGTGTAAAAGTCCCCAGGTCTCTATAACCGCCCCCCACCCTCGCTACTGGAAAGTAGAGCATTTCTATGAAACCTTTTCTAAGCTGAAATGGCATTAGGAAAGAAGCAGTTACCATTAATTTATGTGAAAAAAATTTTTTTAGCATTCCCAGACTCAAAAAATAACCTCTCTTAGGGTTTTCTGATACTTTAGGACATCTTGGTAACAGATGCACAAAATAAATCAAGATAAAGCCCAGATGCTCACAGACACAGTTCAAAGCTATGTTGGCTCGATGCTGAGATTCTGAGTAGTTCCTGGGGAAGGAGCTTCGTGGTTCCAGTCTTGCTGCTTGGGGTGTGCACTGCCTCTGGAACACCTTGCTACAAAACAAATTGCTGAATTCTGTTTTCACTTTTCAACTTTTTTGATACGTGAGAAAATCCTTCTCAGATTTCTTCTGGTTAGTGAAAGCAAGTACTAATGTAGGTCTTCTGTAAAAGCAAAGTGGCGTAAGCAAACTTTTGAAAAACAGTACCTGTGTAGCCTCAAAGGAGAAAGAGGTCCCTCCTCTTCAAGGACCACTTCCTCTTTGTGGTTGGACACATATCCCCAATCCCTGATTTGTCTCTTTTATACCCCCACTGCTTGGTCCTTAACTTCTCTCTCTTAATCCCCTTCTGTCCTCCTAATCTATACCTGTGTTCAAGTCTGTAGTCTCACCCCCAGGCACCTTCTGCCCCACATGCCCAGTGAGCTCTGCCCTTCTCTTTCTCTCATAGGCACACCCTGTGTAAATGTTCTGTCCACTGTCCCCACCCACTCATGTCCCTTTACCCTACTGACAACTAAACAGTGGTCTCCACCACTGTCACCTGACTTAAGCAAGTCTCACAAAGTTCCCTCTTGTCCTCCCACCCTTCTCCACCCCACCCCCAACACAAACAGTCTGTTATTGGACCTTTTTACTGCTGTCCACCTCTTTGACTTGAAGGTACTTTCCTGGTTTCTGTGAGTTTCTGCCCTACTCTTTCAGAGGATCTGTGTCTTCTTCCATCTGTTAAACAGTTGCGCTTCTCAGAATCTGTCTGTCGCCCTTGCTTTCTCATCTGCGAGGTGTTTCATGAGTGAGTTAATTCCTCCCTCGAGGTATTTTATGCTCAGTGATCTACAGAGTTCCCCAAATCCTTGTCTCCAGGTTGAATGTTTCTGGTCATCCTTCCACGCCTTGGCAGTATTCGTACGTACTGAGCCTGTCTGCATGTGTCATGTGGTCATGGCCATCACCATGAGGATGCACCTGTACTAGTCATGAGAGCAAGCAGATACAGTGTGTTACTATGTGTCAGTCGTTGTTTTGAATGTTTTACACACACCAACTCTTCATCTTTGTGATAACTCTTTGTGATAGATGATGTTATCTCCATTTTACAGATCAGAAAACTGAGGAACAGAAAGGCTAAGGGATTTACCCAGAGTTGTACATTTAAACAAAAAGTATGAGACTAGGGTTTTGAGGCCAGCTAGGGTAGCTGCAGGATTCATGTCCGTATCCTTTCCTATATTCCGTTTCATAGGATAAGTCTGTTTTTCTGGTCACCATCATTTTTATTAAAATGGGTCAAATTATGCTCATTTAGCTTTAATCCCTTTTCTCATTTGACTGTACACCTTGGCCATTCCTTCAGGTTGAGTGAGATAAACCAGACTTTTTAATGGCTGCATAATCTGTTGTAACGTAGAAATTTACAGAAAATTTCTGGGTTTCAAGTGGTAGGGAGGTAGAAGAGGGTTACAGGAGGCATTTGATTTTACACATCGTGTTTGAGGTGCCTGAGAAACATCTCAGTGAATCCCACTATGTTCTGTCTTGTTGCCAACCTGGACACCTTGCACCCATTTTTCTTTCATCATCCCCACATCCAGCCAGTGTCTCATTCTATTGTCCTTAGCTTTTTATTTTCTTTGGTAGACACTTGATGTATATGTGTCTTAGTAAATGGCCACACACAGCAGTGTATTTTTATTATAATGTTTGCCCCCCCTCCCCGAATGTTTACACAAAGCTGTGTATATAGTTGGCACAGTCTATAGCATATGTTGACCTCAGAGAGAAACCACTACGGCTCTTATGGCAGATCTCTTAAGACTTGAAAAGTCATAATGGTGGTAGAGGCGTTGGCGTATAGCTCAGTGGTAGAGCATTTGCATAATGAATGGTGGTATTGGAAGTCCTCAAGACTACCCCTGGTTTAATGATTTGCTAGGAAGACTCAAAGGACTCAGCATATACTCAACTGATTTATTTATTACAGCAAAAGGATACAAAGCAAACTCAGCCAAGGGAGAAGGCAGAAGTACTGAAGTTCTTCAGGAGTTCTGAGTGCTTAAGTTCCATCAGTGAGTAATGACAGCATCTGTGAAATGTCTACTAGGGAAGCACATTAGAAACCATGCCCATGGGGCGCCTGGGTGGCTCAGTCGGTTAAGTGTCTGCCTTCAGCTAAGGTCATGATGCCAGGGTCCTGGGATTGGGCCCCACATCAGGCTCCTTGCTCAGCAGGGAGCCTACTTTCTCCTCTGCCCCTGCCCTGCTTGTGCCCTCTCTCTGTCTCTGACAAAGAAATAAATAAAAATCCTTTAAAAAGGAAGGAAGGAAGGAAGGAAGGGAGGGAAGGAAGGAAGGAAAGAAAAAGAAGGAAAGAAGAAAGAAAAGAAAGAAAAAAGAAAGACTCCATGCCCAGGGTTTTTATTGGGCACTCTTTCTAGAATCAAAATTCTAGACCTCCAGAAGGATAGCAGGTCACCAGCATAAGCCATATTGCTGACACAAACAATAGGCACACTGAGCCATTTGTCATTTCTGGGAATTATGGGAAACCTCCTGAAATAAAGTTCCCAAACGCCACCCAAGGGCAAACTTTGAAGCTCAGAGGATAAAAGTTTTGGGCCTGTGATGTCAGCTCTTCTTCACAGTGACTTGAATGGTACTACAAGGTTGAGTATACTCACGTATCTTTTCCAAGCCTTAAATATAGTTTGCTGCAATGAAAAACTCCTAGCTTTGAGGAGACGGCTTATATACATGTAAACCATTGTAACTAAGTCAAGGTACAGTGGGTATTCTTAAAAAGTAGGGTTTAATTTAATGGTGACAAAGTACGGAGACTGGTGAGACAGGCTTTTGCCTCTCTTTATACAGATACGACTTTGGGTGATTTGATTTGCAAATATTCCCTCTTTTGCCTTTATTTCTACAAAGATAAAATGGCCAGGTCAGTGCTGTTATTTGCATTGCACGTGTGTCAGTAATTTCTCATTTACTCTTTGTTCCCGCTCCAAAAAGAAAAATATGTGGTCATAATGATTTCTGCATCATTAAATGTGCATAACTTGAGATTAAAGAATGTGGTGTTGCGGGCTTCATCAGGCTGACGGATCTGTCAGAGTGAGTGACTGGGAGGGAGTGGGAGCGTTGGGCTCCAGCTGGGAGGGCCCTCTACGTAGAGACCTGATGCTGGAGGCCTGTGGGACTCTGGCCTCTGGGAGTATACGCAGCTCCCTCTGGTCTCACAGTTGTGCGATGCAGGGATGCCTCTGAAATGCTCGATGATGTCATCCTTGAATTCTGATGGTTAACGACGACCTATAATCTGCTCGCTCACAGGTAGGTCACACATCTCACAAGTGAATGGTGGGAGCTAAATTGTAAATGGGCAACTGGGTTTTCGCCTTCCTTGGAGCAGTGGAGTGTCAAGAGCGTGGGCCCTCTAGTCAGACTGCCCGGTTCCACTTCCTGGCCTTGTTCTTAGCTGCTGGATGTTGTTGTTGTTGTTGTTGTTAAGTCCCTGTTTATTCTGCTTGTGTGTGTGTCTGTGTCAAGCAGGTGTTGTCATTGTGAAGTTTCCCATGTGGGACCTTGCTGCTGTGCAATCCACTGCCCCCTCCCTGGTCCATCCAAACATCATCTGACACCAGCTTCTGCTTTACCTTCCGCTTTTATCCTCCAGTCGATTCTCCAAACTGAAGCTGGAGATACGGCTCCGATTTGATCATGGAGGGCTCCCCCCCCGCCCCCTTTCCCTAAAATGTTTCATGACTTCCTTTTTTATCTTGGGATCAAAACCAAATCCTTAACATGGCCCATCCATGGACCTTAACCTGGTGTGGGATGTGCCTAATTTACTACCTTCTCTCTTGCACAACTCTGGTCTCTCTTCACTTCCGGTTTCCCTTTCCTCCACTTTCCCACCTGCTATGGTCTCTTCCCTCCCCACGCTGCCCATTTAGGGCATGCTTAGCCCTCCCATCTCATCTCACATAGCACTTCCTCAGGGAACCTGTCCAGCACACCCATCTAGATCATAACCCTGTATACATGGGTTCTTTGCTCCCCAAAGCCACCTTCCTGCTTGATGGTTTGCTAAGAGGATTCGCTCGACTCAGAACTGCTGTTGTACTCACAGTTACTGTCTGTGACAGCACAAGGACACAGGTCAGGGTCACCAAAGGGCAAAGGCACACAGGGTAAAAAGTCCAGTGGAAACTAAGCCCAGCTAAGCTTCCAGGTGTTCCCTCCAGTGCGGTCGCACAGGGGCTGGCTTAACTCTCGGCACAGATGTGTGACAGTATGTTCACGTATCGCCAATGAGGGAAAGTCACCCAGGCTTCAGTGTCCAGGGTTTCTTCCTGAGGCATGCAGTCCCTTCGTGACTGACCACGGATACTCGGTGGGGTCGCACAAGGCAAAGATACAGTGTGGCTCAGAGCCTCGGGCATACAAAACCCACCATTCTCTGTGAGTCACACTGTTGGCATAAATTACCCGGTCAGACTGATGCAGCGGGGCCTGCAGATACAGGCCTAACGTCACTCTTACCAGGCCAGATGTTCAGGGACTCAGGTTGTCTTCTTAGAGCAGGTCAGGGCCCAGTTCTCTGGGACGCGCAGCGTTTGAGCAGCCAAAGCCTGTTCAGTGAACACTTTGCTGCACAGTCCCCCGTGCTGGCCCTTGGCTTAGGCTCTGTGACAGCAGAACAGTGATCTGTGCCTGAGCGTCTCTCTGCAGTAAAGCACTGCTGTGAGGGTGCGCTGTAGTATCGGCGGAAATCTGCTTACCATGTGAAGGAGGCAGTGTGGGGCAGGGGTAGATTAGAATAACAACAATCCGCACTGTGAAGCCATTACATTCATGTCCACATTACTAATTTGATAACCTGTCCCTTCTGGTCAACTGTTTGTACTTGGTGATAAACCATCTCCCCTGTCACTACCTTAATTTAAGTCCGCATCCTCACCCATCTGGAATGCAGTCAGAACTTTCTAACAGACCTTCCCCCTCTCATGCCCCTTCCATAATCTAACTTCCATCTAGCACTCAGAGTAATCTTTTTGAAATATGAATCCGGTGACATCACCACTTTACTTAAAACCCTGCCATACCTACCCATGTCACAGTGTATTAACTGTATTTTCTTATCTGTATTCTTGATGCTCTGAATTTGGGGCCTTGCTCTCTGCAGCGAGGCTGGCTGCCGGTTCCTGGATAACCAGTTCTTAGAGATAGCAAACTACTGATAGGGGACTTGCCTTTCATATGCGGATTAGACAATCCAAAGACCCTAATGGGAGCCACCCCCTTCTTCCTGGCTTTCCCACTTCAGGAGACAATATTCTGTGCTGATCGTCCCAGGTCCTGGTACCAGACAAATAGGGACCCCCCCCCCCCCCAAGCCTGCCAATAGTATTCAAAATAGCCAGTCCTACACCGTCTCCCCTGCCCTGCCTCGCCTTTCCTGTGTTAAATGCAAAAGTTCTGGACCATTTTTTGTCCTCCACTTTTGCCTCCTGACCCATCCTGGTTTTCACACGGCCCTGCATCCTGAGTCTAGGGATTTGTAAGAATAAACTTCTTCCTTTATGATAATCATTTCCCTCCTCAAAATTTGCTCAGATAATGAGTCCCCCAGTGGCTAGCTAAGGGAACAGTGTTTCACACAGAAAACACCTAGGACAAGAAAACAAGTGGGAGAGCGGTGGGTACCTGAAGAAGGGCAAGAAGGCTAGTGTGGCCAGAGCTGCACCTATAAGGGTTCAAGTGGGACAAGATGAATCAGAGAGATAAATGGAGACCTCGTGTAGTGCCTTGTAGGCCATCAACAGGAGGCTGGAATGTTGCCTATATGCTCTAAAATGTACCCAGGGGAAAATAAATAAATAAAATGTACCCAGGAATTGGTTGATCTGGTATGACTCGTTAGACTTGTCCCAGCCATGTTACTTGGTACTGCAAAACTGCTTTCATTCTACTCTCCCACTCTTGCTCATCTGTTCTATTTCCTATCTCCACAGCACTCCCTCCTTTCAACCTATATTGTGTAGTGTTTTCATTGTTCTTCTTTTTAAATTATTGGTTGTTAGGATGAAAGATCCTCTACAGCAGGAATGCATTCTTTTTTGGTATATATGTGTCCCCATTGTTTAGTGCAGCCCTGTCAAAAAACTGGCACTCAATAAATATTGAATTGATCAAATAAATTATCTATAAATATATTTTTAAATCATTATGAGTGACAAAAGAGAAATAGAAGAGTGATATTGAGGTGGAGGATTACTTTAAAATTGAGAGAGATGGAGAGACCCCTATGAGGAAGGAATGGTTGACATGAGGAGTCTCATCACCCTGGACCACTTGTCTACAATCTAGGTATGAATGACTCAACACTATATCCTTCACAGCACTTTGCAAAGTGCCTTCCCTCAGCTCCTCTAGGAAATATTTGTAGAGTGAATGTTGAGTGGATTTTACCATAAGGCTCCTAAATGCTCCCATTGTTCGGACTATTGGTTGTTGATCTACTAGTTCCCTGTCTCTGCTCCCAGAAACTAGCGTGTAACTCTATGGGGAACTACAGTCCGTGGGTGACAGTCATTGTTTGGGATTAGGATATGTTTGTGCTCCTGGTTCAATGAGAACAAGAGAGATTCTACAAGGATTGGAAGGAAGAGCTGACTGGAGCTGTCACCTGTTTGAGGGTGATTCCCCACTAAGTGACAGGGGCTGAACACAAAGATTACAGAACTCCAGGGTCGTGACCCATTTAATACATTCCTGTCCAGAGAGAATTTGGGAGTTGGTGAGTTTTTCCACCTACAGAGAACTAGAGAACATTCATGGGGTTTGAGGAGAGACTTCCAGAATTATATTGCTTTCAACAAAGTTCTGAGGCAAATTGCTCCATAGCCTGAACCAAAAATATTCAAGGTTCTTGGGGTCCTGTGGTGTTTGATATTTGTTCTGCCCCAGGCAAGGTACTCCCAGGTTTGTCTTTCCAGGTTCTCTGGTTCCCCCAAGCAAAATTACTGAGCCAGTGCTCTTGACCTGGGAGTGGGGACCATGGCCCACTTCTCTCTGACACCCCCATTTGGAGAGCTGAAGGATCAGTGGGGTGGGTGGGAAGTAGCTTCAAGTCTTTTAGGCTGCCTTCTCCTAGTGTGGAAATACTTCCTTTCAGCGGGGGTGAAAATGATAGCGTACCAGTATTCTCAGCAGCATGGTGCCCAACGTGGAGCCTCCAACCCAGAAGTGGTGACTTGGTGGAAGAGACTTCTGGGACCATGTTGGCTAGGAATTTAACCTTAGCAACAACTAGCTAGGAGCAGGATGAGAAATGCAGACTTCCTGCCCCTCCTGGGAAGGTGACTCTCCAACTGGGAGTTGGGAGTGAGGGATCCCTGTGCTCTCATCTGCACCACTGTATAGTGGATTTTCTATCTGGCTAAATTGGGAATGTTGAAGGACAATGAATGTCTCAGTTCAAATACCACAGACTCTCACTGCTTTTACAGAATTATAGATCATCTTGAATAAATGTTCTTCATTTGTTGTATATCCTTAGGAACATTTTCCATAGACATTAAATCTTGTTTTGTTTTTGCTTGTTTTAAAACTTTCACCAGTTTCACTGGGGAATGAGTCCACGTAATTACTCATCTTGTCAAGCTAGAAGTCCCTCTATGCTCTTTTTAAAATTAAACAATTTTAGATTAAGTGTAAAGTGGCAAATATAGAGTTCCCATGTAACTTCCACCCAGTTTCACCTCATGTAAATATTTTTAGGATGTATGGTACATTTGTCAAAGCTAAGAAATTAACATTGATACAACACTGTTTACCTTACAATTTGGATTTTACTAAATTATTTTCCCCACTAATGTACTTGTGTTGCAGGATCCCATTCCAGGACATCAAGTTGCATTTAATCATTTTATGTTTAGTTTTCTCTCATCTCTGACAACTGCTCTGTCATCTTTTGTTTTTCATGATCCAAACACTTTTGATGAGGATTCATCAGGTATTTTATACGATGCTCCTCAATTTGCATTTATTTATTTTTAAATGAGTGAAGTTGGGGGTTTTGGGGAAGGACATCATAGAAAAGCTTTTTGCATTGTACTATGTGGTACATTGTGTCAACATGACATTACTAATGATGCTAGCCTTGATCAGGTGGTAAGGGTGGTGTCTGCCATTTTCCTCTGCTGTCAAGTTACCATTTTTCTCTCTCCAATCTTAGTCACTAAGTCCAGTCAACTGAAGGGAATCAAGCTCCATCACCTGAAGTAAGAGTATCTATATGTATTACTTGGAATTCTTTAGGAAGATTTCTCTTATCTCCCTCTATTCATTTACATGAGAGCACTATTCTTGTTTTTTAAAAAATTGATAAATACAAGTACTTACAAGAAATATGCATGTTGTGGGGCGCCTGGGTGGCACAGCGGTTAAGCGTCTGCCTTCGGCTCAGGGCGTGATCCCGGCGTTATGGGATCGAGCCCCACATCAGGCTTTTCCGCTATGAGCCTGCTTCTTCCTCTCCCACTCTCCCTGCTTGTGTTCCCTCTCTCGCTGGCTGTCTCTATCTCTGTCGAATAAATAAATAAAAAATCTTAAAAAAAAAAAAAAGAAAAAGAAATATGCATGTTGTGATTCCCATTTTAGACACATGGGGAGAAAAGAAAGGGGAGGTCTACTCCTTCGTGATGTGTTTAGTAATTGTGACAGGACAGCAGGGTCAAACGCACACCCTGTTTCCATTTTTATAACTATGCTCAATTCATTGGAAGCTGCACTTTTCTCACCTTGGCCTGAGAGAAAACAAAACAAAACTAAAGAAGTAACCGATGATAACTTCTAAGAAATTTTGTAATACATTCTTGAAGGACTGTCAGAATTCCTAACATGATTTTGTTGGTTTCTTGTTTGCAATTACTTAACGCCGGGTTGGTTCAGGGTTCGCCCCTGTCCATTCCTTTCTCCACCTAGTCTCACTCTTGTGGACCCTTGAGATAGCGGCATCTGCTAACAACTCCCGAATTTCTGTGTCCACGCACGACCCTCTGCCGGCCCTCAGACACAGGTCGATGTGCCCACGGGAAACAGGCACTTGAAACTGCCCTTGCTCCAGACTGGAGTCCCGACGTCCCCCCAGCCTCGCTCGCGTGCGGCCTCCCCTCCTCAGGGGCTCGCACACCGCTCCTCGGGCTCCCGGGGCCCACTCCGCGTGTCAAGGCCCCGCAGCACGTGGCGCTGGCCGAGAGGCGCCGCGTCGGAGGGGGCTTCCGGCGTCCTCGTCTCCGCCGTCACCTTACCGCTCGAGCAGCCGTCTTCCCTCCAGGAGGATCGCCGGGAGGTGAGGCGCACGGGGAAAGTCACAAGCCGAGCCAAGGCGGGACCCTGCACGTGCCCTGACCCCGGGCGGAGGTCCCCGCCTCCTGAGCCTCGACTTCCCCGGGCATGAGAGGGACGGCCTCGCCCCGCCCCTTGATCCCACTCTGAAGAAGAGGGTCTGAGGCGGTCCCTGGACCTCGCGTACTCCTCCGGAGAAGACACGCTTGGAAAGTGCCCCCACCGCCCATTTTCTGTAAGGAAAAAACCACATTACCCAGAAGGTTGTGCTCCGCGTGTCTGCGCGGGCGCTGGGCCAATGACTGCCCAGGCCAGGGGCATTTCCTTCAGCCCGGACCGGCTGGGCGGGACTTCCGGTCCCAATAAGGCGTACATCATCCGCCTGTGCCGGGCAGGTCCTCTCCCGGCTGTGGGGCTTTGAGCGGTGGGCCGGGCACCTTTCCGAGGCCCGAGCGGAGAAAGTGGCGTGGACCGTAGGTCCCACCTCCGTATCTTTGTACTCCCGACACCCGTCCCTCATCCTCTGTAACAGGGTGTCACGTGAGCCCCCTGGGGCGCGGGTCGCTGTCCCCGCAGCCGAAAAGCTACGCCCTGGGCCTCGGACGCATTTCACACTGAGGAAACTGAGGCTCGGAGTACGACAGTCAGTCGAGGTCACCCCGCTCTGGGCAGCGAAACGGTGGCAGTCGGCTGAATCCCGCAGGCCCCTCGGCCGCTGCCCCTCCGGGTCCTGCTCTGTGCACAGGGTCCCATGATGGCGGCGGCGTGGATGGACCCTGCGCAGGTGAGTGGACGATGCGCTTAGCATTGCTGCCTCTCTGCTGCGGAGGGGCCCCTGGGCAGCCTGAAGGCCAAGAATGCCTTTCGATTTCCTTTTCTCCTTGTCGTTTGTTTACAGCAAGTGGCGTTGGCTTGTCACTTTATCCGTAGTCTTACATCTGTGGCGGGTCTCTGACAGGTGTTCGCTCAGTGCAGGAAGGATGAAAGGTGCATACTTCCAAGGGCTTCCGTCACTTATAAATCCAGCCCGCTGCCATGACCTGTAGGTGCCTACCGGGTTCTCCCGCCGACCTCCTCTGATCTTGCCTTCTTTCCCGATGCACCAGCCTAACCATGCTAAGTTCTCTTTCATCCCCCCAACTTTTGTCCTAGCACTGGCCTTTGCCTGGGATGCTGCCCCTGTGACTTTGCAGGGCCTCCCTCTGACATCCTTCTGGCCTCTGCTCAGATGTCACTCGCTTGGAGAGCACTTTCCTAACAGTTCTGGCTAAAATGGCCCCTTCCCAGCTTGCCCATCATCTGGCTTTTTTTTTTTTTTTTTCTTTTTTGACAGAGAGGGAGCACAAGTAGGGGGAGCAGCAGCAGACGAAGAGGGAGAAGAAGGCTCACTGCTGGGCAGGGAGACCGATGCGGGGCTGGATCCCAGGACTCTGGGATCATGACCTTAGCCGAAGGCAGACGCTTAACGACTGAGCCACCCAGGCGCCCCTCATCTGGCATTTTTGTGTAGGGAACCATAGGTGTTCATGGTTGAATTTGTCTAGGATGTTGTGGGAGCAAAGAGAAAGCAGTAACAGAAGAACCATGATGGCCGGCCTTCAGTGGTTCTTGCTGTGGCTGACAGGCAGACATAACATATCACCTCATTTAATCCTCAGCTCCTCTGAGTTGGGTTGTGTTATTATCGCTGTTTTGCATGAGAACAACTTGAGCCTCGGAGAGGTTTAGTGCCCCAAATCACTGCAGCTCTTAATAACCAGTGTGTTGACCACCACAGCCTGTATTTTTACCCCTTTCTGTACAAAAAGCAGATAATAATGCCTGGAGGAAACACGTGAAGTCAACTTTGTAAGCCAAGCAGGCTTCCTTACAGGCCTTGGGCATGAGATGGGGATATGGCATTTTAGCAAGTGGAAGTGTGTGGACAAGAAAAGGCAGATTGATTGTTTAAGGAGTCCTCAGAGTACCTGTGTGATTTCCATGGTCCTCCTGTCCCCATCTGCTGAGATGTACCCTGGGAAGGCCAGACTGTGTGGTCATTTGCTGAGTGTTCCATCATACTCTCAGCCGTGACAGACACTGTGACAAGTCAAAGGCTGTTCTCATGGCCACAGCCTGCATTGTCCTCAATAACTTCTATTTTCTGGGCCTGAAGTATTCTTTGCTCAGGCATACGTGCTGTTGAGACTCAGTGGGTGAGTTGGAATTTCCTCAGAGTTGCCAAGGTGGGGGGGGGGTACTGAGGCAAGAAAAAGAAACAGTGACTCAGTGTGGATTCTTCTTGGTAGTCTCTGAGGAGCAGAAGGTGATGGGACCCAGTCCAGGCCCTGCCACTTCCCAAGCAGGTGCCACCACGTCAGGTGATCGTCCTGTGAGGTGGGTGATGATGAGTTCGTTTCTCTGCCCATGTCCACAGAATTATGTTCAATGGTGGCTGAAATGAATGTTGCTAGGAAATTTATTTGAAATGCTTCACATCTTCATTAACTCCTTTGCTATTGGATGAGTGTCAAGATTATGCCATTAGACCCTAGACCAGAGGGACCTCAGTTCAAATCCTGCCTCTGCTCATACCACATGTAAACTGTGGGTGAACTATTAGAGCACCCTGGACCTCAGGGCCCTGACTGGCACAAACATGATAATGATATTGACCTCACAGGCTGTGGCCAGTCACCCCAGTGTTTCTTTTACGAAGATTTTTTCTTTAATTCTCATAACTATTACTGCCGAGTGAGAATTATTGTATTGATCCAGAAATTGAGGCTCAGAGAAACAAAGTGAGGCTCCCGAGTTCACACGGCAGGCAAGTGTTGATTTTAAGACTTTGGATTCAAACCTCAGGAGTACGGCTTCAGAGCTGGGGACTTTCATTCACATGAGCAAGACAGGTAGAGCATCAGCACGAGTCAGGCATGCAGTGAAGATCAGTGAGTCTCGGCTGCTGTTGCTGTAATTATTATTGGTACTGTTTTCATTATCTTTGTTACTCTCTCCCATTCTTGTGGCATCTTAAAGCCCTTACCGTTCTGTGCCTCACAGTCCACGCAGGAAGCTCCTGACCTCTCGCCATTCTTCATTGGCTCCCACATAGGAGGCTCTGTCTCTTATGCTGCTGTAATCAGGGCAAACCAGCATCTCTGCCTCCTTGAGTCCAGCACAGAGCTCAGCCCTCAGGGGGTGTTTGGTCACTCTGCTCCCTTGCCATTGAGAGAGATGGGCTCTGATTCCCATTAATAGCTGCAAGACCAAAACACTGCCTCTCTTTGACTTTGCAGATGCCTGTGACCTTTGATGATGTGGCTGTGACTTTTACCCAGGAGGAGTGGGGGCAGCTGGACCCAGCCCAGAGGACCCTGTACCAGGAGGTGATGCTGGAGACCTGTGGGCTCCTGGTCTCTCTGGGTAAGGCCTCCCTAACTCTGTGGTGTGGGAGACCTGTCATCTCCTTCACTCGACTCTCTGGCTCCAGGCCTGGCTGCTTGAGAAGGCCTCTGTAGCCTTCCTGTCCTCCTCCCCACTTCAGTCATTTTCTAGACTCCTCTCTTCCTTCATACTCTCCTGTGTCTCAGGGAGGGTTAAGCAAGAAACATAGTTTCTTGGAGAAGGGTATGTTGGGAGGAAATGGGGGTGTCTCAGAAAACCTAAAGGCTGGAATTCCAGCTGGGCCCCTTGAGGGACTGATACAGGAACTTAGAGAAACACAATTAATCCCTGGCTTCTGGGGCTTTTGTCCTGGCTTCTCTCTGTGGGTCTGCTTGTGCCTCTGTCTTTTCACAATGATTTTTTTCTGCCACAGCTATTTTGTAGCAGGAAGTGGCCCCCAGTCCTTGCTGTGTGAGGCCCCATGTTCCTTGTCTCTACTTCTTTCTGTATGCTGATACTGTTCCTCTTCACTCATTAAATTCTCCCAACATGCCGTCCTTGGCAAATAAGGAAAATAGGGCCACTGCAGCGAATCCCTCATAAAGCCTAATCTGTTCAATTTAAAAGACACATCTTCATTGTGAAAAGCTCTCCTCTGCGTTTTTTTGGTGGTCACAAGTCCTTTCTTTTGTGAAATGTTGGCCAGAATAGATGGTATTTTGTATTTATGCATGTGTCTCTATTTGACTAAATTACTGAGTGCAGTTCCCAGTTTTTTGTTCTCAGTGGTTCATGAAATGGTGTCTAGCATCACCAGGTCTGCCTCTCTCCCGGACCCCTGTTTCTTGAGGATTGAATCCTCCTGCTCACATCCCCTTTCCCCTCCCCCTCTTACTGCTTCAGCCTTCTTGGACTCGGGTTGCTGGCCCCACACAGGAGTGTTTGCTGTTTCCTTTTTACTGTAGCGCTTAGGAGACCAGGGTCTTTTGTTTGTCCATATAAACTTGAGAATCAGTTTGTTGATATCCACAAAACGACTTGCTGAGAGTTTGACTGGGTTTGCATTGAATCTACAGATCAAGTTGGGAAGAATTGAGCCTTTCTATCCATGAACATGAAATGTCATTCCATTTATTTTGTTCTTTGATTTTGTTTATTGGAGTTTTGTAGCTTTCCTCATATAGCTCCTATATATATTTTGTTAGATTTATACCTAAGTATTTCATTTGGGGAATACTAATGTAAACGGTAATGTGTTTTTAATTTTAATTGCTGGTACATCCGGAGGCATTTTGTATGTTACGCTTGTGTCCTGCAGGCTTGCTATAATTGCTTATTAGTTCCAGAGGTCTTTTGTCGATCCTGTTGGATTTTCCACATAGGTGACCATGTTATCTACAAATAAAGAATTTTATTTCTTCCTTCTCAGTCTGTATACCTTTTTCTTCTCTTATTACATTAGCTGTTTTTTTCAGGATAATGTTGAAAAATGGTTAGAGAGGATATCCTGCCTTGTTCCTGATCTTAGTGGGAAAGCTTCAAGTTTCTCACTTTAATGTGGATTGTGAGCTGTAGGTGTTTTTGTAGATGTTCTTTATCAAGTTGAGGAAGTTTCCCTCTATTCCTATTTTGCTAAGCATTCTTTTTTTTTTTTTTAATGAATGGATGTTGTATTTTATCGATGCTTTTCTGCATCTATCAGTATAATTGTGTGATTTTTCTTTAGCCTGTTGATGTGATAGATTATATTAATTGATTTTTAAATTTTTATCCAGGTTTGTATCTCTGGGATAAATCCCACTGGCTGTGGTATGTAATCTTTTTATACATTGTTGGGTTTGATTTGTTAATATTTTGTGGGGAATTTTTTTACATCTATATTCACGAGAGATACTGTGTATACTTTTCTGTAATGTTTGGTTTTGATATTAGGGTAACGCTGACCTTATAGATTGAGTTAGAAAATATCCCATCTGCCTCTATCTCTGGGAGAGAATGTAGGGACTTGGTATAATGTCTTCTTTCAGTGTTTGGTAAAGTCACCAGTTAACCCATCTGGGCCTGGTGCTTTGTTTGTCTTGGAAGGTTGTGAACAGTTGGTTCAATTTCTGTAATAGATATAGGCCTATGCAGATTGTTTCTTCTTCTTTTTTTTTTTTTTTTTTAAAGATTTTTTATTTACTTATTCGACAGAGATAGAGACAGCCAGCGAGAGAGGGAACACAAGCAGGGGGAGTGGGAGAGGAAGAAGCAGGCTCACAGGGAGGAGCCTGATGTGGGGCTCGATCCCATAACGCCGGGATCACGCCCTGAGCCGAAGGCAGACGCTTAACCGCTGTGCCACCCAGGCGCTCCCAGATTGTTTCTTCTTGTGTGAGTTTTTAGCAGATTGTGTCTTCAGGTAATTGGTGCCTTCATCTCAGTTATCAAATTTGTGAGCATAGAATTGTTAATAGTATTCCATTAATATCCTTTTAATGTCCATGGGATCTGAAGTGATGTCATCTGCTCTATTTCTGATATTAGTAATTTGTGTCATTTTTCATATTTTCTGGCCTGGCTAGAAGCTTATCAATTTTATTGATCTTTTTAGAGAACCAGATTTTGGTTTTGTTGATTTTCTCTATTTTCTGTTTTCAATTTCACTGATTTCTGCTCTAATTCTTATTTCTTTTGTAGTATTTATTTTGCATTTAATTTACTCTTCTTCTAGTTGCCTAAGGTGGAAATATAATTCAGATCTTTCTTTTAAAAAATACGCATTCTGGGGCGCCTAGGTGGCGCAGTCCTTAAGCGTCTGCCTTCAACTCAGGGCGTGATCCCAGCGTTCTGGGATCGAGCCCCACATCAGGCTCCTCTGCTAGGAGCCTGCTTCTTCCTCTCCCACTCCCCCTGCTTGTGTTCCTTCTCTTGCCGGCTGTCTCTCTCTCTGTCAAATAAATAAATAAATAATCTTTTAAAAAATAAATAAATAAAAATAAAAAAATAAAAAATACTCATTCTGTGTTATAAATTTCCTGCTAAGCACTGCTTTGCTCTATCCCACAAATTTTGTTAAGTTGTATTTTTGGTTTTTTAGTTTGTTTAAAGTTTATTTATTTATTTATTTAGTAATCTCTACACCAACGTGGGGCTCAAACTCATGACCCCAAGATCAAGAGTCACATGCTCTTCCAACTGAGTTAGCCAAGCACCCTGTATTTTTGTTTTCATTTAGTTCAAAATATTTTTTACTTCTTTGAGATTGCTTCTTAGACCCATATGTTATTTAAAAGTGTGTTGTTTAATCTGCCTGTTTGGGGATTTTCCAGTTATCTTTCTGTTATTAATTTCTAGTTAATTACTTTATGGTCTGAAAGCAGACTTTTTATGATTTCTATTCTTTTTAAAATTTGTTAAAGTTTTTTTTTTAATGGCCCAGAATATAATCTATCATGGTGAATGTTCCATGTGAGTTTGAGAAGAATGTGTATTGTTTTCAAATGAATTAGTCTGTAGATGTCCGTTATATCCAGTTATTATCATATTGATGATAGTGTTGAGTTCAACTTTGTCATTACTAGTTTTCTGCCTGTTGGATCTGTCCATTTCTGATAGAAGGGTGGTGTGGTCTCCAACGGTGATAGTGGATTCATCTGTTTCTTCTTGTCATTCTATGAGTTTTTGCCTCATATAGTTTGACGCTGTGTTGCCAGACAGATACAGATTAAGGATTTTTATGTCTTCTTTGCAAATTATCCTGTTTATCATTACATAATGCCTTCTTTATCCCTGGTAACTTTCCTTGCTGTGAAGTCTCCTCTGTCTGAAATTAACATAGGTATGCTTGCTTTCTATTGATTAGTATTAGCATGTTTTATTAACATATTAGTATATTTTTCTCCATTTACTTTCAACATGTATATATCTTTATATTTACAGTGGGTTTCTTATAGACCTATAGTTGGGTTTTGTTTTGTCTTTGTTTTTGTTTTTTTAAGATTTATTCATTTATTTTAGAGAGAGAGAAAGCACAAGCGGGAGGGGCAGAGGGAGAGAGAATTTCAGTTATTCGGGGAACCTGACAAGGGGCTCAGTGTCACAACCCTGAGATCACTACCTGAGCCAAAACCAAGAGTCAGACACTTAACTGACTGCACCAACCAGGCACCCCTGGGTTTTGTTTTTTGAGCCACTCTGACAAACTGTTTTATAATTGGAGCATTTAGAAAAACATTGATGTTCCAAGCGATATTAATATAGTGGGATTAATATTTACCATGTTTGTCACTGTTTCCTATTTGTTGTTCTTGTTCCTGTTTTTGTCTTCCAGTCTTTCTGCCTGAAATAAACCCTTCTCTTTACTCAGAGTACCCAGCCGCTCTGCTTACCTCAGACTACTGATAATCAGGGATGCCATTTGTGAAATGATGGAAACCGAGGTTTTTTAACCTACCAGGCTGGGTGCCATCACCTGAGGAGTGTTTAAAATCTGATGGCTAGGCTTCACCTCAGAGCTTTTGTGTAAATTAGTCTGTGGTGGCATTCAGGCTCACCAGCTATGGCTAATGCACAGGGAGGTCGAGGCCCCTGACTGGATTAATTAGAAAGTACATTCAGGAGATAGGTCTGAAAAGCGTTGGGATTCTACAGGAAGGAGATCAAAGGGAATTGGTGCTGTCTCTGGAGCCAACACTAATGGCTAGTCTTTGGGACCCAATAATCATGTTTCATGCATTGGTTTCCAGGTCATATCTTTTTGTTTGCATGGATGGGAGCAGCTTCATTCTGAGGCATTCTCCAAATTCTGAAATCCCAATCTAGACTTAGAGATTTCTTTCTTCTCACCACAATTTCCACATCCTTTTTCTTTCTCCTTGAACAGGGTGTCCTTTGCCCAAACCAGAGCTGATCTATGCATTGGATCACAGCCCAGAGTTACAGACATTGAAGAGAGGCCTCTCCCTTAACTCCTGCCCAGGTAGGTGCCAACAGCTGGCCAGGTCAGGGTCATGGCAGCTTGCAGACAGCACAGTGATCACTGCCTCTGGAATTTGTGGAAGTTTTGTTGTGGCCTCTCTGGAGGCTTAGGATCCATGAAGCCTTTTAACCCATGGTCCTTCTGCCCACCGCTCCAGCCCTATCACAATCTCCAGTGCTCTTGTGGAGGTGTGAGGCCTACTGGGTCATAAGTTCAGGCTCTCAGCTCCAGCTGCTTGGGCTTAAAAACTAGCTGGGACCCACAGCAGCCTCGTGCCCCTGGGGAAGATGCATGATCTCACTGTGCCTTTATATATAGGTTCGGCCAATGTAAATCTAGCTGCTCTAAAAGGCATATTCCAGACTCTTGGTGACTCAGCATATGAAAAGTACTTTTATCACCCAAGGACCATGGGGGTCAGTGTGGAGCTTGGTACCCCGCAGTTATTCAGGGACCCAGGTACCTCCTGTCATCAACATGAGACTTTGCACGTTGTTCTGGCATCTTCCAGCTGGCAGAGGGGAAACGGGAGAAGAAAGGAAGATGTCATACCCACTTCCCCACACACTGTTTCTCCTCACTTTCCACTGACAAGACATCTGGCCACACTTAGGCACTGGGGCTGGGAAACGAGGCTGAGCCGTGTGTCCAAGGAGAGGAATAAATGGTTCAGTGAGTGTAGTCTGCTACACTCAGTCTGTTCCCGAGTCATTGGTTGTTTGAGGATGTACCAGATTGTGCATCAAAGTGGCTCACACTGGCCCTGACCCATAGTGAGTGAATGGGTCAGCAAAAGTAAGCTGTTAGTGTGTTCACATCATATTAGTCCTAATGAATAATGATAGTATCTCCCATTTCCCTCTGCACTGCAAGGAAACAAGCTATACTCTGCATCCCACCCTTTCTCACCTTCTCCATCCACCCCTTGTCCAGGTGCCAGTCAGACACTCACAAGCACTCCCTTACTCCATGTCTTCATACCCCTCCTGTTCGCTTAACCTTCAAGGTAACATTTTGCCTTCTATTCCCCAAATCTGGGCTGCTGAGGCCCTGGGGATGTCAGGTGTGGTGAGTGGTGCCACTGCAGAGCCATGCTGTCTCCCCTCTGGGCTTTCGTCCCAAGTGTGTGTCTGATCGGCCCCTCAGAGTCTGTTCCAAATCTTCAGCCTTGTCAGCAGTCTCACGTCTGTGAATGTGGAAAAGACACTTCACGCTCAGCATGCCTACGAGGGAGCTCATGATTTTGCCTGCTCCTCCCACCTCCCCCGCATGTTAGAAGGCCCCATGCAACTCCAGATAACTCCTTAACACCTCCGTCTTTGCCAGCCCTACATTCAGACATCCTGTCCATTTCACATGAACATCTTCACCACCTCCCCTCCTCCCTGAGAACCATCCCTACACTCCTGAGTCCAGGTTTTCAACTTTTGCCTGGGTTATAGCTGGTCTCCCCACATCTCTTGTGTGCCTCTGAGCTGTCCTGTCTCCCGCACTGGCTCCCCCAACCACTGAGAGCTTGTTTCAGACCTTCACCATACCCCCCAGCCACCGATGTCTTAGCATATTTTTATGTTGAAAATAGTCTGTGTTCTTGCGTTGCTTGATTTCCAACCGTTACACATTGATCTGAATCTCTCATATGTGTGGCTTCCCTTCTCACCCCCACCATGAGGAGGCCTTGCCCCCAACCGTGGCAAATTCCCACACTAGAGGCCAGATCACACCTTTTCAGGGAACTGGCTTCTTGCTTCACTGCTGTTCTGCCTCTTCTGTAACTATCCAGTCTCATAAAAATATGCTTGGTTGCATCATACTAGGGGAAAGTAAATGAAAAAGGCTTATGGCTCTCCAGTGTCTTCACACTGGTATCAACTCTGCTTTCCCTGTTATAACCCATCTTCTTGGAAAAGTTGTCTCATTCTTTTTTTTTTTTTTTTAAGATTTTATTCATTTGAGAGAGAGAGTGAGAGAGAAAGAGAGGGCAGGAGCAGGGGGAAAGGGAGAAGCAGACTCCCCACTGAGCAGGGAACCCGATGCAGGGCCTAATCTTGGGACTCCAGGATCATGACCTGAGCCGAAGGCAGACGCTTAACTGACCAAGCCACCCACGCACCCCAAGTTGTCTCATTCTCGCAAGAGATGTCTACACTCATGTTCCACTCTCCCATTTGTTATTATTTTCTTGCACTTTTTTTTGTTTATTTTTAAAATTTTTATTTATTTATTTGTTAGAGAGAGAGCACAAGCAGGGAGAGCAGCAGGCAGAGGGAAAAGCAGGCTCCCTGCTGAGCAAGGAGTCCGATGTGGGACTCGATCCCAGGACCCTGAGATCATGACCTGAGCTGAAGGCAGACACTTAACCGACAGAGCCACCCAGGCGCCCCTTCTTGCACTTTTTGAATGAGCTGTAACTCATATGCTTTGTTGTACAAAAATCTTAAGAGGTCATCTTGATGAATCTTTGTGTACATATAAACCCATAGAACCACCACCTATGTTAATATTTAATATACACCACGGTGCCCCCTTATCTGTGGTTTTGCTTTCCGTGGTTTTAGTCACCCACAGTCAATTACAGTCCAGAAGCAGATGATCATCCTTCTGATGTATCATTAGAAGGACACCAGTATGTCACATACCTGTGTCATTCACCTCACTTCATTTCATCGTGTGGGCATTTTATCATCTCACAGCATCACAAGAAGAAGGGTGAGTGCTGTATAATAAAATATTTTAAGAGAGAGACTACGTTTGTGAAACTTTTATTATAGTATTTGTTATAATTGTCTATTTTATCATTAGTTACTTTTGTTAATCTCTTATGTACCAAATTTATAAATTAAACTTTACGATAGGTGTGTGTGTATGTAAGTGTGTGTGTGTGTGTGTGTGTGTGTGTGTGTGTGTATAAACATACTATGTATAGGGTTGGTACTACGCACAATTTCAGGGACCCACTGGGGGTCTTGGAACAAATCCCCCGCAGATAAAAGGGACTACTGTACAACATTTCCAGCCCCTCGTCAGGGTCTCATGCCTTCAGTAGCCCCTTTTGCTGGGTAATCCCTACTGAGACCATCAGCATGAATTTGTTTTGACTATAGAACCGCACCGCGTGCTATCTGTATGTCTGTCTCCTTTTGACCATCATTATGTCTGTGGGATTCTTTTCACGTGGTTGCGTATAGTTGGAGTTTGTTCACTCTCAATCTAATGTAATATCTTGTTGTGTGAAAAACTGCCATTCGTTTATCCATTCCCCTCTTGGTGGGCATTCCTGCTCTTTTCAACGTAACGCTGCCAAGAATATTCTTGTTACGTGTTTTGGTACAGATAAGCACTGATTTCTGTTAGGAACAGATTCTGGTATGTTTCCATGTCAGGTTTTCTTTATTGGAAAATGCCAAGCAGTTCTGAAGAAGGCTACACCCTTTCACCTTACCACCATTCACATGTGAAAGTGGTAACATCGTTCTCTTTGTGCTTTGAGGCCCCATGAGGGGGTTCCTCTGTACCACAGCACTGAAAATGTTCCTTATACAGTCACGTTTTTGCTCCTAATTTTCCAGTACAGCAGCAACCGTAGTGATAATGGGTAGTGGCCCACAATTTACCAAATGATCCTCCAGTGGCTGGCACTGCTGACCACTTTATAGGCATTTTGTCATTTAACCCTCAGGACAGCCTGTGAGGCAGAAACTGAGAGTCTTCAGTTTTTCAGACGAGGAGATTGAGATGGGAACAGCTAAGTAATTTGTGCCAAGTGTTCTGGCTCCAGAGCCAACATTCTAAACTCCGTGCTGTGTGAATTCATAATGCACCAAACTTTTCAGATTGTGTCGTGAGCATCTGATCCTCTTGGAATCTCTGCCCCCAACCTCCCAGGACCTTCCTTGTCTTCTTATTCTGGTGACGTTAATGTTAACTCATCAGGCATCTCGTGGACCATTCTTTTTACTCTTCAATACTCTTCAGGGTTAATCTACACATTCTGACACGGCCAATTTATATGCTTCCTAAGTAGGTCTCAGATGTATATTATTTGACTAACCCATAATAAAAAAATAGAGCTAACCTGTAGTTATGTTTTGCTCAGTGTCTGGCCTCATACTGAACCTGGTTTACACAGTGAATGTGGTGAATGCAGGATTTCACTTCATCCTCACAGAGCCCTACAGGGCAGGCTCTATTGGTAGCTTACTTTTTTGGAAGACAAAATGAGGGCTTATGAAATTTGAGTGCCTTGCCAGAGACCGTGGAGCTAATACGGAGTTCTTGTGGGACTTGGGCCTCGGGTTTTTGTGGTCAGAGACCATGATCTTAACCATAATCCTGCTGTGACCTCTAACTTTGGTTTAGTGGGCCTCAGGTACAAATTCCGATTAATCATAAATCTTGGTTTATGACACATTGTCATTACTGAGTCAGAATGACCTTGATTAATTGATATATTAACTAAGTTATTTGCCCATTCATTTCTTTTTGAAAATAATACACTTAACATCACTGACTTCAAGAATGAGAATATTACTCATACCAACTGTCTAGTCAGTCTGGACTGCTGTAATGAGAATGCCAGAGACTGGAGTTCGGTTAAACAGCAGATGTTTATTTTCCACAGTTCTGCAGGCCAGAAGTTTCAGATCCAGGAGCTGGCAGATCTGGTGTCTGGTGAGGGCCCTCTTCCTGGTTTGCAGATAGGAGTCTCCTCTTCCATCCTCATGTGGCGCTGAGAAGACGCAAATGCACTAGTGTTTCTTCTTGTGAGGACACCAGTCCTGTGTCAGGGGCTACACCCTTACCAGCCCCATCCTTTGGTGCACTGCAGGTTCCCTGAGTCTTGGAAGACTCTACCTTTGGTCATTCCATTAGCAAAGGCTAAAATGGCTTTCCTGTTTTCTCTCTATGGCAGTTTCTCGCATTCCCTGTGTGGGAACCCTCCCCGACCTCGTCCTGGCTGCTGTGGAGGCTGTGTCAGGTGCCCTTTCGCTGGCCTCTTGTAGCATCTGGAGATGTTCTTGCTTTGAGCAAACCCAGCACATACAGTGTCATTACTCTGTGTACTTGGCCCTCATTGCCAGACACTCTGTCCCCCATCTATTCTCTCCCTCTGGGTTTCTGCTCAAAGGTTTCAAGAATTCAAGGTCGAAAAGAAATTGCAAACTGGATTTCAGAGATTTGAAAACATGACAGGCTCAGAGCCACTGTTTTCATCTTCTTATTCCCACTGAAATGGCAATTTTCTTTTTCTGTGTTGCCATCTCTAATGAGCCCTTCTGTATATTGTATTCCCTTCAGGTGACAGTACAAAGCCCAAGACCACAGAGCTTTCCCTTTCTCACCTTGCCTTGTCTGAGGAAATCTCACCACAGGAACAACTGACTCAGCACGCTCTGGGGGACTCCCAGCTGGGGCAAGGCAAGAATCAGGATAGGCCATCAGAAATGCTAGAAGGCTCATTGAAACCAGGGGTAGACCCCCAAACGGAGAAGCTCCCTGGGAACATGAAGCCTGAACATGATGGTTTAGGGACAGATGATGGTCTACACTCAAGGACTATACGGGAGCTAATCCCTCCAGGACATGTTCTCCATGAATATGACTCACGAGGACTACTGAAAGATCCCTTGATTCAGGAAGGGAAACGTCCCTATCAGTGTGAGGAATGCGGGAAAGTGTTTGCCAAGAATTGCTTTCTTGTTCGACACGAGCAGATTCACACTGGAGCGAAGCCCTATGAATGCACCGAGTGTGGGAAAACTTTTAGCAAGAGCACACACCTCCTCCAGCACCACATGATCCACACGGGGGAGCGGCCCTACGAGTGCATGGAGTGTGGGAAGGCCTTCAACCGCAGGTCACACCTCACAAGGCACCAGCGGATTCACACTGGAGAGAAGCCTTATAAGTGCAGCGAATGTGGGAAGGCCTTCACCCACCGGTCCAATTTAGTCTTGCATAACAGAAGCCACACCGGAGAAAAACCCTTTGTGTGTAAAGAATGTGGGAAAGCCTTCCGTGATAAGACAGGTTTCCTTCGACACTATATCATCCACACAGGAGAGAAGCCCTTTGAGTGCATGGAGTGTGGGAAGGCCTTCAACCGCCGGTCACACCTCACATGGCACCAGCAAATTCACGCTGGGGTGAGACCCTTTGAATGCAATGAATGTGGGAAAGCCTTTTGCGACAGCACGGACCTCATTCAGCACTATGTCATCCACACAGGAGAGAAGCCATACAAGTGCCTCGAGTGTGGGAAGGCCTTCTACCGCCGGTCACATCTCAAGCAGCACCAGCGGAGTCACACTGGGGAGAAGCCCTATGTGTGCAGCGAGTGTGGAAAGGCCTTCACCCACTGCTCGACTTTCATCTTGCACAAAAGGGCCCACACTGGAGAAAAACCCTATGAGTGCAAAGAATGTGGGAAAGCCTTTAGCAATCGATCAGACCTCATCCGACACTTCAGCATCCACACTGAGGAGAAGCCTTATGAGTGCTCAGAGTGTGGGAAGGCCTTCAATCGCCGGTCATACCTCACAAGGCACCAGCGGATTCACAGTGGAGAGAAGCCCTATGAATGCATGGAGTGTGGCAAAGCCTTTTGCCAGAGGGCAAACCTCATTCGACATGCCATTATCCACACTGGGGAGAAACCCTATGAGTGCAGTGAGTGTGGAAAGGCCTTTACCTACTGCTACACTTTTATCTTGCATAAAAGGGCTCACATTGGAGAAAAACCTTTTGAGTGCAAAGAATGTGGGAAAGCCTTTAGCACTAGGAAAGACCTCATTCGACACATCAGCATCCACGCTGGAGAGAAGCCCTATGAGTGCATGGAGTGTGGGAAGGCCTTCAACCGCCGGTCAGGGCTCACAAGGCACCAGCGGATTCACAGTGGAGAGAAGCCCTATGAATGCGTTGAGTGTGGGAAAACCTTCTGTTGGAGCACAAGTCTCATCCGACACTCCGTTATCCACACTGGAGAGAAGCCTTATGAGTGCAGTGAGTGTGGAAAAGCCTTCAGTCGCAGCTCATCCCTCACTCAGCATCAGAGGATTCATACTGGGAGAAACTCTGTCAGTGTAACGGAAGTGGGAAGACCCTTCACGAGTGGGCAGTCCTCAGTCACCCTCTAAGAGCTCCTCTTGGGGAAAGACTTCTTGGATGTAACCACTGAGGAAACATCTTACTCAGAATCTGATCTTTCATACCAAAGAGAAACCCCTCAGTTTCCTTCCCTATGAGAAACCCTTCTGTTGCAGGATATCATTTGTCATCTAAGGAGTCAGACTGGAAATTGACCCAGTCTAGAGCCTTATTCTTCATCTGAGAATTCATCCAGGAGTGTGATCCAGTCATTCTCATGCACTGAGTATAACCATCAGCCACATCTTTCTCCTTAGTTTACACTGAAAAATTATCTCAGGGATATTTAAACAAAGGAGGAGAAGACATAAAGGAGAAAGAAATGCAAGCATGGTTGCTTTCAGAGTTCTGTGACAAGCCTATGGCAGTTTGTTGTTCCACATCTTATATGGGGAAGGGGGATGTTGTTGCAGAGATCAGAAAGCCTTGTCCCCTTTATCTTACGTATACTTCCACTGCTGTCCATTGTCAGGACAGTTGGACATTTAGGGTGTGTCTGAAAACATTTATTGAAAGCCTTTGTTCTACAGCTTCGTCTCTATCCTTGAGCAGCATAAGTCTTAATGAGGAATATGAAGGCTTGGTTATGAAATACTGTTATATTTCAGGAGATAAAGATGTATGTATGAATGAGCCCACTGTACAACACTCTTAAGACTTTGATTTGTTTTTTTCATATATATTTAACAACCCACGTGCTCTTGATCTACTTGTTTATTGTTTTTTCTGTGTGATGAGGATGGCAGTGTAGCTAGGTGACCTTCCCAGATGAATCCGAATTCTTCCCTCTGAGTGCGGTTCCTAAGCTTCTCCAGTCCTCCTCAGAGAGGCTTCTCCCAAGTCCACATCAGTTGTTTTCTAGGGGTTGAATTAGAGCCAAAACAAAATAAAACACATAGCTAAATTAGCTTAAAAAAACAACCCCATAAACTCAGAAAAGCAGAGAAGGAATCTCATTTTTAGTCTTTACAAAAGATTGTGTGAAGATTCCCTATTGAGGAAATTGACTAGAATTTTTAACGACGAAATTGGTGTGTGCACATGCAGGTCTCTGTTACACAGTTGTTACCATGGCCTTAGTCCTGGTACAATAAGTAATGACTAGTACCTTTTATCAGGGTCTTTTGGAATTCCTTCTTTGTTTTTTTGTTTGTTTTGTTTGTTTTTTGAGCTGCATGTGATAGCATTACCTCACATTAAGAAATATGCTGTGAAGAAAGATGTAAAAATAATCACGCATTCACATCGAACCCTCCTCAGGGCCTTTTAAATCATCACATGTGTACTTTTGTATTGCTATCCTAGGCCAAGCCATTTTTGTTATATTGATTCACGACATTATTAAGGAACCTCTTAATCCTTTTCATGTCATGTGTAAGAGGTCTTAATCAAGCTCTCTGTCCTGAATATTTTCTCTTAAAGTTTTATAGTTTTACCTTTTACATTTAAATCTCTGATCCATGTTGCATTCACTTTTGTATTACTATGTGTGGTTTAGGTTGAGTTTCTTTCTTGTATTTTTGCCTAAGGATGTTTAGTTGACCAGCACCATTAGTTGAAAGCTAGGCTACAGTGTTATGCCTCCATTGAATTATGTTTACTCCTTAGTCAGAAATCAGCTGGGCATGTTTATGTTGGTCTATTTCTGAGTTTTCTATATTATCCCATTGATTCATATGTCTAAACCTCTGCCAGTACCACACTATCTTGATTACTGTAGCTTTCAGTAAATCTTAAAATTGGGTAAAGTGATTACTCCCCCTATATTTTAAAAATTGATTTAGCCTTCCATATTAATTTTTCCCCTTGGCTTTCTATATACACTTTATTGTGCTTTTCTGTATTTACAGAACGTCTTGCGGGGATTTTGATAGACATTACATTAGTCTGTGGATCATTTTGGTGAGATTTGGCATCTATTATGTTGACTCTTTTGGTCTATGAATGTGGTATGTCTCTTCACTTATTTAGATCCGTTTTTATTTCATTAGTGTTTTATAATTTTCCACTTGCAGATCCTGATCATGTTTTGTTGGATTTTTATCCAGGCACTTTTTGGGGGGCTCATTATATATCATATTGAGTTTTTAACGTCAGTTTGCACATGATCATTACTGTGACAAAGAAATATGATTAGTTTCGATATGTTGACCTTGTCTCCTGCAGCCTTGCTGAATTCACTTATTCCAGCAGATTTTTTGTGTGGATTCCTGAGGGTTTTCTTCATAAACAATAATGTTATCAGCAAATAGCAAACATCTTTTGTCTTCTTCCCAATCTGTATCTCTTTCGTTCCCCTTTGCTGTTTTTATTGTACTAGCTAGAATTTGCAGTGCAATGTTGAATAGAAGTGGTGAAAGAGGACATACTTGCTTTGTTCATAATGTTAAAGAGAAAGCATTCAGTGTTGACCATTAAATATGATGATAGCTGCAGTGTTTTTGTTTTACTTTTTTTTTTTAAATTTTAACTCGTGTAGTTAACACACATTATATTAGTTTCAGGTGTACAATATAGTGACTCAGCAGTTCCATACATTACTCATTGGTCACCAAGATAAGTGTACTGTTGGGGCGCCTGGGTGGCTCAGTCAGTTAGGCGACTGCCTTCAGCTTGGGTCATGATCCCAGGGTCCTGGGATTGAGCCCCACCTTGGGCTCACATCAGGCTCTCTGCTCAGTGGGGAGCCTGCTTCTCCCTCTCCCACTCCCCCTGCTTGTGCTGTCTCTGTCAAATAAATAAATAAAATCTTTTAAAAAAAAAGATAAGTGTATTCTTAATTCCCTTCACCTAATTCACCCATCCCCCCAGTCACCTCCCCTCTGGTAACCATCTGTTTGTTCTCTATAGTTAAGGGTCTGTTTTTTGGTTTGTCTCTCTCTATATAGATGTTCTTTATCTACTTTGGGAAGTCACCCCCATAATTTGCTGAGTTTTCATTATGAATGGGTATTGAATTTTGCCAAATGCTTTTTCTTCTTTGGTTGATGTGATCCTGTGATTTTTTTTTTTTTCCTGTAGCCTGTTGATATTATGGATTCCTTTGACTGGATTTGAATGCTGAACTGGCCTTGCCTCCCTGCAATAAACTGCACCAGGTCATGGAATATTCTTATAATATAGCAGCATTCTATTTGCTAGTATTTTGCTGAGGAATTTTGTGCCTAAAATCATGAGCATATTGGTGTATAGTTTAATTTTTTTTTGTACTGGTATTGGTGTCTGAGCACTACTTGCCTCCCAAAATGAACTGCAAAGTGTTGCTCTTTTCTTTCTTCCTTTCTTTTCCTCTTTTTTCCCCCGGATGAGATTTTGTAGAATTGGTGTTATTTCTTATTTAAATATTTGGTAGAATTCTCCAGTGAAATCATTTAGGCCTGGAGATTCCTCTTTGGGATACTTTTAATCACATATTGATTCAACTTAATTGGCATAAGACTGCTCAGAGTATCTATTTTATATTGGGTGGGTTTTGATAGAATGCCCTTCTGGAGAAGTTGTTCCATTTCATCTAAGTCTTCTAATTAAATTGTGGAATTGTTTGAAGTATCGCTTTATTATTCTTTTCATGACAGGAAGATCTGTGTTTATATCTCCTGTTTTATTCCTGATATTGGAAATGCATATCTACTCTTTATTAATCTTCTTAAATTTTTATCAATTTTATTGACTATTTCAAAGAACTAGCTTTTTATAAAATCATTGATTTTCTCTATTTCTATTCTCAATTTCTTCTCTGATCTTTATTATTTCTTTTGCTCTCTCTGGTTTATTTAGTGCTGTGTAGTTTACTGAGATAGTAGATAGATCATTAACTTGAGGGTTTTTTTTTCTTTTGCAATATACGAAGCATTTGGTTCTATGAATCTCCTTTTCAGCACTGTTGAAGTTCCATCCCACAAACTTTCATTTGTTTTGAATTCATTTTCATTCAGTTTATTGATTGCATCTGAGGCTCCCTCTCTGACCCATGGATTATTTAGAAGTGTGCTTCTTGGTTTTTAAGTGTTTGGAATATTTTGTTATTTTTCTGTTATTTTTAGTTTCGCGTGTGGTCTGAGTACATGCTCTGTGCAATTTCAAAACATTTACATTTCTTGGTTTGTTTCATGATCCACCAACAGGTGAGCCATAAGCAGCATTCTTATTGAATGTTCCATGGATGCTTGAAAAAGATATATATTCTGCTGTTGTTGGATGGAGTGTTCTATAAATGTGAGATTCTGCTGGTTATTGGTGTTGTTCAGATTTTCTGTATCCTTGCTGATTTTGTGCGTAGTGTTTCTATCAGTCACTGAACAAGAAGTGTCAAAATCCACAGCTAGAATTGTGGAATTGTCTCTTTCTTTCTGTTCTATTAACTTTTGCTTTGTGTGTTTGAATATTTTCTTGTTTGATGCATATACATTTATGATTGCTATATCTTTTTGGTGTATTGACCCTTTTATCATTATGTAACTAATATCCCACTTTGTCCCTGTTAATTTTCATGGCTCTGAAGTATACTTTATCTGATATTGATATAGCCACTGCTGGATTTTTATTATTATTTATATGGTTTATCTTTATCTATCTCTTTTATTTTAGCCTACCTATATTGTTATATTTGAGGTAAATTTTTTGTGGGTAGAATACAGAGGGGTACTGCTTTTTTCCCTTACATCTGACAGTGTGTATTAGACCATTGGTATATTAGACCATTTATATTTGAAGTAGTTATTGACATGTTGGGACTAAATAATGTCATTTTTCTTCTTTGATTTTTAATTTTTCCTCTTTCTTGTTCCTGTTTTTCTGTTTTGGCTTTTGTGGGGCGGGGGTGGGGTGGGGAAGAGGGTTTCCTTGCCTTCTTTTAGGACCTTGGACATTTTTTAGAATTCAGTTTTGATTCATGTATAGGGTTTTGGGGGTATATTTTTTCCTTTCTTTTTAAGTGACTACTCTAGGTATTAAAATGTACATGTGCAGTTTATCACAGTCTCCTGTCAACAGTATTTTAGCAATTTAAGCAGTGTAGAAACCTTACTTCTATTAGGTCCCTTTACATTCAATATTCTTTTTTTTTTTTTTTTAAGATTTTATTTATTTATTTGACAGAGATAGAGACAGCCAGCGAGAGAGGGAACACAAGCAGGGGGAGTGGGAGAGGAAGAAGCAGGCTCATAGCAGAGGAGCCTGACGTGGGGCTCGATCCCATAACGCCAGGACCACGCCCTGAGCCGAAGGCAGACGCTTAACCGCTGTGCCTCCCAGGCGCCCCTCAATATTCTTTTAATACAATTGTCTTGGGTATTTACTCTTCATATTTTGAGGACCGTATCAAATGATGTTATTTTGTTTCAGTTGTCAAACATTTTTGTTTCAGTTGTCAAGCTCATGAGAAGGGTAGTCAAGTTACCTCTGTTTCTTAACCCTTTTCACTTAAATTTCAAGCCTTTTTTTGCTATCATTTCCTTTCTGTTGGAGAACTTCCTGTAGCCATTCTTTCTGGGTAGGTGTCCTGGTGACAAATGTTCTTTGTTTTCTTTCATCTGAGAATGGCTTTATTTCCTCATCCTTGAAGGAAATTTTGATGCAGTATAGCATTCATGGTTGGCAGTTCTGTCTTGGTACTTGCAAAATGTTATGTCACTTCTGTCAGGCCTCCGTAGTTTCGGGTGAGAAATTTGCCATTCAAACCATTGTTCCCCTAGATAATATGTCATTTCCCTCTAGGTGCTTTTAAAATGTTTGTTTCTCTTTGGTTTTCAGAAATTTGATTATTCTGAGTCCTGGTGTAGAATTGTTTTGTTTATCCTGTTTGGGATTTGTTTAGGTTTTTGAAACTGCAGATGTATGCCTTTAGCAGTTTGCGGAGATTTTCAACTTTTATTTCTTCCAGTATTATTTTTAGATCCACCCTCTTTCTCCTTCCTTTCTGGGACTTGGATAACATGTTAGATCTTTTTTTTAATTGTCCCACAGGTCCCTGAGGCTCTGTTCTTTTTACAGTTTTTTTCCAGTCTGTTCTATGTCTGTGCAGATTGAGTAATTTCTATCGGCCTGTCTTTGCAGAGGGGTCAGGGAGTGGAGTGCCAACTACCCTCATTGCTTCTAGATGTGGTCGAAAGATTAGCTCCTCCCCTGAGCCTTCGCAACACGATCCTGGAAGTGAAAGCAGAATACTGCCTTGGATCACCTCCTGCCTTGGTACTAGGTGAGGGTGGGCATTTAGCTCTCCCACCTGTACAAAGGAAAGGAGCATGTGGGGTTTTTTATCAGGTTGTCTGAATGTGGGGCAGAAGGGGGAGGTGAGATTGAAAGTGGGCAACAACCAGACCTCAAAGTGGAATCAGACTCTTGTCCTTTTGGTTTGCTGGTTGACTAGGAAAAACCCAGGCCTTCGTTACAGATGGAGCACCTTACTTTTTGCAGGGTAGGCTGCAAATGAACTGATGATACATCACATCTCACGTAGAGTGCCCCTGAAGGACACTGGTGTGGAGAAACCCTCTCTGTGGCCAGATCTTGGACGAGTACAATTGGGCATCACTTTTTTATTAGGAGAGGTGGCCCGATGTAAGGATATATGTGTACTTTTGTGGCAAATGGCTTGTCCGGTTGTTCAGAAGCACCGAAGAATCAAGATGGCAGATCAGTGATAAGTTTACATGGAACAGGAGCATGCAGTTACTAGAGGGAGTACCAAGTGAATGGATATGTGTGTCCCCCATTAGTGCCTACAGGCACCCAGTGCAGAGGAGAAGGGAGGGAAGCAGAGTAGTTGAGGTTAGCCAGGCCCAGTCTGGGGCCTTCCCAGTCTTTGTACTCTAGAGCTATAGGTAATACTAGCTTTGGTCGCAGAAATGGAGGTTTGAGGTGAGCCCTACAGCATGGCATCCCTCTTCCCCCAGTTGAAATAGCCACTTCACTTACTGAGTGTCTAACGTGCCAGTTACAAAGACCAACACTAAGATCGTGATGCAGTACATTCTACAGAAGACCAAACTGCCACTTGGTGGCAGATTGTTTATATCCGAGCTGTTCCCTTCTGGAGGGGAAATGATTCATCCTTACTGGGATTGATACTCTTTCTGGATATGGTATTAACTTCCCTGCCAACAGGGCCTCTGCAGACACCGCTGCAACACAGCATATTGACGACTTGATCTGGCAGCACGAGCTGGCCATGACACTGAAGGTGCAATCACAGTGTAGACAAATGGACTGAGGTCTTGCCAGGCAATTTCTGTAGCCAGTACTGTTGATATCCCGTGCTCTGTATTACCCACTTTCCCACAAGTCTTATCAGAGGGTCCCCAGCAAGAGGGAGCCAGACTGGCCCATGATGTCAGCCTGCTCACTGATGGGAATTGTAGTGCCTCCCCATCTCCCTGCCTGCTCTCACTCCTGTGCGTCCTAAGTTCATTTCTCAGATAAACTCCCCAGGCCCCAGGAATCATCTCACAGTTTTCTGCCATGAAATATCTGAAGTAAGAAGTTCTGTTTTCACATTTTCTTTCCATTCATCAGCTGCCCCTAGTTCTCATTTTCGCACTCTCACTTGTAGATATTACTTCATGCTCCTCTGAAAGCTCCCCTTTCGGTTCCGTTTTGTGGCACTTGCCACATGTGGCCCTAAACCAAGAGTATTCACAAGCCCTACATTTTCTGAGCTGATTCAGGCTGTGGGGGAATTCTGGAGAAAGCTGGACCCCCATCTCCACCACCCCACAAACCTCTGCCTACCCTTCATTTCCAAGTGTGTTCATATTTTTCGGCATCATTTTAGCCTTCTCTCAGGGTTCCAATTTTTATATTTACTGCTTGACCATACCTGCCCTTATTTATCATCATGTTTCCTGATCCATTTTCTTCAAGCAGCTCTTCTCTACACAGGTGAAATCTTAGATGTTCATAAAGTAAACTAAAATATCTGAAGACTTCAGCTACTCAGATGAACAGTATTTTCTGACTTCGTTATCACCATTTCCAGAACTCCGCCGCTCCTCACTGATTAAAGGAACTTCAAATGAAGTTTTATATGGTACTCTTCCAAAATCACGGCAACCCCAGTGTGGATTTCCCCATGAGTTGTACACTGCCCACCCACTGTGGCTCTCTACAGCTTTTCCCTTATGATGTTAATATTTTCAGCCTATAAAATGATTGATATGCTAGATATTCTCTTTTCTAAGTCTTTCTCTCAAAATTTTCACCCAGTGTAAAACAAATTCAAAAATTTTATTGCTTTGTGCATATTTTCTTTACATTCCTTCTTCTTTTGGACAACTCTGGGAAGTATTTGAAATGCATCAAATTATCTTAAACTGTATTTAAAAGACTATTGAAGCAAAAAAATGTATTTAAGTGTAATTTCCATTCAGTAATCTCACTTTTAAGAATATATCTTGATTAATTTTGAAAAATATCTATACAATTTTGTGACCACTATCACCCTCAAGATGTGAAATATTTGCATCACCCCAAAATATTCCTTCATGCACATGTCCTCTCCCAAACCCCAGCCTTAGGAACCACTGACTTATTTTTTTAGAATGTCAAATGAATGGAATCGTTTAATATGTGGCCTTTCTTTTTTTAAGAAATTTTAACTTGCATAATGATTTTGAGATTCAGTCATGTTCCTCATCTCTTCCTTCTATATAAGGCCAAGTAGTATTTTGTTTTCTGTGTGTGCTACAATTTGTTCATCCATTAACCATTTCACGGCAGCATTTCTAAGTTTTTGGCTATTGTGCATTAAACTGCCCTGAATATTTCAACAGATATTTCGAAGGAGACATTTTAACTTGTGTAAATATGGAGGAGGAGATTGCTGTGTCCTATAGCACGTGTATATTTACCTATACAGGAAGCTGTCACACTGCTTTCTAGAGTGGCTGTGCCAGTGTGCACTCTCTCCAGCAGTGCGGGGGAGTTCCGGTTGTTACGCATGCTCATCAGTGCTTTTTATTGTCAGTCTTTTTAATTTTAGCAATTCTAGCAGGTGTATAGTTATTGTATTGTAGTTTCAAGTGGCATTGCCAGAATGACTAATGATACCGAGCATCTTTTCATCTGTTCATTGGTCATTCATAGATCTTTGGTTAGTTCATCAAATCCTTTGCCCATTTAAAATTTTTTCCTAACATGATTTGTAAGGATTTGTTTAGTTAATATTCTGGATGCTAGTCCTCTATCAGATGTGTGTTTTGGAAATAGTTTCTCTCAATCAGTGGCTTATGTCTTTATTATTTTAGTAGTTTGTTTTGAAGAACAGATGTTTTTAATCTTGATGTAATCCAAAATTCAGTTTTTTCTTTTATGTGTTCTGTGTACTCTCTAATTGGAGTTTGTCCAACCCAAGGTTGCAAAGCTTTGAATTATGCTTTCTTCTAGACATTTTATGGTCTAGACCCATTTTTGAGTTAATACTTATATATGGTCTGAGGTAAAGATTTTATATTACTTCTAAACATTTTAAAACCAAGCTAATCACTTTGGGGGCATACCCATTAGGAATGAGTGCTTTTTACACTAACATAAATATACACCAAAGTTGTTAATAATTTCATAATAACCACGAACTGGAAATAATTCAGATGACAATCATCTATAAGGTGCTTAATTTCTACCTTTCATTCAGTGGAAGAAAACACAGAGATTAAGACTGTTCATTTCATGCAACAACACTTTTGAGGGGCGGTGTACACTGGACACAAAGTAGTAAATTCTGCAGAATTCTATAGATAGGTTGATAACCAGGAAAACCTAATACATGGTGATTAAGAACATAATAATGGTCATGTTTGCATAGTATTAACTGAGGGGAGGCAAACATGTGGCTGAGAAGCTATTGGGAATGTTCTCTCTGTACAGCTAGGGGTTGCATGGGATATACAGTCTCCAAGCTATACTTTTATGATTTGTCCATTTAATCTCATTGAATTAGACATGTGTGAAAAAGAGGAAAAAAGATAAATGTAATAAATTAATACAAATGCATCCCCTCTCCCCAGTAAAAAATGGAACATGGCAATCTTACCATGCTATGGATGAGCCTGTGAGATTGCAAATTCTATCCTTCACTTCAGAGAACACCATCCAGAATTTTGCTTTACTCATTTTCTTACTTTTCTTCATAGTTTGACACCTTAAATGTCTATTACTAATAGTGGTTACTATATTTTTGTTGAATTTTGAAAATTATATGAATGGGATAATGCTTTACAGATTATTTTTTTGTATTACCTGTTATTATTATTGTTATTTTAAAAGATTTTTGAGATGAATGTATACCTGTCTCATTATTATCTTTTCTTATATATATTAAATGGTATTCCTCTTAATGGAATTCATTAATTGCATCTCATGAGACTATGTAGGAATATCATCATTTTTGGTACATTGTAAACCAAAGCTTCAAGTTGAATATTCTGTAAGAATTGTAAAACAAAAGTATGTTTTCAGTAATAGAGATTGAGCACTTTAAAGAACCATGGACATCGCTTCAATGTAATAAGAAAATTGTGCAGAGAAGTGCAGAGAAGTCCAGTGACGAACCCAGGCCCATACTCAAATGCTCATCTATTTCTCCTAACTTGTCTGAATACTGTCCATTATGCTCTTTGTAAAAGGCCTGCCATGTTGGCATTGGGGATGTCATTATTTTCAAAAAACATAGTTCAATATTGATTATCTTCCCTTTCTTTAGGCATGGGTTATTTAGTATTTCAGAACCCAATTTTTTCAAGCTTATCTTTAGTTTTTTTCAGATATTTTCTGTTACTAATCTCTATCCTGATTGCATTCTTTATTTCTTTCTATGCAGTTAAAGAGAGTTTATTTTTATTTTTATTTATTTATTTTTTTTAAGATTTTATTTATTTATGTGACAGACAGACAGCGAGAGAGGGAACACAGCAGGGGGAGTGGGAGAGGAAGAAGCAGGCTCCCAGCAGAGGAGCCTGATGTGGGACTCAATCCCAGAACGCCAGGATCATGCCCTGAGCCAAAGGCAGACGCTTAACCGCTATGCCACCCAGGCGCCCCGAGAGTTTTTTTTTTTTAAAGATTTATTTATTTGTTTATTTATTTAAGAGACAGAGCATGAGCAGGGGGGAGGGGCAGAGTGAGAGTGAGAGAATCTCAAGTCAGACGCTCGAGCAACTGAGCCATCCAGGCGCCCCTAAAGAGTTTTTTTTTTTTTTTCATGGTTCTATAGATTGTCAGTTTTACACATATTCAGTTTGTGCTAAAAAGCAAACCTCCTATAGTCAGTGTCTACAGTTCTGTATGTATCCTTCAGGTCAGATTTGTCCACCTTGGTGTGTGAATCTAATGGAACCTTACCAATATTATGCCTGCCTTGTAAAAATCATAGTAAAATATCCCATATTTAACTCTTTATTCTTATAGTAAAATTGTTTTTTATGTATCTTAAATTGATGTTAAGAACTGTATACAAATTTAAGGGGCACCTGTGTAGCTCAGTCAGTTAAGCATCTGACTTCAGCTCAGGTCACGATCTCACGGTCCTGGGATTGAGCCCCGTGTCTGGCTCCATGCTCAGCATGGAGTCTGCTTGTCTGTCTCCCTTTCCCTCTCCCCCTACTGTGCTCTCTCTCTCTCAAATAAATAAATAAAATCTTTAAAAAAAAAGAATTGTGTATAAATTTTAAAGTATGTCTTCCAGGGGCGCCTGGGTGGCTCAGTCATTAAGCATCTGCCTTTGGCTCAGGGCATGATCCCGGCATTATGGGATCGAGCCCCACATCAGGCTCCTCCGCTGGGAGCCTGCTTCTTCCTCTCCCACTCCCCCTGCTTGTGTTCCCTCTCTCCCTGGCTGTCTCTCTCCCACTCCCCCTGCTTGTGTTCCCTCTCTCCCTGGCTGTCTGTCAAATAAATAAAATCTTAAAAAAAAAAAAAAAGTATGTCTTCCAGCTGTTTTCTTCCTTAGATCTATTTTTCCAATACAAATACACATTTTTGTGTTTTTGTTTAATAATTATTAGGTATAGGGGTGCCTGGGTGACTTACCCGGTTAAGCATCACTCTTGATTTCGGCTTCATGATCTCAGGGTCGAGAGATCGAGCTCAGTGCGGAGACTGCTTGGAATTCTCTCCTCCCTCTGCCCCACCCCCACCCCATCCCTGCTTGCTCGCTCGCTCTCAAATAAATAAAATCTTTAAAAATAATTATAAGATATATATTTCTCAAACTTTTATTTCATTTATTTCTGTAACAGCATATCTTAGAAGTGTGGCTTATAAACAGATTGTTGTGGGATATTTTTCACCCACCAAAAATAACTGACTACTAATTCAACCATTTATTCCATATTCATTTCATGTGATGGTTGGGATATTTGGGTTCAAATGCATCTTCCTATTTTGTTCTTATCTTTGCTTCAGTTCTGTTTCTAATACTTTCCTTTAAAAATTTGTATAGACTATTTGCTCTCTAAACATTGCTTTTAGTTGGGAATGTATATGGTCCTATTTTATTCATGTTTAAGGTAAAAATTATAATACATGTCTTTAACACAACAGAATATAGTGTTAATACCTTTACCCTTTTCTTGCACAATATAAGGGATATTATCGAGGATTGCTTGGTAATTCTATCATTCTTCTCAACAAGGAGATATTGTTCATGTGTTATATATAGTGAATAATTGTATTAATCCACAGATGCATCTCTCTCTTGGATCTTTCCCTCTGTCAGTGCAGACATTTTACCTGGGATCACTTTCCTTTGACTTTAAATGTTAACTTCAGGATTCATTTTGTATGGCTTAGTTTTCTATTGTATTTTTCATTTTATGCCTCATTTAGTCTTATTTTGTGTTCCTTCTTGAAAAATTCTATTTTGTGGAGTATAGAAATCTATGTGGATGATTATTTTTTTGGCACCTTCACTGTGTCATTCCATGTGTTGCTCACCCACCATATACTGGATACGAGTGGAAGCAATTTACCTTGTGTTGATAGTTTCCTAGGGTTACGGAAAAGTATTTGAGCCTGGTGCAGAGAACAACACACTGTAGAGATTGTAACGGTGAGATGGCTTCAGTAATTAGATGGGGTTGGAGTTGTTGGAATAATAAAAAAGTGACAATGTAGAATGCATAGGAGAAATAATAAAATGTATATCTGATGACCAAACTGATGGATTGTGACATAAGGTGGCTGAATGCTTACTAATCCCATTTTCTCTGTCTGGACACCTGGGAGGACAACATGTCTCAGCTCTCCTTACACTTATTTTGGGACCATGTGAATGAGCTGTGGCCAACTGAATATAGGCAGAAGTGATGGTGAAATTGTGCCTTAATTGTTCTCACATTTGTACACAATTCTGGGGATATCCTCAGTTATAGATTTCACACTGTCCCAGGATTTAGTACTCCTTTGGGGGCTGCGAGTTCAGGTGATTGGCTGACGGTGACAGTGTTAAGGACAGGGCATGATGGCCTAAAGCCCCTGAGCTTCATGATCACGTATCTGTACCTGGGCCTACCTGCCCTAAGCGTCAGAAGGGCAGGACAGTGGGGGGAGACGAAGGTCCTGGTTACTGTGAACTAGATGACAGATCATGTCACAAACGTGAGACCATGTCAACTCCACTCTCTACTTAGCCCTGACAGCCGCTGGTCATGATGCTGCCAAGATCTGAATCCTGTGACCTGTAGTAATGCATGTATTGGGCAACTTGCCTCCCTGTAGTTGAAGAAACTCTCCTGCCACGCTGTTTAAGAAATAACTGAATAATAGTTCAAATCTGTGCTTTTATGTGAAATTTTTAATCAATGTCTGTGAGGCTACTTTCCGGTCAAGAAGTCGTTGTATTTTGTTTCGATAAATAATGCCAAGGATCCTGCAAAGAGGCAACCCCGACTTCGCCTCCCCCAGCAGGGTATGTTAATCCTAGCAACTAGTTACTTACTGAGAACTAACCACGTGAGAAGCCCTTTAAATCCCACGAGGGACTCAGTTCCCGTTCTAGTCACAGTAGAGCCACGGTCCCCAAACCTGGGAGCAGAAGGACTCCTTACAACAGCGCTGAACCCCCTCTGCAATTTCTCGCACACCGGGTCGGGGCGGGCCGCAGAGGTCCCCGGTCCTGCGACGCCTGGCTTCTGGGGGTGGGGCTTCGCCCCTCGCCCGCGGGATTTGTGACGCTTTTCTTTACAGGGAAACCTGGGACTCCATTTCCCCGCGCGTTCCGGCTGACCGTTGTCGTTGCCATGAAGACGGGAACGACACACGCGCGTGGGCGCGGCAGCGCTTACACTACATTACCCAGAAGCGGGTGCTATGCGCTTCCACCCCGAGCGACGGGCCGCAGACCGCCCGGGAGGGGCGTTTCCTGCGGGCGGGGGCGGGACTTCCGGCCGCGCCGCAGGAGCGCATCCCTTGGTGAGCGGCGGCTGGTCGGGCCACGACCAAGTGGACTGGAGCGCGCGCGGGGCCACTCCGGGCCGCGCCGGGCAGGAGAGTGACGTGGCGGGGACCGCCTCCGCGCCCTGGGCGAGCCGTGACGCCCCGGCTTCGGCCCCATCTCCCCGAGACTGTGTCCAGCTGTGGGACGGGCGCCGCCTGGACTGCACCTTCTCCGAGGTCTCGGCGCTCGTCGCCCAGGCCCCCGAAGGCGGCCCGGGCCTTGTGAGCATCTTACACCATCTTAAAGCGAGGCTCGGAGCGCGACCCGCAGCCGCAGGCGACCCCGCCCAAACTGAGCCCTCGGGACCCAAGCTGGTCGCCCGCCTCTCGGGCCCTACTCAGCCCACCCCGACCCCTGGAGTGGCAGGGGCGGCAGCACGGATGAATCCGGCGCAGGTGAGTGAAGGGTCACCCAGCCTCCCCTCTACCCCCACTGTCACGTCTCACCCTCCTGGTCACCGCTCCTCCTTATGGCCGATGATGGTGGTGGTACTCTATTATTTCCCATTTTCTCTGTTATGGGGGTCCCTGGGGGAGGTCACTTCTGGACCAGCATCCTGAGCCCAGGTCAGATATTATATGGGTATGCTGCCGATGCGGGCGGCCAATGGAATAACACTCGGAAGGGTGGCCGAATCACGGGAACAGGCATGTGCCAGTAGTTGGAGATGAGATTGGGTTGGTAGTGAACAGGGTCTCCGTTGCCTCTTACGGGAAGAGAGCAGTGGAATGGCACCCCCGGACGCTGGGCCTCTCCTGAAAGTTTGGAGCTGAGGACGGAGGTGGTCTGACGCAGATTTCATTCAGCAGGCTTCCCCTGGCTACAGAGTGGAGACTGTGGAAGTGAGGGAGGAGGTAGGGAGACTCGGGAGGAATGTGAACTGAGAGCTTTAAGGCCCTAGTACTGGGGGCTTATGGAAGAAGGCTGAGCCCAAGTTTGGTTGTGTCTGGGAGGCATGGTCTGAAGGACACCAGGAGAACTGGCCAGCAAGAGAGTTTGTGCCCTTCATGGAAGACCCACAGCTGACACACTATCTGCCCACCTGCCTGGCTCTGGGCCACACACAGCGATCAGAGAGACATGAGGGAGCAGGCACTAGTGGTGCCAAGACCTGGTATCTCCTCTGAGGTGGGAGGCTGGGAGGAGAGGGACCAGGGGTGGTTGTGTGAGTGGATAGACTGGGGACTCCTGTTACCTGTGGGCTCAACTGTCCCCCATCATGACAGGGCTGTGTGACCTTCGAGGATGTGTTCGTGTACTTCTCCCGGGAGGAGTGGGAGCTCCTTGAGGAAGCTCAGAGACTCCTGTACCGTGATGTGATGTTGGAGAACTTTGCACTTGTGTCCTCACTGGGTAAGGCCCTGCTTTAGTTATCTGTTGCTACATGGCAAATTATCCCAAAGCTTAGTGGGATGAAGACAAACACTTATCTCACAGTCTCTTTGGGTCAAGAATCAGGCATATCTTACTTGGGTACCTCTAGCTCAAGGTCTTTCATTACCTTGCTGTCAAGCTGTGCAAGTTTGCTGTCTCATCTGAAGGCTCAACTGGAGGTGAATCTCCTTTCAAGGTCATGCACCTGAGCAGGAGGCTGTTGGACTAATTAGTCTTTTTTTTGCTGGCTTTTGGCCAGAGCCCTCCCTCTGTCTCTTGCCATGTAGTGTTCTCCATAAGCAGATCACAACAAGGCAGCTGATTTCCACGAGCATGAGCAAGAGACAGCATCCAACATAGAGGCTGGTATTTTTGTAATTTATTCTCAGAGGTGACATCCTATCATTTTTGCCATATTCTGTTCATTAAAAGGGAGTTTTAGGTTCAGCCCACATTCAGCTGGAAGGACTACCAAAGACATGGATATCAGAGGATAGGTATTATTCCCAGTTTCCTGGACTGAGAGCCCCCAAGGGGCGGCTGTCTAACAGTACTGTCATGGTGGAGTCCCTTTCCTTGGCTCATTGGAGTAGGTGGTGTGGGTCCCAGGGCTGGGCAGTGCACACTGGCTCCTCTTCAGCAGCCCCCACCTCTCCTGTCCCAAAGCTTTGAAATGAAGGATTTAGGGGTCAGGAGTCTTGCAGTCTGCTCAGTAGATCCCAGATGGCCTGGTCACACATTGACTGGGTGTCTGTCCAAACCCCTGGTCTCTGCCCATATTCTTACCCCTTCTTCTAATTGACTTTTCCTGGGGCCTGACTTCAGGAATTGCAGGCACTGACATGGTCATTCCTTGTGAAGAACAGTGAGCTATTCCTGCAAGATGCTTTTCCAAGATTCCTTTTTAAATATTTAATCTTCTCTGTGGAGAGTGTTGCCCTGGGGTGCTGCCAGCCACTCAGCAGCTCTTCTTTCCCCTTAGGACTTGCCGTTTCCAGGTCCCATGTAGGTACCCAAATGGAGCCAGAGGGGAGCCCAGGGTGCCTGAGAAGGTAAACACAGCTCCAGCTACAGCAAAGAAGACTTGGAGGAGGCCTGGCCCTGGTGAGTGGAAGCCACGGGAATGGTCGCATCAGGGCTGGCTTCACATTATACCTGCAACCCATGCTGTATCTCCTAGTGTTCTGACGCCAGTATCCATGGCTGACCTCATCCCCCTTTTCCTTCCCCATTTGGATGCTCTGCCCACTGTCATTTCTACTCTGAATCTCAGTTACCTGTTAGTCCCTCCCCTCCGCCTCCCATCTCCACCTCATTTCTTCTCTTGGTACTCTGCAGCATTGGCTTTCATTTAATATGTCATGAGTTGTGCTCACATCCCAATTTTCCTTGAAAACTAAGTATTCTGTTCCAGCCAGATCTTCCTGGCCCTGGACAGACCCTTCTGCACAGCACTCACCTATCACAAGGAATGAGGCCTGCTGGGAGACCATTGGCAGAGGAGTGATTTGGAGACCCTGCCCCTCCTTATACCGTTCTCCATCACTGTACCCTCTCCCTGTCTCCTTCACTGTCTGACCTTTAGGGGCCTGCAGCGTACGTCTTCCCTTCCTCATCCTGATTCTAGCTCCCATGTTCTGCCAACAGTCCCATGGACTGATTCCTGGTTGTATCAGACGCACATTTGTTTTGGCCTCCATTTGCCACCAATTACGCATGCACTTCATCCACACTGATCTTCCTTCAGGTTGATGGCACGGAGTGAAGGAGGAGGCTGCACCCTCTGAGCAGGGTGTTTCTGTGAGTGTCACAGATGGGAACTCCCAAGGCAGGTCCTTCCATCCGAAAAGCTCATTCCTGTGGCATGTGTGACCCGGTCTTGAAAGACGTCTTTGCACCTGGCTGAGCCACAGGGAACACCATCTGAGCAGCACCCAAACACCATCATGTGAGTCACTGTAGGAGAGACTTCTGGTGTCGTATAAACCTTGACCAGATGCAGAAGCTGAAGAGTGGAGAAAATTTCTTCAGAAAGGAAAGGAGCCAGGCCTGATTTGTGAATATCTGCAGATCCCATGTGTTGGAGAAGGCCTTTACTTGCAGGGAGGGTGGGAAGAACTTTGTGGTCAGCTCTGGACTTTCCAGCACCAGGCTCCTCTCACTGGGGAGAAACCACACAGGGGCCCTGAGTGTGGGGAGGCCTTTTGTATATCAGATTTCCTTTAGGCAAGAAAGCACAACCTGAGACCAGAAAGCCTTCCACTTGTTGGAAGCAGCCTCACTCCAGGGTTGGTTGACTCAGAGCATCTCAAGGGACTCTTCGTTGTGGTGAACTGGGAAACATCAAGGGCCATTGGAGATGCAGGAAAGGCACCTGAGCCCAGGACACTTTCCCACAAGGAGAGTCTCCCCAGGAAGGTGAGTTCTAAGCACATTGGTGTGGGAACAGCTAATCTGCATTCAAGACTTTCATGGGAGTGAGTCTCTTGGGGAGGGAGGTTCTTTCCATGAACCACTCACACAGGCCACAAAAAGCTTCCCTGGTCTCTGGGCAGAATTTCTATAAGTGGAAGCTTAACGAATGTTGGCATGGTTGTGAGACATCAGCAGATCACGCTGAAGGGAAGCCTGTGACCACAGTGAATGTGAGAAAGCCTTTCTTGAGAGGGCAGGCCTAGGTCAACACATGAGGATGTACACTGAGCGAAGCCAGGGGAGTACTTCCCAGTGTGGGAAGGCCTTCAGCTGCAGGTCAGACCTCATGCAGCACCAGCAGATTCACACTGGGAGAGGCCTTATGAATGCAAGGAATGTGGGAAAGTCTGGGACAGCTCTGCTTTTGTCCAAAATAACTTCCCCCACCCAAGAGAGAGTCTCTTCAGTACAAAATATGTGGGTAAGCCTTTTGTGACAGCTGTTTTCTCACTCAACACTTAAGGGTTTTCCCAGGAGAGAAGGCCTGAGTGCAGTGATGTGGGAAGGCCTTCATTCACCATTTTTATTTCTGGCATTAATAGCATCCACACTGGAGGAAAACCTTTTGAGTGTAAAGATCAGCGCCTTTTGTGATCGCTCTTCCCTAACTCTGCACGAGGAGTCACAGTGACAAAAACCTTGTGGATACAGTGAATGTGGACACACTTTCAGCCCTCATTCATCCCTCACCCACTCCCTAAGTATTCATACTGGGGAGAAACCCTGTAAGTGTAAGATACGTGGGAAAGCCTTTTGCAAGTGGACTTACCTCAGTCAACACCAGAGAACTCATACTGGGGAGAATGTAACTCCTGAGGAAAATGTTTGCCAGAGGAAACATCTTGCTCGGCATCTGAGAAATTATACCAAAGAGAAACCCTGTAAGTGTCGTTGTTGTGAGAAAATCTTCTGAAGCAGATCATCGCTATCTTCTAAAAGGTCCTATTGGAAGTTGACGCAGGTCGGACCCTACTCTACAAAAGCGAATTGAAAAAGGAGAGAAAACTAGTGGTTACTGTGCAGTTACAAGACCTTCAGCTACAGTTCAGCGTTAGTATGCGCTGAAAAGCAATCATGGAATATTTTTTAAAAAGAAAAGGCATAAGGGAGGAGGAAGAAAAGAAGTAGATTTATAGAAAAATGAATACATACATGGTTTCTTTCAGGTGTCCCTGACAAACCCATGGCAATTTGTTTTCAGTTGTTTTTGTTTGGGGTGGCAGGTGGGAGTGAAGGGGCCTCATCCCTTCACCTGACTTAATATACACTCACTGCCATTCTATGTCAGGAGAGCTGGACGCTTAGAATTTTTTTCAAATATTTATCAAAATCCTTGTTAAAAAAACACTGACTCAACCAGTAAGGGTCATAAGTTTTTGTGATAAATGTGAAGTCATGATTTATGAAGCACTTCAAAGAAATTAGGGGCGCCTTGGTGGCTCAGTCATTAAGCGTCTGCCTTCAGCTCAGGGCGTGATCCCAGCGTTCTGGGATCGAGCCCCACATGAGGCTCCTCTGCTGGGAGCCTGCTTCTTCCTCTCCCACTCCCCCTGCTTGTGTTCCCTCTCTCACTGGCTGTCTCTCTCTCTGTCAAATAAATAAATAAAATCTTAAAAAAAAAAAATTAGAATACTAAAAATTTTGTTACCTAAAATTCATATCTAAGTTGCTAAGGACGTATATATGAATGGGTACATTCTCTGCAACATTTAAGACCATTTAAGGCTTCGGTTATTTATTCACTTATTTATTCTTCATTGAGATATAATGGACATATAACATCGTGTGAGTTTAAGGTGTACGACATTGATTTGATGATTTATGTTGCGGTGTGATTGCCATTGACACATTAGCACCTGTATCCTCATGGTATCCTGTGTTATCCTCTGTTCCTAGTGGTAGGAACAGTTAAGATTTAGTCTCTTGCCAAGTTTCATGTTTGTAATATAGTTTTGTTCCTTATAATCCCTTTACTGTGTATAGATCTTAAGGATTTATTTATTTACTTGTTGCAAGTATGTAGCCTTAAACAACATCCCTCCACCCAAGCTTTTGGTAACCATCATTCCACTCTCTTCCTTGAGTTCAGTTTTTTTGTTTTTCTTTGAAGATTCCACATATAAAAATACATAGTATTTGTCTTTCTGTGTTTGACTTATCTCACTTAGCATAATGTCCTTAAGGGCCATCCTTACTGTCGCAAATGCAGCATTTCCTTTTTTCTCATGACTGAATAATATTCCATTGTATATATACCGCGTCTTCTTTATCCTCTGATGGACGCGTAAATTGTTACCATATCTTGTCTCTTGTGTACAATGCTACAATAAACGTGGGAGTGCAGATATCTCTGAGATCCTGTTTTCATTTCCTTTGGATATGTATATACCCAGAAGTGGGATTGCTGTACCATATGGTGGTTCTCTTTTTAATTTTTTAAAGATTATTTACTTATTTATATATCTGAGAGAGAGAGAGCACAAGCAGGGGGATTGGCAGGCAGAGGGAGTGGGAGAAGGAGGCTCCCGGCTGAGCAGAGAGCCCAAACCTCAACCAAAGGCAGATGCTTAACCAACTGAGCCACCCAGGCACCCGTTAGTTAGTTAGTTAGTTAGTTAGTTAGTTAGTTAGTTAAAACTTTTTGGTGGGCAGCAAAGCAAGGTTTATTAAGCAATAGCAAAGTGATGGTACAAAGCTCCCAAGGAGGGAGGGGACCCAAGAGGATTGCGCCTATTTTTAATTTTTTGAAGAACCTCCATACTGTTCTCCAAAATGACTGGACCAGTTAACAGTCCCACCAACAGTGCACAAATGTTCCCTTTTCTCCACATCTTTGCTGACATTTCTCTCTCGTCTTCTTGATAGCAGCCATTCTGACAAGTGTGAGGTGATATCTCATTGTGGTTTTCATTTGCGTTTCCCTGATGATTAGTGATACTGAGTACCTTTTCCTGTACCCGTTGGCCATTTGGATGTCTTTGGAAAGATGTCTGTGTAGTTCCTCTGCCCATGGTTTAATCAGATTTTTTGTTTGTTTCTGACTTGTATGAGTTCTTTATAAAATTTTGAATATTAGCCCCTTATCTGGTAACATGGTTTGCAAATATTCTCTCCTATTCCATAGGTTGTGTTTTTATTTTTATTTTTTAATTATTTCTTTTGCAATGCAGAAGCTTTTAAGTTTGATGTGGTCCCACTTGTTGATTTTTTCTTTTGTTTGTGCCTTTGGTGTCATATCCAAAAAATCATTGCCAAAACCACTGTCTTGGAGCTTCCCTTGTTTTCTTCTAGGAGTTTTACAGCATCAGGTCTATGTTTAAGTCTTTGATCCATTTCAAGTTAATTTTTGTGAGTGGTGTAAGCTAGGGATCCGATTTCATTTCTCTGCATGGGGTTATCCAGTTTTCCAACACCGTTTGTTGGAGAGAGACTTTTCTCCATTTGATATCCTTGCCTCTCACCAAATACTAGTTGACTGTATACATGGGGTTTTAATTTTGTCTCTATTCTGTTTCATTGGTCTGTGTCTATTTTTAGCCAATACTATACTGTTTGGGTTACTAGAGCTTTGTAGTATAGTCAAAATCAGGAAATGTGCTGCTACCTGTTCTTTCTCATAATTGCTTTGGTTCTTAGGGGTCTTGCGGTTCCATACAAATTTTAAGATTGTTTCTTCTATTCCTGTGAAAAGTGCCATTGGAATTTTGACAGGGATTGTGTTGAATCTGTAGATAGCTTTGCATGTCATGGACATTTTAACAGTATTATTTCTTCCAATCTATGAACACAAAGTATCCTTCCATGTGTGTCATGAGAATCTTAAATTTTTCATTGTACAGATCTTTCACTTCGTTGGTTAAATTCATTCCTAGGTATTTTGTTGAGGAGTTCTGAGTTGGGATAAGCTGAGGGCACAGATAGGCCAGTGGGGACGCTGCTGGTAGAGCCTGAGTGGCACTCAGAGATCCCCTTAGAAGACTGGACTGTGGCAGAGCAAGGGCCCTGGGTCCAGTTTGGGCAGTTGGTGAGGGGCACCCAGAGGCAGATGCGGGCAGAGCACACTCAGACACACCATGGAACATACACAGTTTGGGAGCAGACCGTAAACACCATCACACCCAGAACTACCAAAAACATATTGGCAGGCGTGCACACCCAGAGACACACATATAGGACACAAAATCCTACGCAGATGTACACACAGATACCCACCAGGACACAGACATAAGAGCTGGGGTACCAGTATATTTATATCAACTGAAGACACGTGCACCCACAAGACAGACACAGACATAGAAGGACACCCAGAAACAAGTCCCACACACATCAAGAACAGTGCTCCCAGGGACACCTGTGCGTACCAGGCAGATGGACCCATTGGCACAAATGCATACATACAGACACCCAGGTACACACCGGGACACACACATGCAGGAAGAGTATGCAGACATCCACAGAAAGAAAATGCCGGACGCAAGACATCACAAGGACAACAGAAACGGGTACATAGCCAAAGGTGGCCTTATGCATACAGCCACTGACAGACGTGTACAAATGGTCATAAATGCAAAGATACAGCCATCCAGAGAGAGGCACACACACAAGCTCTCACTCATTCACACAGACACACATTCACAAATTCCCTAACGCAGATAAACAGATCTGTATCCACAGGAATGTGGTGATAAATGTGTAACATCTGCTTCTGAGAAAAAAGTGCATTTGGATTACAGAAGTTCATTACAAACTTCAGTGATATAAAGGATGTGAAGCATGCGACTCACAGATGGTAACAATATAGATGATGATCTCTATTGTAAGCTTCACATAGCCAATTGATTCTCAAAGAATGCTTTCATTAATTTCTCCTTTAACTCTGATGTGTCGAGATTTGTATAAAATTTCAACATAGTTGTATATTGCAACCAAGCAAATCCAATTCTGCGTGTAGACCCAATAGAAATGAGAGCATTTTTCCTTCAAAATATACAGTTGATCCTTGAACAACCCGGATTTGAACTGCATGGGTCCATTTTATGTGGATTTTTTAAAATACAGTACAGTACTGTGAATGTATTTTCTCTTCCTTATGATTTTCTTTTTTAAGATTTTATTTATTTGAGAGAGAGAGCATGAGCAGGGGGCAGAGGGGCAGAGGTGGAGGGAGAAGCAGACTCCCTGCTGAGCAGGGTGCCCCATGCGGGGCTCCATCCCAGAACCCCGAGATCATGACCTGAGCCAAAGGCTGACACTTAACCGACTGAGCCACCCAGGCACCTCCCTTATGATTTTCTTAATAGCATTTTCTTTTCTCTAGCTTACTTTATTGTAAGGATGTAGGAGGTAACATACAAAATATATTAATCAACTGTTTATGTTCTCAGTAAGGCTTTTGGTCAATAGTAAACTATTATTAACTTTTGGAGAGTAAGAGGTTATATACATATTTTCAACTTTAGGTCGGCACACCTAACCCTCGTGTTGTTCAAGGGTCAACTGTAGGATCATATGTTTATAAGCAACTTTATTAATAATAACCAATAACCTGAAACCACCCACATAGCTATCAATGGGCACATGCCTAAATAAATTATATGGTCACAAAATAGAAGAAAACACAGCAATGAAAACTGCTTCATGTAACAGTGCAGATGAATCTCCTAGAAAAAGACAGTGAGTGACAGTGATACAGGTCAGAGACAAAGTACTATGTGCTGTAACCTTGTAGAAAGGTTAAAAAACAGGTGAACCTAATATATGGTGAGAAAGGACAGTAATGGTCATCTTTCTGCAGGGCTGTTGAAAATGTCCTGTGACTTTGTATGGGTGGGGTTTATATGTGTGTTGACAAGCAAATACTTGTCAAGCCACACACTTAAGATTTGTTCATTTTATCTTATTGAAATTACACATATAGAAAAAAAATAAGTAAATACCAATGCACAACCCACAGCATAAAAAGGAGCATAGCAAGATTAGAATTTCTTTATGAACCTCACAGATTACAAATCCTCAGAGGAATCCTTTATCCAGAAATTTTGCTTTATTAATCCTTTTTTTTAATTCATAGTTTGACACCTTACATATGTATCATTAATTATAAATACATTTTATGCTTGATTTTGAAATCTATATGAATGGAATCAGTGTGCTTTTCTCTACTATGGATTTTTTTAAGCATTTGTGAATGAATGTATGCCTTGTTAATTATCATCCTTTATATGTGTTTTAAACTATTAATGTACCTATAGAATTTTATTAAACACATCTCTAAAGAATATATAGGGATGTTAGGGGTGCCTGGGTGGCTCAGTCGGTTAAGCGTCTCCCTTCAGCTCAGGCCATGATCCCAGGACCTGGGATCAAGCCCCTCATCAGGCTCCCTGCTCAGTGGGGAGTCTGCTTCTCCCTCTCCCTCTACCCCTCCTGCCCACTTATGTTCTCTCCTCTCAAATAAATAAATAAAATCTTAAAAATAATATATAGGGATATCATTATTTAGCAAAAAAAAATTCTGAGATGGCTGATATAAAAATGCTTGATGTATTCATGGACTGGTATCTTTATCCTTATTATTCTGAAACTGTTGCTTTATGTGATTTGAGTCAGTATTACAAATTACATATTTTATCTTCTCGGTGATGCTTTCTCCCTTGAAATTATTCTTTCTGATATAAATACATGGTTCACATGTGTTCATGTGTTATTTTTAAATGATTACAACAGGTGTGTTTTTCAAGACCTGTTTCAAATATTTCTGTACTGTTATATTTTAGATGTGTCTTTTGTATCCATGCTATGGTTGGACATTTTTTAAAAGATTTTATTTATTTATTTATTTATTTATTTATTTATTTATTTATTTATTTGACACAGAGAGAAAGAAAGAGAGAGAGAGAACACAAGCAGGGGGAGCAGCAGGCAGAGGGAGAGGGAGAAGCAAGCTCTCCACCAAGCAGGGAGCCCAACGCGGGGCTGGATCCCAGGACCCTGAGACCATGACCTGAGCCAAAGGCAGAGCTTAACCGACTGAGCCACCCAGAAACCCCCAAAAAACTAACTCTTGATCAGCAATGCTTTCAGAGAAAGATCTTGATCAAAAGGAGGAAATGTGAAAATTAACTTGTAAAAACCTCACTAAAATGGAGTTGGGAGGCCCGAAGGGGGAGCTCTCACTCAGTACCACTAGAAGTCAAGAATTGCCAAATACAGAGGCTAAGGGAAGAATCAACAGGGAAGAATCATCAACGACAGGACCCAACAGGAAAAGATGCACATTGCGTCTCCTACAAGAAATCGACCACCCCAGCAGCTCAACCAAAGAGAAACTATCATCATTCTGAACTCTTGCTTTTTTCCAATGGACTTCAGTTCAAAACAATCCTTCCCAACTTGCTCCTTCTCCATAGAACGGTTCTTTTCCTTTGTTTGTTGAACTAGTCTATGGTTTTTGTCACAGCTTACCTGTCCTAAATTGCAATTCTCTGCTATTCTAGAATAAACCTATTTTCGCTAGCAAAACAACTGATTTGTTTTTAAAGTCAACGGTATGAAACCATGTTAAGTCCACACCCACTTAAGGCCAAGAGCAATTAGTCTTGGTAGTCCTATGTTTTGAATCATATGGCCTGTAAGAATGTGTTCCTTGAACAACAGACCTACCTGTGCTTTCTGAAACCTTGTATATGGTGTCTTCTTTTTTTTTTTTTTTAATTAAATGCACCTAAATGTATACACGTATGTTTTATGCAAAAAATTCTAACCATCACCTATGATGCTACTACGATGCTATACCCCTACTAGGAGGGGTCCCTGACATCCTCCTACAGCAGTATATGTGAGAACTTTGTGATGATGGTTAATAATAACGACAGCTTGTACACATTTAGCACTAGGCCCTGTGTTAAGCATTTATCATTTCCTATGAAATAGGTTGTACTATTTTCCCATTTTAGTTATTAAACTTGGGGGGAAGTCATGATTTTTTTTTTTAAAGACTTTATCTGTTTGACACAGAGAGAGAAAGGGCACAAGCAGGCAGAGCAGCAGGCAGAGGGAGAGGGAGAAGCAGGCTCTCTACAGAGCAGAGAGCCTAGCGCGGGGCTAGATCGTGGGATCTAGGTCATGGGACCCTGGGATCATGACCTGAGCCGAAGGCAGATGCTTAACGGACTGAGCCACCCAGGTGCCCTGGTCATGACTTTTCAAGAGAGTTCCCCTTCTCTAGCTTAAGCTAGGGCTCTGCCCCCAGGGTTTACATGTCCCTCGGAGAACTTTGATTTTCGGTAAGTTCACAGGTGATGATGATACTGCCTGTCAGGGGCTTAAATTGGGAATCAACGAATTAGAGGAACACTCAATGATACTACACAAAGTCCCCTCCTGCGAGGCATATTCATTATTCAGTTTAAATTTCAGCCCCCAAAGCTCAGAGAGGTGAAGCAGCTCCCCCAGGATTAAAGACTGGACCACGTGCTGGAGACCTCTGAGGACGTGGCTTTGTCCCAGGTGACCACAGAAATATGGGTGCGTCCTCCTTTAAGAGGAGCTTTGGCACTACTGGACCGTATTTCTCCGTTATCTTTCTCCTCCTAGCGGCCTTCGCCCCGGGCGACTTTGCAGTTGCCAGGAAAAACCGGAATAATGCCCATTGCCTCGTGGATGCAGGGTACCAACTACATTACCCAGAAATCTGTGCTCGTCGCATAGACACCGTGCCAATGACAGCCCGGAAGAGAGGCGTTTCCCGTCTCCCCGCGCCGCTGAGGAGGGACTTCCGGCGTCGCCATCGTGACGTCTTTTGCCTGTGCCAAGATTATCCGCAGTGGCGGTAGAGGCTCCGGGACTGGGGCGGGTCCGCTTCCCACGCGGCTGTTCGGAACCGAGCAGGGGAGATCGGTAAAATACACGCCTTTGTTGCCCTCCGTGAGCCCCGTCGTGGGACCGGCTGCCTTGCGCGGAGGTGTCCTCCGGGGCTGCGCCCTTCCCGAGGCCTTCGCATCTGCACTCTGTCCTCGTACGCCCCCGGCCGCGGCGCCCTAAGCCTGTGCGCGTTTTCACACGGGGAGACAAGCTCTGAGGGCGGCGGACGCCCCAAGGTCTCCCCGCTTAGTGGAGCTTTGGGGTTCCGGCTGAGCCCGCAGGGCCTGCCCGGTTTGCCAGCTTCTCACGACCCGGTTCTGCTCACAGGATTCCATGGCGGCCCTGGCGCTGATGGACGGGGCTCAGGTGAGCAGAGGGTCCCTCAGGCCCTCACCAATTAGGATAGAGGGTGGCGTGTTCAAGCACCTTCCTCCTTTGCCTTCAACTCTCCCTGCTCTTGAGTATAAAGGCGGCGGAGGGCGGTCACTCCTGGCGGAAATGTGGCGAGGTTCCCAGTACCGGCATCGATGGGTTGTGGTGTGTGAGGGTTTCCAAGAAGCAGGAGCCAGCTGATACAAATACTTGGTGGTGAGAATGAATTAGGATTGTTCCAGGAACCAAAGGTCCCTGTTACATCTGGTGAGAACACACAGCAGGTGGTCAGGAGTCAGGCCTGGAATGGCAGCCTGAGGAGCTGGGCTTATGTTCTGATGGTAGTGGGAACCATGGAAGATTTGGAACAAAGATGGGAGATGATCTGACTTAGGTGTTAATAGCCTTTCTTCTGGCTGCAGAATGGAAAGATGTGGGGGTGGCATGGGGCTGGGCAGGGAGACCAGAGTGGAGCTTACCTCAACAGACCAAGTGAGTGTTGATGGTAGGTGGACCAGAGCGGCGGCAGTGGAAGTTAGGGAAGTGTATGAGTTTGGTATCTGCTCTTAAAGTAGGGCCCACTATGAGACATAGTGATATTCTGGGACTGTTTACTTTTCCTTCTGTCTGCATTTGAGTCTGGAGACCATAAAGGGGGGCCATTTCTAGCCCAGCATTCTGAATCCGGGCCAGGAGTTATATAGAGAGGTTCCTACTTCTGGCAGCCAATAGGATGAGGACTGAGGGTGGATTGGGCCCAGGAACAGCGTAGTGCAAATGTTGGAAGGTAAGATTGAGTTGGGAGTCTTCAAGGAACCACAGATCTTAATTGTCTGTTGGGAATAAGGTCAGGAGTCAGGCAGGAATGGCAGGCTGAGGAGCTGGGCCTCATTCTGAGGGTGATGAAAGACATGGGAGATTTGGAGCAGAAGAGAGAGGTACCTGACTCAGATTTTAATGGACTCCCTTTGGCTGCTCTTTGGTTGAGAACAGAGTATGGGTATGAGTGGGGCACTTACTGCAGTAGGCTGTGAGTGTTGATGGTAACTGGCCCAGAGAGGTGGCTGCGGAGGTGAGAAACGTTGGTGGATTTTGTATAGCTTTTAAAGCATGGTAACCAGATTTTCTGGTGTGGAGGGTGAATGAGAGAAAGGGATAAGTCGTGGGTGACCCTGGGGGTTTTCGTTTGTTGTTTTGTTTTGTTTTCTTTACCTGTTTGAGTGATGGAAATGCCATCAACTGAGATAGGGAAGCTGGTAGCAGGAGTAATTTTCTGTGGTAATATTGGAAAGTAGGCTTTTCTCTTGTTTAGTTTAAGAAGTCCCAGAGACTCCTTAGTTGAGACGTCAAGCTGGATGCAGGTTTTTAGTTCTGGAAGAGGTACTGGTTGCAGAAGTTCAAAAGGTGGTAGCCAGTATGTGCAATGGGGTGGAGTTGTGGGCTACATTTAGGAGGAAGTATCTCCAGGTCATGGCGGCAATGCAGCTAATAACAAGAAAGTTGAAACTTGGGACTGAGGACTGGGTCTCTTGCTTAGGCACTGGGTGACAGTGGTGCCTCTCACAAAGATACATGAGCTCTTCCCACATACCATGTGCAGAGTGGCATGGGGGGGTGTGCCCTGTAGGTGCATATGTTGTGGACCAGGAAGTTGGTGGTAGTGGTGGTTCCAACCGGGAAGAAGGTGGTTCAAAGAATGATGTACATGTTGGGAGAAGCATGAACCGATGGCCTTAAGGTTGTGTCTGGGAGGCCTGGTCTGAAGGACACCAGGAGAACTGGCCAGCAAGAGAGTTTGTGCCCTTCATGGAAGACCCACAGCTGACACACTATCTATCTGCCCACCTGCCTGGCTCTGGGCCACACACAGCGATCAGAGAGACATGAGGGAGCAGGCACTAGTGGTGCCAAGACCTGGTATCTCCTCTGAGGTGGGAGGCTGGGAGGAGAGGGACCAGCGGTGGTTGTGTGAGTGGATAGACTGGGGACTCCTGTTACCTGTGGGCTCAACTGTCCCCCATCATGACAGGGCTGTGTGACCTTCGAGGATGTGTTCGTGTACTTCTCCCGGGAGGAGTGGGAGCTCCTTGAGGAAGCTCAGAGACTCCTGTACCGTGATGTGATGCTGGAGAACTTTGCACTTGTGGCCTCACTGGGTAAGTCCCTGTTTTATCTATTGGTATATGGCAAATTGCCCTACATTTAGAGGCTTAAAGCAGTAAAAAATCATTGTTTCAGTGCATCAGGAACCTGGTCACAGCTTACCTGGATCCTTTTTGCTTAGGCTTTCTCATGAGGTTTCAGTCAAGCTGTCAAGCCAGGGCTGTGTTCTCATCTGAACAACAGCCTCAGGAAGAATCCACTTACAAGCTCACTCATGTGGTTGTTCACAAGATTTAATTTCTTGTGGCTTGTTGAACTGTGAGAATTAGTTCCTCTCTGGCTGTTGACCAGTGGCCTCCCTTGGTTCCTTGTCATGTTGGCCTTTCTGTAGTGGACCTCCTAACATGGAAGCTGCCTTCCCTCTGAGCAAGTGAGTAAGAGAGAATGCTCGGGATGGAATCCGGTCTTTTTCTAACCTGACCTTGAAAGTGACATCCCATTATCCTTAGAAATGGGTCAGGCAGTCCAGCCTACAGGCAAAGGAAGAGGCTTACACAAGGGCAGGAATACTATTCCCAGGGCCATCTTAGAGGCTGCCTTCCACAGGCCCTCACATTCCCTCCAGTGTCCCTTGGGTTTAGTTATCCCCTTGTTTCCAAGAGGCAGCTCTTTTTGTCCAGCCAGCTCAGTGACTCTTCTCCCTCCCTTCTTTGGTTCCCCGAGTAAGGAGGGCTGTGGGTGCCAGGGCTGGGCTGTGTGTAGTCTCCCCTACCTTGCTGAGCAGTTCCAACACTTTCTGCCCAAAGTCTTGCAGGAATGGGTTAGGGGTTCAGGGCTGTTTCAGTCTGTTCAGCGGGTTCAGCATGGCTTGTATACTCCCTGGCCAGGTAACTCTCCAGATCCATGGTACCTTGGTGTCCCAGGTTCTGCCCTCATCCCATAGCTGACATTTCCTGGGGCCTGAGCATGCCAGGAATTACAGGTACGGCTGTGGTCATTGCTCGTGGATGTCTCAGGGCTGTTCTGCTAAAACCTCCCTCGAGGTTCTGTTTTTTAACATTTAATTTTCTTCTCTGTGATGCGGGTCTGCCTGGGCCATTTATCTGCCCTGTGTTTTCTTGACAACTTCAGATCCCATGTGGTGGGAGGCCCAGTTGGAGAGGGGCAGGAAGTCCTGGGTGTCTGATAGGGCAGACCTGACTCTCGCCACAGTGAGAGAGACCCAGAGATGGTCTGGCCTTGCAGAATGGGAGCTGGGGGAGTGGCATGGTAGTGCTCGGTTCAGATCATACTTTCAGCCTGCCGTGTGTTCACCAGTGTCTCATTCATTTTTCTCTGCTCTGCAGTGCTGGCTACTTTCATGTGGAATGAGTTGTGCACATATCCTTAAACAATCCTTAATAACCAGATACTTATTCGCAGTCAGATTTTCCTGGGCCCGGACACATCTTTCTGCACAGAGCTCAGCTGGCACCAGCAGCCAAGGCCCTACTCCATAGAGGAGTGAGCTGGAAAACTCTCCTCTGTTCCCAATACCTTGTACCACCATTGTGTCTACCCATCCTTTCTCCTTACTATTAACTTTAGAAGCCTGGGACCGACAGTGGGCCTTTCCTCGCTTTGATCCTGGCTCCCTTGTCCCACCAGCAAGCCAGTGCCCTCATTTTTTGGTGTTTCACACACACGTATGTGATGGGGCTGCAGCTGTTCACCAAAGTCAACGTGTACCTCACCATCCTCTTTCTGCTTTCAGGCTGTTGGCGTGTAACAGATAATGAGGATACTCCTTCTGAGCAGAGCGTTTGTATAGGAGTGTCGCAGCTCAGGACTCCCGAGTCAGGTGCATTTATCCAGAAAGCCCACCCATGTGAGGTGTGTGACCCACTCTTAAAAGACATTTTGCACTTGGCCGAACACCAGGGATCACACCCCCTGCAGAAACTATACACACATGGCCCGTGTGGGAGAGGATTCTTGTTCAGTGCAAACTTTTACCAGCACCAAAAGCGATATAGTGGAGAGGATCTCTTCAGAGGGAATGCTGGTGGGGCCTCATATATGAAGAGCTGTGCAGTCCACATGTTAGGGAGACCCTTTACTTGCAGGGAGGAAGGGGTGGACTTGGTGGACAGCTCTGGCCTCTTCCGTTGCCAGACTCCTGGCCATGGGATTATTCCATGCAAAAGGACTGAGTTCATGGAATCTTTCCTGCACAGCGCCAGTCTTGGCCAACACCAGGGAGACCATGATGGACTGGTGCTTTTCAGTTGCATTGACAATGGGAAGGGCTTGCTGAATACCTTTACTCTCCTTGGCAACCAGATAAGTCATAGTGAAGTAAGACCTTTTAGATGCCTACCATGTGGAAATATGTCCAAGGAGAAATTAGCACTTAATCACAGAAGAGTGCACAGTGGAGAAACATCACATGTGTGTAAAGAGTGTGGAAAGGCCTTCATTCACCTGTCTCACCTAAAAATGCACCAGAAATTTCACAGTGGAAAAAGACATTACACATGCAGTGAATGCGGGAAGGCCTTCAGCCGCAAAGACACACTTGTTCAGCACCAGAGAGTTCACACTGGAGAAAGGTCTTACGACTGCAGTGAGTGTGGAAAAGCCTACAGCAGAAGTTCCCACCTCGTTCAACACCAGAGAATTCACACTGGCGAAAGGCCTTATAAGTGCAGTGAATGTGGAAAAGCCTTCAGCCGTAAAGATACACTCGTGCAGCACCGGAGATTTCACACTGGAGAAAGGCCTTACGAGTGCAGCGAATGTGGGAAGTTCTTTAGCCAAAGCTCCCACCTTATTGAGCACTGGAGAATTCACACCGGGGCAAGGCCTTATGAATGCATTGAATGTGGAAAGTTTTTTAGCCATAACTCAAGCCTCATTAAACATCGGAGAGTGCACACAGGAGCAAGGTCTTATGTGTGCAGCAAATGCGGGAAAGCTTTCAGCTGCAAAGACACACTTGTTCAGCACCAGATAATTCACACTGGAGCAAGGCCTTATGAGTGCAGCGAATGTGGGAAAGCCTTTAGCCGGAAAGACACACTTGTGCAGCACCAGAAAATCCACACTGGAGAAAGACCTTATGAGTGTGGTGAATGTGGGAAATTCTTTAGCCATAGCTCCAACCTTATTGTACACCAGAGAATTCACACTGGTGCGAAGCCTTATGAGTGCAGCGAATGTGGAAAATGCTTTAGCCACAATTCCAGCCTCATTCTACACCAGAGAGTTCACACCGGAGCAAGGCCTTATGTGTGCAGTGAATGTGGAAAAGCCTACATTAGTAGCTCCCACCTTGTTCAACACAAGAAAGTTCACACTGGAGCAAGACCTTATGAATGCAGTGAATGTGGGAAATTCTTTAGCCGAAACTCTAGCCTCATCCTACATCAGCGGGTTCACACTGGAGAAAAGCCTTATGTGTGCAGCGAATGTGGAAAAGCCTACAGTAGAAGTTCCCATCTTGTTCGGCATCAGAAAGTTCACACTGGAGAAAAGCCTCATGAATGCAACAGTTTTGGTGGTCCTTTAGCTACATCTCTGGAACTTGTTTAGCACCAGAAAGCTCACACTAGAGAAAGGCCTTATGAATGCAAAAAGTGCTCCATCTCCTCGTTCGACCTGATAGGATTCACAACTGAGAAAATCTCTCTGAGTACCCTTTGTGAGGGAACCATCAGCCGGCAGGTGAACCTTGTACATTCATACAGGTACCATGGAGAGATTCCCAGTTAGTACCACATAGGTGGGAAGTGAGGTGCATTGCACTTTCTAAAGTATCCAGGGCTCTTGACAGAGTTATATCACTGCCAGTGCCTGTGGCGGAAGCCATCTCATTGCTACCAGCTGTTAAAGGTCCCATGGTGTGTGTCAGTCACTCCAGTATGCTCAGGGAAGGCAGACCCCTGTGCTCCCCACTCTGTTCTCTGGAGGGAATCATGAGTGTTCTGAGCCCAGTGAGGTCCTCACTTCCTCCCCCATGACTGGATTCTGGGTGGACATGATCCAGCTCTGGCTAAGAGGATCTGAACTGGAGTCTGCTGGGGATTTCCAGACAAGATTTCTCTTCATGAACAGTGTTGACTGTAAACATAATAACCACAAACTCATTTGTCTTCTTCTAAATCACCCATCTTTAGAACTGCTTGCCCCATGCTGCTCTGAATAGTGCAGTGACACAGGCCTGCTCTGGCAATCTTTACTCTGGTGTGTGGTGGGATCTATTCACTGTGTGGAATGGATTAAGAAAAAGTTGGGTTCTTCCACCATGAAGGGAGGAACACCTGTTGTCTGCATCTACTGTGTGTGCCTCAGAAGGGTCAGCAGGATGGCAGAGAACAGATCGCAGTCTAGCTGGCCTAATTTGCATTGTGCCCAGGGTTTGCTAGAAAAGAGCGAAGAGCTTTGTGTGCCTCATCGTGTGGCCTGAAAGGCAAGATTTCCTGTGAGCCCAGAGTTCATTTCTGAGGAGGGCATAGTTGGTGTGAAAAATCTCTGGTGCTTCTGGAAACATGAATCGGGTCTCTTGTTCCTGGGGACTCTCCCATACTCCCCAGCACTTTTGAGGGATTTCTGTCTGCTAGATCGGCATAGGAGCCAGTCCCCGATGTCCAGAATCCCATGGGCAAGCGTCATTGACTGGAAGGCCCATGGGGCAAGGTGGGGCTCGTAATTGGTACAGAACACAGATTATGGAGTGGGGATGAATGTGGCCAATGAGGATATGTGTCTTTTCTAGCAGAGGCATCTTCAAATGTCCATATGATTTTTGTGGGATGAGAGTATAGAAATTCTCAGGACCTTCGACATCTGTATCTCCTGTGGCCAAGGCCACTGTCAGTGTCTAAAGGTTTGTGGATTCCTGTACCTCCCTGGGCTGTTGATGTTATGGCCATCACTACACAGGCAGGAACCTCAGCACGGACGTAAGAGAGATCCGAGGATAGGGCTTCTCTGACCCAGCTAGCATTCCTAGTGACTGAAGTGGACATGGATTTCATTGCTGTCCAGTTTTTGCTGACATTGAGTCAGGGTTCATCCTAAATTGGGAGAGGGATATGGGAGAACCAAAATAGTTGGCAGATGTGACTTTCTAAGAGGGATGGTAAATAGGGACTTTATGGGGAACATTTAGTTCTCAACTTTATCACGGTATGATTGACATGAAATAAACTGCACATATTAAAGTATGAAATGTGGGGCGCCTGGGTGGCACAGTGGTTGAGCGTCTGCCTTCGGCTCAGGGCGTGATCCCGGCGTTGTGGGATCGAGCCCCACATCGGGCTCCTCTGCTGGGCCTGCTTCTTCCTCTCCCACTCCCCCTGCTTGTGTTCCCTCTCTCGCTGGCTGTCTCTATCTCTGTCAAATAAATAAATAAAATCTTTAAAAAATAAAAAAATAAAAAAATAAAGTATGAAATGTGTTGTTTCAGCATGTGTATATACTTGTGAAACCATCACCACCATCAAGATAATGAACATATTCAACACAACCAAAAGATTCCTTGTGTCCCTTTATAATCCTATTGTCTCAGTCTTTCTAATACCCCTTCCCACAATTCATAAACAACAAGCATTTTCTAGAATTTTATGTAGACAGAATCATGTGGTATATACGTTTGGGGAAGTGGGGACTCTCACCCTTCTCACTATCCATAACTATTTTGAAATTAATCCATCTTGTTGCATGTATCAATAGGTTGTTCATTTGTCTCGTTGAGTATTATCCCATTGTATGCATATACCACAATTGTTTTATCCATTCAGCTACTAGTGGATGTTTGGGTTGTTTCCAGTGTGGGGCTGTTACAAATAAAGCTGCTCTGAAGATCTGTGTGCAAGTTATCACTTAATAGCATTTCGTTATATAAATATACCAGAGTTTGTCTGTTCACCTACTGAAGGACATCGCGGTTGCTTCCAAGTTTGGCAGTTATGAATAAACCTGCAATATACGTTTGTGTGTAAGTTTTGTGTGAATGTAAGTTTTTATCTCTTGGGTTCTAGCCAAGGAGTGTGATTTACTGGATGTTACAGTATGTTTAGATTTATAAGAAACTGTCTTTTCTTTTCTTTCTTTTTTTTTTTTTTTAAGATTTTATTTATTTGAGAGAGCACAAGTGGAGGGAAGGGCAGAGGGAGAGGGAGAAGCAGATTCCCTGCTGAGCAGGAAGCCTGACATGGGCTCGATCCCAGGACCCTGGGATCATGACCTGAGCCGAAGGCAGACGCTTAACCGACTGAGCCACCCAGGTGCTCCTGTAAGAAACTATCTTGCAAAGTGGCTGTACTGTTTTGCATTCCCACCAGCAATGAATGAGAGTCTCTGTTGCTCCATATCTCGTCAGGATTTGGTGGTGTCAGTGTTTTCAAACATGGCCATTGTAATAGGTGTCATTATTGCTTTAATGTAAAATTCCCTAATGACGTATGAATGTCATTTTCATATTCTTTTAACACTGTCTTTTGCAGAGAAGAATTTTAATTTTAATCAAGTTCAAATCAACCAGTTTTTCTCAAGGATTGTATTTTTGGTGTTGTATATAAAGCATTGCCAAATCCAAGGTCACCTGCGTTTTGTTCAATGTTGTTGTCTAGGTGTTGTGTAATTTTGTGTTTCGCATTTAGGTCTATTATCCATTTTGAGAAAATATTTGTGCAAGTGTAAATTCTGTTTCTAGACCATATTTTAGAAAGATTTTATTTATTCATTTGAGAGAGAATGCACAAGCCGGGGGAGGAGCAGAGGGAGTAGGAGAAATGGACTCCCCGATGAGCAGGGAGCCTGACATGGGGCTCTGGGGCACCATCCCAGGACCCCTAGATCATGACCTGAGCGAAAGGCAAACACTTAACCTTTAATTGACTGAGCCACCCAGGCACCCCTAGATCAATTTTTTTAAACATGAGGATGTTCAGTAGTTCTAGCACCATTTGGTGAAAAGACTATCCTTTCTCTACTGAATTGCCTTTGCTCCTCTTTCAATAATCAGTTGACTGTATTTCTACTGATCTAATTCTAGACTCCCATTTTTTTTTCCGTCTATTGAGATAATCATGTGGGTGTGGGGTGAGTTTTGGTGGGGGAGGGGTGATTTATATGGTATAATCCATTAATTGATACTCAGGTGTCAAATTAACCTTGCATTTCCTGGGACAAATCCCACTTGGTCATGATGTATGAACCTTTGTATATGTTGCCAGGTCAGTTTTCTGATGCTTTGTTAGTGTATTTTGCATCTATATTGATGAGAGATAACAGTTTTGTAGATTTCTTGTGGGATCTCTGTGTGACTTTGCTATCAGAGAAAATCTGACCTCAGAAAAAGTTTGGAGTGTTTCTTCCTTCATTTTATGGAAGGATGGAAGAGTTTTTGAAAGATTAGTGATATTTCTTTAAATATTTGCTAGAATTCCTTAGTGAAAGCGTTTGACCCTAGAATTTTCTTGTGGGAAGACTTTCAATTCATTTTTGGTCAAAATTTGCTTAATACAGTCCTACATAGATTTTCTACTTGTGTCAATTTTGGATAATTGGTGTGCTTTAAGAAATTTTTCCATTTCAACCAAATTGTCTGAGACGATAAAGATTTTTATAATATTCTCTTATATTTTCAATTTTTGAAGGGTCAGTAGTATCTTCATTCCTGCTTTTGTTGTTTTCTTTTCTTTGCCTACCTCACATTTTGTCAATTTCGTTGATCTTTCGAAAGAATCCATTTTTCATTTCATCAAATTTTTAATTGAAGAATAATTGACATACAATGTATTAATTTCAGGTATACAACATAGTGATTCAGTATTCATACACATAAAATGGTCACCACAACAAGTCTAGTTACCATATGTCATGATACAATGTGGTTACAATACTACTGACTGTATTCCCTGTGTTGTTCACTATAGCCCTGTGTCTTATTTATTTTACAATGGAAAGATAGTACCTCTTAATCCTCTTTGGCTGTTTTATCTATCCCCACCCCCTCTGAGATACCATCCCTCTGGCAACCATCATTCTCTATATCTGTGAGTCTGTTTCTGTTTCATTTGTTCATTTGTTTTGCATTTTAGATTCCACATATAAGTGAAGTTAAATGGTATTTGTCTTTGCGTGACTTATTTCACTTAGCGTAATACTGTCTAGGTCCATCCACGTCACAAATGGCAAGATATCATTCTTTTTTATGGCTGAGTAATATTCCATTGTAGCTCTCTTGCTAGGTAGATAGATATAGAGAGAGATAACTAGATAGATAGCAAGATTTAAATATATAGTTAGTAACTCCACACACATACCACATCTTTATCCATGTGCCTATCATTGGACATCCTGGTTGCCTCCATATCTTGGCTATTGTGAATAATGTTGTGATGAACATAGGGGTGCATATGTCTTTTTGAATTAGTGCTTTCACTTTCTTCAGATAAATGCCTAGAAGTGGAATTGCCAGATCATATGGTATTTTTGTCTATAATTTTTAAAGGAAGTTTCATACTGTTTTCCATAATGGCTGCACCAATTAACATTCCCACCAAGAGTGCACAATTGTTCCCTTTTCTCCACATCCTCACCAATACTTACTTCTTGTCTTTTTGATAATAGCTATTCCGACAGGTGTGAGGTGATACCTCATTGTGGTTTTAATTTGCATTTCCCTGATGGTGGTGGTGAACATCTTTTTATGTGCCTATTGTCCATCTATAAGTCATCTTTGGAAAAAATTCTTCAGGTCCTCTGCCTATTTATTTTTTATTTTTTATTTTTTTTTAAGATTTTATTTATTTATTTGACAGAGATAGAGACAGCCAGCGAGAGAGGGAACACAAGCAGGGGGAGTGGGAGAGGAAGAAGCAGGCTCACAGCGGAGGAGCCCGACGTGGGGCTCGATCCCATAACGCCGGGATCACGCCCTGAGCCGAAGGCAGACGCTTAACCGCTGTGCCACCCAGGCGCCCCCCTCTGCCTATTTTTAAACCAATTTTTTTATATTGAATATATGAGTTCTTTGTATATTTTTTATGTTAACACCTTATCAGATATATAATTTGTGAATATCTTCTCCCATTCAGTAGTTTGCCTTTTTGTTGTTGATGGTTTCCTTTGCTGTGCAAAAGCTTTTTAATTGGTGTCCCATTTGTTTATTTTTGCTTTTGTCCTTACCTGAGGAGACATCCAAAAACATATTGCTAAGACCAACGTCAAAGGGTTTACTGCCTAGGTTTTCTTCTAGGAATTTTATACTTCCAGGTCTTACACTTAAGCCTTTAGCCCATTTTGAGTTTAGTTTTGCATATGATATAATACAATGATCCAATTTCATTCTTTTTCATGTAGCTGTCCGGTTTTCCCAACACCATTCATTTAATAGGATATCTTTTCTTCATTCTATATTCTTTTTGTCATAGATTAATTGACCATATAAGTGTGGGTTTATTTCTGGGATTTCTATTCTGTTTCATTAATCCATGTGTCTGTTGTTGTGCCAGTACCATATTATTTTGACTACTATAGCTTTGTAGTATAGTTTAAAAGTATAGTATCTCCAGCTTTGTTCTTCCTCAAGATTGCTTTGGCTCTTTGAGGTCCTTTGTGGTTCCATGCAAATTTTAGGATTACTTGTTCTGGGAAAAGTACCATTGGTATTCTGATAGGCACTGCATTGAATCTGTAGATTGCTTTGGGTAGTATTGACATTTTAACAATGTTAATTTTTCTAATCCCTGAGTGTGGATTATCTTTCCATTTATTTGTGTTGTCTTAAATTTCTTTCATCATTGTCTTGATAGTTTTTAGAGTACAGGCTTTTCACCTCCTTGGTTAAATTTATTACTTGATATTTTATGCTTTTTGATGCAGTGGTAAATGGGATTGCTTTCTTAATCTTTCTTTCTGATAGTTTGTTATTAATGTATAAAGTGCAACAGATTTCTGTATGTTGGTTATGTATCCTGCAAGTTTACTGAACTCATTTATTAGTTCTAATAGTTCTTGGGTGGAACTTTTAAGATTTTTCTATATGCATTACGTTATCTGTGAATGGTGAAAGTTTTACTTTCTTTCCAATTTGCATGCGTCTTATTTCTTTCTCTTGTCCATTTGCTGTGGCTAGGACTTCCAATACTAATCTAATAAAAGTGGCAAGAGTGGGCACCCTTGCCTTGTGCCTGATCTTAGAGCAAAAGCGTTCAACTTTTCACTCTGAAGTATGTTAGGTGTGGGTTCGTCGTATATGGCCTTTATTCTATGGAGGTACATTTCTTCTATATTCACTTTGTTGAGAGTTTTCCTCACAAATGGATGTTGAACGTTGTCAAATGCTTTTTCTGCCCCTACTGAAACGATCGTATGATTTTTATCGCTCATGTTGTTAATGTGCTGTATGATGTTGATTGACTTGCTGATGTCGAGCCATCCTTGCTAGATGTGGAATAAATCCCACTTGATCGTGGCGTATGATCCTTTTAACGTATTGTTGAATTCAGTTTGCTAATATTTTGTTGAGGTCTTTTGCATGGGTGATCATCAGGGATATTGGCTTGTAATTGTCTTTCTTGTAGTGTTTTTGTGTGGTTTAGTTATTAGGGTTTTGTTTGTGCATGTGTGTTTCTGTTTTCTAATTCCAGTACTTTTTTTCTAATCTTTATTATTTTCTTTCTTATGCTTGGTTTGGGATTAGTTTGGTCTCATTTTCTTGGTTTTTTTTAACGTAGAAGTTTAGGTTATTGACATCTTCTTTTGTAATAAGCTGTTTAAAGCTATACATTTACCTCTAATCGTTTAGTTTAGCTGTGTCACATTGATTTTTATATGTGGCATTTTTACTTTTATCAAGCGCAAAATACTTACATTTAAAAATTTTCCCTTGTAGTTTCTCCATTTACTCATAGGATATTTGATAGTATGTGGTTTAATAAATCCCTAATAAATTTGCAGAGCTGGTATCACAGAGCAGGAGGAATGCTTTTAATCTTTCAGTCAGGGCCCAAGTGTTATAATTAAGGCTTGGTATGGAGAAAATCTATTCGTTATTTTAAATATCTTACATTCTGAGGAAGAGACTGAGCAAAGCTGTCAGTTTTTAATGTATAAACCCACTCTATCAGGAATTGGTGAGGATGACCATTGGTAGTTAATTCATCTTGCGTGGTTAAGGTAGGTTATTAAGCACTTTTCCCTTCCTCAGAGTACCCTCATTGATCTGACTTGAGGTATTTTCTTTGTCTTGGTTTTGGTTTCATAAGATGGGGCAAACTTTCCAGTATTCCTTCTGTTTACAGTATCTACAAGTGTCTTTGTCAATAAGTGGCTGATTGGGAAGTGGGCCAATAGCTGTTTGACCTTCAGGGACACAATTTATGGTTGGGTCCTGTCTTGTTTTTATTCTGAAGCCCTTTCAAAATGTATGCCATCTGCTATAGTTCAGCTAAAGGGACTACTTATTATTCTAATTTCTGTAAGTGCTCACTGAACATTTACAGATCAGTAAAGACACAGCAGTACAACTTTCCTATTCCTTTTTATCTTTCTGGCAACTCTGTAAATATTGTGTTTTCCACTCCCTACAGGCTGTTACTGCACAATGTTTTCAGGTTTTAAAAATAATAACATTTTGGGATCAAACCATGAAAGAAGCCAAGGTTTCAGCAAGCTACAGTCTCAGCTTCCATTCTCTGACTTCTTAGACTCAGTGTCTCTCGCTCACATTTCACTGAGATCTTAACTTCCCTCCCACTTGTCAAAGATATATTTCTCTAGAATGATTTTTGCCACTTTCCTTGAAAAACATTTTTAATAGCATTCAGTAATATCAATTTCACAAGTGTTTTTCCAGAGATAATCTCAATTCCCTGTGCATTCACTTTTGCTGCAATTACAGATGAAATGATAATCACTAACCAGCAGAGGGATGAGATTATGGATACTCAACGCTTTATCTCAGGGGTAAGATGTCCCTTTGTACACATGGCCAAATTGTCAGGAAGGCATACACTGTTCAGGTAGAAGATGGCATGTGGTAAGTCTTTTTTTCAGATAGGTTTCAGATTCTTGAAAGGGAATATATTTCAGATATACAGTAATATTATCTGAATAAAAGTATTGTTCTCCAGGTTGGAACACCATTACTGACTATACAGGCAGGAAAAATGTTTTCTGTGGGAATCAGAGGCGCATCTTCACCCTTTCTAACTACTTCAGGGCCTTCTTACACCCCTCCTTCAAGTTCCCCATCACAGCCCTGTCTGGAGGCTCCCCTCACTTCTTCCCTCCTTCTCTCCTTCCCTCCCTCTCCCTACCCCCCTTCCTCCCTAGGTATTCATTCATTCGTTCGTTCATTCATTCATTCATTTGGAGGTAGAGGGAGAGAATCTCAAGCGGACTCTACAAGCTGAGCACGGAACCCCAGGCAATGCTGGATCTCATGACACTGAGATCAAGATCTGAGCTGAAATCAAGAGTTCCACTCCCACCCAGGCACCCCTGGAGGCTCTTCTTATTGAAACTATTGAAGCCCATAAAAAGGACTCCAAAGGGTCACTGTAGTACAGTCTTTGGCAAGCAACAAGATCCTGAGAGCTATGAGGGGATGGCAAGTAACATTACGATATGCTGTGTCCCTTTCTATGTGCAGGCTTCTGAAAATGTGCTGCAATTCATGGAATCTGAAACAGCAGGTCTCTGAACATTTTTTTTTCTTTCGAAGATTTTATTTATTTATTCGACAGAGACAGAGACAGCCAGAGAGAGAGGGAACACAAGCAGGGGGAGTGGGAGAGGAAGAAGCAGGCTCATAGCAGAGGAGCCTGATGTGGGGCTTGATCCCATAACGCCGGGATCACGCCCTGAGCCGAAGGCAGACGCTTAACCGCTGTGCCACCCAGGTGCCCCTCTCTGAACATTTCTATGACTTGTTCTACACTGCACCAGGAAGAAAGCTGTCTATCACTCCTTTAAGAAACAGCAAAGCCCCGCCCCCTTTAGAACCCGGAACTCCCATTTCCCAGAGCTCCTATTTCGCCTGGCCTTTATCTTCCGTCAGGGACGACCTAAGTCCTGAGTCTGCGCAGTAACTGCGCGGAAACTACATTACCCAGAAGGCCGTGCGGTAGAGGCAACGGCAGGGGCTTGCACAACCTGCCAGGCTTAGCTGAGAGCCCTTTTCGTGCTGGCGCATCGCCCGGGGGCGGGACTTCCGGCGGCGTTCCTGTGGCGTTCGGTTCTCTCGTCGTTCTGGGGACTGTGCCTCGTGTAATGCGACCAGAGTACTGCCTGAAGTACGTGGGATGCGCGGGGAGAGGCGTCGTCCCCGCCGCAGAGGCTGCTGCGAGGCGCCTTCGTCCTCTCCCGGTCGCCCGCCGCTCCCCGCCCCGCTCTTTCCACTGGTCGTTGGCGGAGGCCGGGCTGATGAAGCCGGCTCAGGTGGGTGCTGCGACCCCCGGACCCTTAGCCGCCCTCCCTCAGCCCCCAGCCCTGCAGCCGCGATGGGCGGGCGCCCGCTCAGTTCCTTACAGCCGGGCCGGCGGGGCGGGAGCGGAGTGCGCCCCGGCGTGGAGTCCCGGATCCACCCGTGCGGTGGGGCGTGGCGGGGGGGGTGTCCCGGCAGGTGCTCCTGAGTCGGGACCGGGAGCGGGGGGACCGGGACTCCTGTGTGTGCGGGGAACAGAGGGCGAGGCGGAGTGTCGCCTGCAGCGGCGGCGTGGGCAGCCGGAGTCCGCGGAAGGTCGCAAGAGGGCGGGGATGGGAGGGACATGCCCAGACTCAGAAGTTTAAGGTAGGGGAGAGCAGGACGGGGAATGGAGGCGGGGAGACTGCTCAGGAGACCCCGCAGCCCCCCCCCCCGGGGGAGTTCTGGTGGTGGCTGGCCCGGGGCGGTGTTGTTAGAGGGAGATGCGAAGAGATTCTGCGGAGAGTTCCACAGCAGAGCCGACAGGATTTCCTGCTGCATCACATCCACACGTGAGCAATAGTAGGGAGTGAAGGGCCATGCCAAGGTTTCTTTGCCTGAACGTCTGAAAGGATGGAGGGGGGGAATCGAGCCCAGGAAGCAGGTATCAGGGAGATGATGGGTTTGATTTTGGACGTGTTGATGCTGAGATATCTTAGGATGGAGACATGATGAGAGTATGTGAAGGTAAAGGTCTGGAGGACGGGGAAGGGGGCTGGGCTGTCAAAGGTGTGGAGGGTGTGGACTGCACCAGTGCGTGACCTGAGGACCAGATCAAGGAGGTAGTCTTAAGGTCGTTATTGCCGATGCCTCTGTGGTGTCAGGAGGGCTGAGACTTTGAGCGTGTAGGGGATTCAGCATCCTTAATGCTTCCTCCATAAAGGAGTGTACGTATCATGGAAGGTATTCTGGCCTGTGTCTAGAAAAGAGTGCCTGGATGTTGTTAAGTTTGCTGGCCTGGTTGGAGATGGATGTATAGACTCTCAGCCCTGCAGGTCAGCTGATCCTTGGCGACAGTCTCTGTGAGACAAAGTAATAGCCAGATGTGGGGAGCAGATGAGTCCCAGACAGGGGCACTGTCTTCTCCTCCTCCACCTTGAGGGCAAGAGGAAGGAAAGAGTGCTACGGTAAAGGGGTCTTGCAAATGCCCTTCAGGGGATCACGTAGCAGGTAGGCTTGTTTGCTGAAAGGAAGAGTATCTGAGCTGCCTGCTCAGACTCTCCCTACAACGCATTAAATTCAGGATGTATGAAACATTTATCGATTAAGATGTCAGGTAACCAATAGTCATCTAAATAGGTACACATAGGTAGGCAATGAGAAATTAATTCATTCACTAAATTAAGCATGGCAACACTTTATAAACTGGCAAAATTTATCTGTGGTATTTGCTAACAGTAGAATGTTACATATTACATCTACTGAAAATCTTAGCAGAAATAATGGAGACTCACATTTTTAAAACTCTATCCCTTTATTTGCACCGACAGCATACAGAATTGTTAATCTCGTGGATAGTTATGGCTGCCAGGTAGTGTGTATTAATTGTGTTTATCACCGTTATCAGCTCTGTGAGGTAGGGGTCATTGTTAACCCCATTTTACAGGAAAGGAATTGAGCTCAGGAGGTTCAGTCCTATAAAGTCACACAGCTGGTAAGAGCGGCACTGAAGTCAGAGGAGCTGAGAGTTATCATGCCGAGAACGCTGTGCTGCAGGGCAGGGCAGGGGTGGTCGGCGGTGGTCCAGTTCAGCATGTAGAATCCTACCATGGTTGCCCCCTTCTCATGGCCTCCCTCTTCCCGCAGGTTCCCATGGCATTTGCAGAAATGCTTATGGACCCTGTACAGGTGAATGGAGGATGTGAGAGACCTTCATCCACCCCAGTTATCACCCTGATGGTTTTGCCACTCCCATGTAAAGAATGGTGGTGTCCTGAGATTGTTCACCTTGTCTTCTCCCTCCCTTGGGTCTAAAGTCCCTGTGTCTCAACAAAGCCCAGGGTTTTGAACTGAGCCCTGGATTCCATGGAGCGTTTCCCATTTCTGACAACTGATGGGGTAAGATGTGGAAGGGTGTCCTGAGCACAGTTCCCAGAATGTTCGAGTGATGGGGGTGAGAGTGAGTAGGATGCTCAGGGAACTGCAAGGTTCTTACATGTGGTGGGAATATAGGGTGGGAGGGGGAGTGTTGGGGGCAGGGGCACACAGTTATCAGATCCACAATTACAACATGAGCTTGTGGGCCTCTGATCTGAAGGAAGTAGGAGCTAGAGAAGGTTTGGAGCGGAGGGAGCCAGGTGATCACATCCAGATTTTAACAGGCTATGTCTTGCAAGTGTGGCGGAGAAGCTGGAGTGAAGGTGGGAATAGTGACCTGGGAGGGAGCACCTGTGACGATGCAGGTGAGTGCTGCTGATGGCTGGACAGGGGGTGGTGGCTGTGGAGGTAGAAGACTGGTGCTTTCTGGATGCGTTCTGCACAGAGTTGCCCACATTTAGTGATGTGGTGAGTGCGGGCGCCGGGAGGTGCAAAGGGAGGGGGAGTCAGGGACAGTCCCGAGGCTTTTGGCTTTCTCTGGAAGTTTGGATGTTCTATCAATTGAGTTAGGGAAGTCAGTAGTCAGAGGGCTTTTCAGAAGGAATAGGAAGTCAGGTTTTGTCACTGATGTCACAGATGTTTCAGAGACTCCCGAGTAGAGGTACCCAGTCGGCAGGTAGACACACAGGTCTGGAGTTTAGGGGAGGCATTCGGGTTGCAGACAGCCATAACGTAGTGGCCGGTATGTGGACTGAAGTGTCACTGTGCCTCAGTCTTCAGAGGGGGCATCATTGGGTTGTGGAGGTGGGAAGGGGAAGAAGAAGGCTGAGATTTGAATCTCTTTTGGGAGCCTGGATGGCGGTAGGGGATATCACAAAGGCAGATGAGAAGGCAGAGTGTCTGGACGGAGGTATGCCTATGAGGGATAAAGGTGAGGAGTCTGAACGGCTTCCAAGGGGTCAAGGATATGAGATAGGTGTTGAAGCATCTCCATGAAGGAGGTCAGAGGTCAGTGAGCTCAGGGCAGGACACATTATCTTTCTTTGGATGCGTCACTGTTTTGTGGTAACTCTTATTCTGACCTGTATTGTTTCATTCAGGCTGGTAGATCAGTTGAGGTTAAAATGGATCAGCCAGGAGGATTGCTAGGCCCGGGGTGGGGAGTTCAGTGAAGCTGGGCTTCGAATGGGGGTCAGGTAAACACAGGCTGTTTGTGACTGCTTGTAGGACAGCATGTGTAGCAGTGATGTAGCAGACGGCCAAGAGTCCTTGAAGTACTGACGTTAGGTTTGGGAGGGCGAGTGTGATACAGGTGGCAGGGCCAGGTGGGGAGAACCACAAAGGGACCCTGGTGGTCTCTGGTGCTAGGGAACTTGGGTTTCTGGGGCAGGATGGGGCCAAATAAGCTGTTGATTCCATTTGCAAAATACTGCCTGGATTCCACGTGTACGGCGGTGTGTTGGGAAGCCATGGAATTACCTACAGAGCAGGCTGGTGGGTCTCAGTAACTGAGTTGCAGAAGTGGAAGGACCAGATCCATAGAGAGGCTCAGACCAAGAACGATGTGCAGGCGAGGAGGAGTGTGAATGTTTGACCCAAAGTCCTGGGACGGGGCGTTTATGGGAGACAGATAAGTTCCAGTTTTGTTGCCTGGGAGGCAAGATCTGGGGGACTGCAGCATAATTTACTATAGAGAGAGCCCTACTGCAGCCCCAGAGCCTAGGTGGGGCTTTTCTGCACCCTCTCCCACTTGTCTTCCCGAGGTCTGGACCCAGTGATCAGTGGCAGTGACAAGAGAGGCACCAGCACCACCAGGCTTTGTATCTCTTCCACATTGGGAAGTTGGGGTGGAGGGCAAGGAAGAGATAGAAGTGAGGGTGGGGGGGGCGGTACTGAAGATTCTGGAGAGAGAAGCTGCACATTGATTGAACTGTCCCCATTTTGGCAGGGGCTTGTGGTTTTCACAGATGTGGCCATACATTTCTCCCAGGAGGAATGGGGGCTCCTTGATGAGGCTCAGAGAAGCCTGTACCACAGTGTGATGCTGGAGAACTTGGCACTTTTGTCATCACTGGGTAAGGCACTCCCACCCCCTCCAGTGTCTGGGGCTGGGCACCGGGTTTCCCCTTTCCCAGGGGGTAGCTCTGTCTTTTCCACACCCACATCTCAGTCACTACTTCCCTTCTGGTTTCCTAGCATACATTTATGGGAGCCAGGTCCAGGCCCAGTGCACTTCTGCTCCAAGTTTGTCTGAGAAATCCCAGTGGTCTTGGTCATCATTGGTCAGGTTAATCCGTTCAGAAGCATGGAGCCTCTGTGCTCCATGCCTTCTTCATCCTTGCTGACATTTCTTGGGGCATGCCTGTGCCAGAAATTCCAGCCACCAATGTGGTCTCTATTTGTAGAGACCACTGGTTCTGCAAGACCCTCCTCTGAAGTTCTTTTGGTTTTAGAATATGGGATGTTGTGTGAGGGATCACTCTGGGGGCATGCTTTCCACTCCCTTTTCCTGTGTTTCACCTAGGTTGGCCCATTCCAATTCCCATGTAAGTGCTCATCTTGAAGAAGGGGGAGGGGCCTGGTGCCTGATAGCGTGGATATTATTCCACCAGTCGCAACAGGAAGTGGCCCTGGGGCTCGGGGGCTGGGTATGGGTGTGTTGTCAGAGCTGGGTTCATCATTGTATGATGCCAGGACAGTGGTCATACCTCATTTCTACCTTTTCTTTCCCATCATTTCTAATCTTGCATTCCCCAGTTCCCCCACTTTTGTGGCTTTCTTCTGTCTTCCTTCCTTTTGCTCCCTTTGCAGTACACTTGACATTTGACCTACCCTAAGGTATTGTGATAGCTGCACATATCTTTAAATAGTCTCTGAACACCAGCTGCTGTGTTGCAATCACCCATTTCTGCATCTGGACCCAGTCTTGTGTCAGTGCTCACCAGGCACCAGCAGCTCTGGCCTTGTTGACAGTCATTTGCAGAGGAGCTAGTTGGGGAGCCCACCTCTCCTCCCTGCACTTCCCCGTCCCTCGTGGCCTTCCTCAGAGTCAGGGCTCTCCCATCCTGGGAGCTTGCCAGGCTGAGCTCTGCAGAGCACACCTTCCTCTCACTGTCTTAAGTCCCCCTCGCCTGTCAGCAGTCCCACGGCCTCGTCCGTGCGTGTGTCCGACACACACTCCCGATGGGGCCACCTCCTCCCAACAGAGTCAGCAGGCACTTTACCGGCATTTCTCTGCTTCCAGGTTGCTGGCATGGAGCCCGGGACGAGGAGGCCCCTTCAGAGCAAGGTGTTTCTGTAGGAGGGTCACAGGTCAGGACTCCAAAGCCAGCCCCATGCATCCAGAAGTCCCAGCCCTGGGAGACGTGGAGCTTGCTCTTGAAAGACCTTTTGCGCTTGGCTGAGCATGGTGGAGCACACCCTGAGCGAGGCCTGCACACTTGTGGGGGAAAGCATGTCTGGCACCAAAAGCATCAAATTAGAGAGAATCCTTCCAGAAGTGATGAGGGGAGGCCTTCATTTGTGAAGAACTGCAGAGGTCACATGACAGAGACGACCTTTACGTGCAGGGAAGGTGGGAAGGACTTCCCAGCCAGCTCAGGCCTTCTCCAACTACAGCTTCCTCATGTTGTAGGAAAGCCACACTGGGACACAGCAAGTGGAGAGGCCTTTCAGAATGAACAGAATTATTATAAGTGCACCCAGTGTGGGAAAACCTTCAGTCATAAACATATACTTGTTGACCATGAGAAAATACACACTGGAGAAAAGCTTTATGAGTACAGGGAATATGGGAAGGCCTTCCGTAGAAAGGTCCACCTCCATCAGCACCAGAAGGGCCATGATGAAGGTCAGCTTTATGAGAACCCAGAATGTGGAGGATTCTTTACACAGATACCTGGCCTCAGTGACCACCAGGGTATTCACACCAGGCCGAGGCCTTTCGAGTGCACCCAATGTGGGAAGGGTTTCCTTAGACTGTCCCAACTTGTTGGTCACCAGAAAATCCACACAGGAGAAAGACCTTATGGTTGTAGTGAATGTGGAAAATTTTTTAGAAATCGCTCTACACTCATTCGACATCAGAGAGTTCACACTGGAGAAAGGCCTTATGAGTGTGGTGAATGTGGGAAAGCTTTCACCCGCAAACATAAACTTGTTGAGCATCAGAAAATCCACAGTGGTGAAAAGCCTTACGAGTGCAGTGAATGTGGGAAAGCCTTCAGCCGCAAAGACAAAGTTGTTGAACACCAGAAAATCCACACTGGAGAGAGGCCTTATAAGTGCAGTGAATGTGGGAAAGCTTTCAGCCTTAAACATAAACTTGTTGAGCACCAGAAAATCCACACCGGAGTAAGGGCTTATGAGTGTAGAGAATGTGGGAAATTCTTTATGGGCAGCTCCTCACTCATTATTCATCAGAGAGTTCACACTGGAGAAAGGCCTTATGAGTGTGACAAGTGTGGGAAATTCTTTAGGTACCGTTTCACACTTATTAGACACCAGAGAACTCACACTGGAGAAAGGCCTGATGACTGCAGCAATGTAGGGAATCCTTTAGTTGCAACTCCACACTCATTTGATGTCAGGCAAATCACAGTAGAGAAATGCATGTGACTGCATCTAATGTGGGAAGTTTTGGTGGTACAGCTCCAGTCTCGTTACAGAGCAGAGAGTTCACACTGACATGAGTCCTTCTAAGAACTGCGAGTATGGGGACATCTTTACTTACAACTCTGACCCCATTAAACACTCAAATTTGCAGCAATGGAGAAATGCCTTATGATTGCAGTGAATGTGGGAGAGTCTGTCGACTTATGTCATTTTATACTTACTTGCATTTCTTTAATTTTTATATGTACTTGGAATCCTACAGTATACTTTTGCGTGGCTGCTTTTCATTCTATTTTTACATAAATGGAATCCTAAAGTGTATCCCTGCGTGGCTCTGTTGAGACTTACCCTGTTGTGTTCATTCCATTTTATTGCTGAGTGGTATTCCATTGGGTGTATATAACACAAGGTGTTTATCTGTTAATGGACACGTAGGTTGTTTCTAGTGTAGACCTGTTACCAGAACAACTGCGAACATTCATATATAAGTAAATACCTGAGAGTGGAGTGCTGCTCAGAGATGAATGTTTAACTTCTTAAGAATTGGCCAAATTGATCTCCAGTGTGAATGTGCCATTTTATACTCCCAACAGGTGTATATGAGAGTTCCATTTGGAACATATCTTTGTCAATTATAGGTATAGCCTATCTTTTAAATTAAAATAAATGTGTCATAGTCTTATTTTAGTCTGCGTTTCTGTAATAACTAGTGATATTGAGCGTTTTTTATGTGCTTTATTGCGTTTTTTGGCAAAGTGTCCAAATTTATTAACTTCGTTATTATCTAATTATTTCAATAATTTTAGACTATTTTAGATTTAGAGAAAAGCTGCTAACATAGTACAGGGAGTTCTCATTTATCCCACACCCAGTTTCCCCTACTATTAGTATGTTATGTCAATATAGTACATTTTGTGGGGCGCCTGGGTAGCGCAGTCGTTGGGCGTCTGCCTTCGGCTCAGGGCGTGATCCCGGCGTTATGGGATGGAGTCCCACATTGGGCTCCTCCACTGGGAGCCTGCTTCTTCCTCTCCCACTCCCCCTGCCTGTGTTCCCTCTCTCGCTGTCTCTCTCCCTGTCAAATAAATAAATAAAATCTTTAAAATATATACATATATAGTACATTTTGTGCAATTGATAATTGAATATTCATACAGTATTAATAACAAAAGACATGCTTGATTGAGATTTCCTTAGTTTTGATCAAAATCAATTTTCTGTTCCAGGATCCCTTCTGGGATATCACATTACATTTAGCCCTCATGTCTCCTGAGGCTCCTCATGGTTGTGACAGTTTCCTTGTTTTTAGTAACCTTTACAGTTGTTGTATTTGTTTGTTTGTTTTTAAGATTTATTTATTTTAGAGAGAGAGAGCAGGGGGAGGGGGCAGCTGGAGAAGTAGAGAGACTCTCAAGCAGACTTCCCACTGAGAGTGGAGCCCAGCATGGGGCTGGATCCCACAACCCTGAGACCATGACCTGAGCCAAAGTCAAGAGTCAGATGCTCAACCCACTGAGCCACCCAGGCGCCCCTGACAGTTTTTGTAATAGTGATAAAATATAGATAACATAAAATTTACCCTTTTAACCATTTTTCAGTGTACAATTTAATGGCCTTAAGTACATTGACAATATCATATTACCATCACCACTATTTCTAGAACTTGTTCATCATTCCTAGTAGAAACTCTACCCAGTGAACAATCCCCATTCCTCACCGCATGTCCAGCCTCTGTAATCTATATTATACTTTCCATTTCGGTGAATTTTCTTATTCTAGATACATCATGTAAGTGAAAGCATACAGTATTTGTCCTTTTTTTTTCCATTTCTTTTTTTTTTTTTTTAAGATTTTATTTATTTATTTGACAGAGATAGAGACAGCCAGGGAGAGAGGGAACAAAAGCAGGGGGAGTGGGAGAGGAAGAAGCAGGCTCATAGCAGAGGAGCCTGATGTGGGACTTGATCCCATAACGCCGGGATCATGCCCTGAGCCGAAGGCAGATGCCTAACCGCTGTGCCACCCAGGCCCCCAGTATTTGTCCTTTTGTGCCTGCCTCACGCACATTTGCAAGGTTCATTCATGTTGTAATAATATGTATGAAACTTTCCTTCCTTTCTAAGACTGCATAATATTTCATTGTATATATTTGCAACTTTGTGGTTTTCCAGTCATCTGTTGATAGATAATGTGAATTGTTTCCACCTTTTGGCGATTGCTACAAATACTGCTCTGAGCATTAATGTGCAAATATCTTAGTCCCTGCATTCACCTTTTTTTTTGGGGGGGGGTATATAAAGAATTAGCATTGCTCTGGGAGATAAGAATCATACGGTAATTCAAAATTTTCAGGATCCACTGAAGTGTTAGCACCAAAATTTTAAGCTTAAATATTTTCTTATGTCCAGTGGCCTTACATTATTCTTGGTTTTCTTTTGCTGTGCTTCTCAAACTTTAGCTTCTGTCAGAATCCCATGAACACAGATTGCTGAGTTCCACCCGCAAAGGTTCTCATTGAGTCAGAAATAGGAAGAAGAATTCACTTTTTTTTTTTTTATTTTGAAGATTCTATTTATTCGTCAGAGAGAAAGTGCACAAGCAAGGGGGGTGGCAGGCAGAGGGAGAAGCAGGATCCCTGCTGAGCAAGGAGCCTGATGGAGGACTCGATCCCAGGCTTGAGCCAAGGCAAACACTTAGCCAACTGAGCCACCCAGGCGTCCCTGAGACATCACATTTCTAACAAGTTCCCAGTTGACGTTGTTGTTACTGTGTACAGACCACATTTTGAGGACTGTTGTCTCATCCCATTTTGATAATATTGCACGTATTCTGTATACATTACTCGTTTCCATATATACTATTCCATAGCCCTTTTCATTGCATTGATTCATTCCTTCAGGATTTACAACTAGGAGAGACGTTGGTGTCTTTCTTAGATATAAATCTTTACAAAATAGCAAACCAAAGTCACCATGAAGCAGTTGCATACTGTCTCCCTTGAATTATTTTCCAGTCCAGTTCTTTCTAGATAATTTGCTAGCATGTAATCTTGTATGAGAATATATTTTAGTAAGGCTAAACTAAATATTAAGGGATTCATGTTAAAGCTCAAAAATAGAGCAATTAATTTCCTTATGGACCTGATCCCCTCCCAGGCAGTCAAATCCCTCCCAGTGGACTGGTGAGCTGCCAGGGATTTTGCTTCTTTTTTGCACTTCTTATCTTCATGTGTAGTTTCCCCTGATCTCACCTGTTAATGGGTTCTACTGCAGCAAGTAAGTTCTCTTTTGGACATAAAATAATATATCAGAATTTGTGCTGCTGTGAATAATTATACAAAACTATAAATTGTCTCATGGGACTTGGGGAATTTGATTGGGACTCTCCATTTGGCTATAATGTTATAATAAAAAACACCAACAAAAAAGTTTTAGTACTCCCCAAAATAAGCAAGGCTGCATTATGTATCAGAGCTGTATCATGTATAAACAACAGAAGTACTTTTATGTGTAGACAATGACTGAGCAAAGAGTAGAGTAAGAAAGTGAAGTTTAAGCTAAGTCGCTCAAATTTAAGTTCATCTACATATGAAGTGATTGCTAATAAAACTTAATGAACCATCTGCCTTCTACACAAATGTCCGCCAAGGCGTTGTTCTAGAATTTTCTCTTTTTACTTGAATACTTTTTTTTGTCTTCAAAGTATGTTTTTGCATCATAAAATTTCTTAGAAACGTTTTAAATAATCATTTTTCTAGTGATAAAAATAAATAATATAAAATTTGCTATTTTATTTTTAGGTGGGTTTTTTTTTTTTTTGGTATTTATTTATTTATTTATTTATTTATTTGTCAGAGAGAGAGAGCACAAGCAGGGGGATCAGCAGGCAGAGGGAGAAGCAGACTCCCCGCTGAGCAAGGAGCCCGACGCAGGGCTTGATCCCAGGACCCTGAGATGAGGGCCCCAGCCGAAGGCACTGTTCAACCAACTGAACCACCCAGCTGTCCCTAAAATTTACTATTTTAATCACTTTTAAGTATTTGGTTCTGTTACATATTAGAATTACCCAGAAAAATAGAGCCAAACTGGTGTATGTCTGTACACATGCATATGTATGTAGAGAGATTTATTTTAAAGTATTGGGTGACACCATCATGTTAGCTTAGCAAGTCCAAAATCTTCAGGGTAACCTGGCAGACTGGAGACTCAGGGAAGAATTGCAGGGCAAGCCCAAAGCAGTCAGCAGACAAAATTCCTTGTATTTTGTGTAGGTTACTGCTTTTCTATTAGAGCCTTTGAGTGAATGAAGCCTGCCCTCGTTATGGAGGGTAATCTGCTCTACTCAAAGTGATTTTAGTGTTAATCCAAAAAGCCCTTGAAAGCAGCATCTGGAGTAATGTCTGACCAAATATGTGGACACACAAAATCAATCATCGTATGTGGTCTTTAATACATCACCATCCATCTTCAGAACTTTTTCATCTTCCTCAACTGAACGTATTTTTGTATCATTAAACACGATCTTCCCAACTTCACTCCCCCCGGCCCCTGGAAACCACCATCTGCTTTCTATCTCTACTGTCTATGAATTTGACTAACTCCAGGAACCTCATATAAGAGAAATCATACATTTGCCCTTTTGTGACTTATTTCATTTAGCACAGTAGCTTCATTTTGGACATTTTGACTATGAATATATTGCATAGAAAAAAAGATCTTGAATTAAAGTTTATCACTTCTTCTTTTTCTTGGAGCTATTTTTCTAGACCTGCATCCACTGTGTTTGATCAAAATTCATGGCTCAGTCCCATCATTTTTTTTTAAAGATTTTATTTATTTATTTGGCAGAGAGACAGCCAGCGAGAGAGGGAACACAAGCAGGGGGAGTGGGAGAGGAAGAAGCAGGGTCACAGCGGAGGAGCCTGATGTGGGGCTCGATCCCATTGTTATTCTGAAGTGATCTACTTTTGGGGTGCCTGGGTGGCTCAGTCCCTTAGGCATCTGCCTTCAGCTCAGGTCATGATCTAAGGGTCCTGAGGTCAAGACCCGCCTCAGGCTCTCTGCTCGTCAGGGAGTCTGCTTCTCCCTCTCCCTCTGATCCTTCTCCCCACTTGTGTTCTCTCTGTGTGTTTCAGATAAAGAAATAAATCTTTAAAAAAAAGTAATCTATTTTTTCCTGTTGTCAGCTCGCAAGATTTTCTTTATTCTGTAATAAAGTACTTTATTTTACTGTGACTAGTAATTGGGTTATTCTGTTATAAGTAATTCTGTCTCACTGAATTTTCCTCTTATTCATAGATTTTGTGTTCATGTCTCTTATTTTTTTTAATGTTTTTAGATTTTTAAAGCATCCTCTGATCTGAACTCACAGCCTTTTAATTCAGAGCTAGTTGTATCCATTATGTTATTCATTCCACCTACTCTATTTTTCACATATTTCGTATTTCATAGTTATTTTGAGTTGAAATCCTCATTACTTAATGACTCTACTGTTGTCCTTTCCAGTTTTTAATAAAATTTATATGCATACTTTATAACTACTTTAATCAAACTATTTTAAATGTATACAGTAAATTTTATAATGCTTTTACTTTTCAGGTACCTATGAGGTCATGGTCCTCTAGGGGTATCTGTCCAGCCATATGCTGAGGATGGGATTGAGTGTCACCACGCACTGAAAATAAAACACTCTGGACTGCCTCCAGAGGAGAGCAACAGCTGCACAGGCCTAAACATGGTTTTTACTGAAAATCTTATCAGACAGATTCATCAAAGAGCTTCAAAGCAGGGAAGGCTTAGAACATAGGAGAACTATTACTTTTAAACATTAACTACTAACTCATCCAGAGGGTATGTGCAGTTATTCAGAAAGTACGTGTAGAAAAAGATTGGCTTCAATTACCCCTACCCTCTAGAGTCTTGTAAGGGTCATGAGAGCTTCATCTCAAATACCGTCACGTGCGACAGGTTGAGGCAAAGCTGATGCTGTGGTTTCAGCAAATGCCTTGGACTCGTGCCCGCAGGTTCAAATCATATTTTCTAAAATTAACTCCACAGTTGAGTTCAGGCCTTAGTTTTTGCCCCTTGAGTACGGTTGAAGCTGCAAGAATAAGCCCCTCACGGCCCAGCACTGCTGGTAACAACACCCACTTCTGTCTTCCACTTCCGGACAGAACTTTTTTTTTTCTTTCAGTTTTTGAAAATGTTAATTCCAGTGTAGTCAACACACAGTGTTGTACTAGTTTTGGGTGTACAATATAGCAATCGACAATTCAGGCAGAGCTTTCTCTAAACTTTAACTATTTGGAGACTGATAAATATAAAAGCAAAAATCCTCGAGGAAATGCTAGCAAACCACATTCAGCAGCACCTTTAAACTTTTACACTATGATTAAATTGGATTTATCCCTGGGATACAAGGTTGCCTCAATATGTGCAAAACAGGAAATGTAATACTCCACATTGACAAAGGATAAAAATTATATGATCATCTCAATAAATGCAGAAAGAGCATTTGACAAACATCCTTTTATGGTAAAAAGT